>NC_083112.1:64723127-65049493 GCF_949774975.1 Lagenorhynchus albirostris
CTAAACAATACACTACTTAATAACCAAGAGATCACTGAAGAAATCAAAGAGGAAATCAAAAAATACCTAGAAATAAATGACAATGAAAACATGACCACCCAAAACCTATGGGATGCAGCAACAGCAGTTCTAAGAGGGACGTTTATAGCAATACAGCCCTACCTCAAGAAATAAGAAATATCTCAAGTAAACAACCTAACCTTACACCTAGAGCACTTAGAGAAAGAAGAACAGAAAAACCCTAAAGTTAGCAGAAGGAAAACAATCATAAAGATCAGATCAGAAATAAATGAAAAAGAAATGAAGAAAACAATAGCAAAGATCAATAAAACTAAAAGCTGGTTCTTTGAGAAGATAAACAAAATTGATAAACCATTAGCCAGATTCATTAGCAAAAAAGGGAGAAGACTCAAATCAATAGAATTAGAAACGAAAAAGGAGAAGGAACAACTGACACTGCAGAAATACAAAGGATCATGAGAGATTACTACAAGCAACTATATGCCAATGAAATGGACAACCTGGAAGAAATGGACAAATTCTTAGAAAAGCACAACCTTCCAAGACTGAACCAGGAGGAAATAGAAAATATAAACAGACCAATCACAAGCACTGAAATTGAAACTGTGATTAAAACTCTTCCAACAAACAAAAGCCCAGGACAAGATGGCTTCACAGGCGAATTCTATCAAACATTTAGAGAAGAGCTAACACCTATCCTTCTCAAACTCTTCCAAAATATAGCAGAGGGAGGAACATTCCCAAACTCATTCTACAAGGCCACCATTACCCTGATATCAAAACCAGACTAAGATGTCACAAAGAAAGAAAACTACAGGCCAATATCACTGATGAACATAGATGCGAAAATCCTCAACAAAATATTAGCAAACAGAACCCAACACCACATTAAAAGGATCATACACCATGATCAAGTGGGGTTTATCCTAGGAATGCAAAGATTCTTCAATATGCGCAAATCAATCAATGTGATAAACCATATTAACAAATTGAAGGAGAAAAACCATATGATCATCTCAATAGATGCAGAAAAGGCTTTTGAGAAAATTCAACACCCGTTTATGATAAAAACCCTGCAGAAAGTAGGCATAGGGGGAACTTACCTCAACATAATAAAGACCATATATGACAAACCCACAGCCAACATTGTTCTCAATGGTGAAAAACTGAAATCATTTCCTCTAAGATCAGGAACAAGACAAGGTTGTCCAGTCTCACCACTATTATTCAACATAGTTTTGGAAGTTTTAGCCACAGCAATCAGAGAAGAAAAAGAAATAAAAGGAATCCAAATTGGAAAAGAAGTAAAGCTGTCACTGTTTGCAGATGACATGATACTATACATAGGAGAATCCTAAAGAGGCTACCAGAAAACTACTAGAGCTAATCAATGAATTTGGTAAAGTAGCAGGATACAAAATTAATGCTCAGAAATCTCTTGCATTCCTACACACTAATGATGAAAAATCTGAAAGAGAAATTAAGGAAACACTCCCATTAACCACTGCAACAAAAAGAATAAAATACCTAGGAATAAACCTACCTAAGGAGACAAAAGACCGGTATGCAGAAAACTATAAGACACTGATGAAAGATACAAACAGATGGAGAGATATACTATGTTCTTGGATTGGAAGAATCAACACTGTGAAAATGACTATACTACCCAAAGCAATCTACAGATTCAATCCTTATCAAACTACCAATGGCATTTTTCACAGAACTAGAACAAAAAATTTCACAATTCGTATGGAAACACAAAAGACCCGGAATAGCCAAAGCAATCTTGAGAAAGAAAAATGGAGCTGGAGGAATCAGGCTCCCAGACTTCAGACTATACTACAAAGCTACAGTAATTGAGACAGTATGGTACTGGCACAAAAACAGAAATATAGGTCAATGGAACAGGATAGAAAGCCCAGAGATAAACCCATGCACATATGGTCACCTTATTTTTGATAAAGGAGGCAAGAATATACCACAGAGAAAAGACAGCCTCTTCAATAAGTGGTGCTAGGAAAATCAGAGAGCTACATGTAAAAGAATGAAATTAGAATACTCCCTAACACCGTACACAAAAATAAACTCAAAATGGATTAAACACCTAAATGTAAGGCCAGACACTATAAAACTCTTAGAGGAAAACATAGCCAGAACACTCTTTGACATAAATCACTGCAAGATCCTTTTTGACCCATCTCCTAGAGAAATGGAAATAAAAACAAAAATAAACAAATGGAACCTAATGAAACTTCAAAGCTTTTGCACAGCAAAGGAAACCATAAACAAGACGAAAAATCAACCCTCAGAATGGGAGAAAATATTTGCAAACAAAGCAACTGAGAGAGGATTAAACTCCAAAATTTATAAGCAGCTCATGCAGCTCAATATCACAAAAACAAACAACCTAATCCAAAAATGGGCAGAAGACCTAAATAGACATTTCTCCAAAGAAGATATACAAATTGCCAACAAATACATGAAAGGATGCTCAACATCACTAATCATTACAGAAATGCAAATCAAAACTAAAATGAGGTATCACCTCACACCAGTCAGAATGGCCATCGTCAAAAAATCTACAAACAATAAATGCTGGAGAGGGGGTGGAGAAAAGGCAACCCTCTTGCACTGTTGGTGGGAATGTAAATTGTTACAGCCACTATGGAGAACAGTATGGAGGTTCCTTAAAAAACTACAAATAGAACTACCATATGACCCAGCAATCCCACTACTGGGCATATACCCTGAGAAGACCGAAATTCAAAAAGAGTCATGTACCACAATGTTCATTGAAGCTCTATTTACAATATCCCGGAGATGGAAACAACCTAAGTGCCCATCATCGGATGAATGGATAAAGAAGATGTGGCACATATATACAATGGAATATTACTCAGCCATAAAAAGAAATGAAATTGAGTTATTTGTAGTGAGATGGATGGACATAGAGCCTGTCATACAGAGTGAAGTAAGTCAGAAAGAGAAAAACAAATTCCATATTCTAACACATATATATGGAATCTTAAAAAAAAAAAAAGGGGGGTTATGAAGAACCTAGGGGCAGGACGGGAATAAAGACGCAGACATACTAGAGAATGGACTTGAGGACATGGGGAGGGGGAAGGGTAAGCTGTGACAAAGTGAGAGAGTGGCATGGACATATATACACTACCAAATTTAAAATCAATAGCTAGTGGGAAGCAGCCACATAGCACAGGGAGATCAGCTCAGTGCTTTGTGAGGGGTGGGATAGGGAGCGTGGGAGGGAGACGCAAGAGGGAGGAGATATGGGGATATATGTATATGTATGGCTGATTCACTTTGTTATAAAGCAGAAACTAACACACCATTGTAGAGCAATTATACTCCAATAAAGATGTTAAAATAAATAAATAAAATAAAAAATTTTAAAAATAAAATAAAATATGGCCTTTGAATTATGACTAAAGAACAAGAGATTAGAAAAAAGAAACAAGAAGATTTGAAAAAGAATAAAATGGAACTTCCAGAATTATTTTAAAAAGGAGAGTAATAGAAATTAGAAACTCTGGATGGGTTAACAGCAGATTATATATAGTTGAAGAAAAAATTTAAAAATTAGAACATATGTCTGAAAAAATTCCCAGAATTCATCATGGAGCAATAAAGAAGTAAATAATGTTAAAGAGATTTTGAGACATAGGACCAACTAAAAACATAGAGCTTGTCAGAGTCACAGAAGGAGATAAAGAAAGGATAAGGACAGAGGTGATATCTGGAGAAGGAAGGGACTAATGGTTGTCCAGAATTGATGAAAGCAATGAATCATCAGTTTCAAAAAGTTCAGTAAATCCCAAATAAGATTTTTTTTTAAATCCACACTTAGAAAATTAGTGAAACTGCCAAAACCAAAGACAATCTTAAAACCAAAGAGAAAATACAGGTTAACCTCCAAAGAAATGACAAATCAGACGCTCGATTTCTCAAAAACAACAATGGAAGCCAAATGAAAACAGAATTATATCTTCAAAGTACTGAGTCGAAATGAATGTGTAACCCAGCAAAATTCATTTAATGAAATACTATATTCTGCTGTAATAATTAATGAGCCATAGCTACATTGCTGAACATAGATGAATTTCACAAACATAACGTGTGAAAAAATTGGTTACAGAAGAAAGCCGCACTATGATTCCATTTATATAAGATTCAGAAGCACGCAAGACTAAAGCAATGGGTCAAAGAAGCCTTAACTGTTACTGTATAATTTGTACTTTGTAATATCTGGTCCCTGCATGGTTCATTAAGTTTCAGGCTAACAGAAAATTAAACATTAACTATGTGGCAGGAAAAAAATCTGCGAACTCAAAACCTTCAGAATCCATCTACAAACTTTTAGTAAATATCCGTGTAGGAAGTTAGAAAGATCGTCTTAGGCTACCTTTAAAATGCCATCGGTAAATCAGACTTGATCCTAAGTTCCGGTCCTTCCTCAGGCCACCCGAGCATGAAGTAGTGTCACCTGCCCGCATTAACTTGCTGCAACACTGGTCCAAGCGGGTTGTGTCCGCTGCATGCCTAGACCACCGCAGCGATCTGTCTGGACAGTGTCCCTGGAGACGCCTGAGCGACATGTCCAGGGCACAGATCTCGGCTCTGGTGTTTGGCGTCGGGGGCTTTGGTGCTCTCGTCGCTGCCACCGCATCCAATGAGTGGAAAGTAACTACCCGAGCATCCTCGGTGATAACGGCCACTTGGGTTTACCAGGGTCTGTGGATGAACTGCGCAGGTAACGCGTTGGGTTCTTTCCATTGTCGACCGCACTTTACTATCTTCAAAGTAGAAGGTAAATATAATAGCTTTGTTTGGGGTGGAGGTAAAATGTCACTTTTCCCCTCACTGTGCTGAAGAGTCCGTATACAGTTGGCTGTTAACTCTGAGTACTTAATCCAAGTGCCAAGATTTGCCTAGGAGGGACGGGGTGTATGAATGCTGACTGAAAGAATTAAATCATGTCTTTCATATGGCAAATAACTGCATGGATCTTTTAGAAATACCTAATGCAAATAATCGACTCCAAAGGAAAGGGCAGAAGTGACTGGCTTGTTTTAAAACAGGTTTTGATTTGCCTTGTGTCATGGAGGACACCATATATATACATATGGTAAACACACGCCGTCAGTAGATCATACGTTGTACTGTTTTGTTTTTGTGGCCTCACCGTGCGGCATGCGGGATCTTAGTTTCCTGACCAGGGGTGGAACCCATGCCCCTGCAGTGGAAGCACAGAGTCTTAACCACTGGACCGCCAGGGAAGTCCTGATCATATGTTATCCTAAGTCCCTGTACTTCCTCAGGCCATTCTAGCATGAAATCCATACACATACGTGTGTATATTCACAGTGATAGAAACATATGAGAAGATGGACAGTGTTGAGAGATGTAGGGGTTTTTAAAGGGGTTTCCATATTTTTTTAAAAAATCGTGTTTAGTGATAATACAGCAGAGCAAGAAAATTTTAAAAAGTAGTTAAGAGGGCTTCCCTGGTGGCGCAGTGGTTGAGAGTCCCCCTGCCGATGCAGGGGACACGGGTTTGTGCACCGGTCCGGGAAGATCCCACGTGCCGCGGAGCGGCTGGGCCCGTGAGCCATGGCCGCTGAGCCTGCGTGTCCGGAGCCTGTGCTCCACAGCGGGAGAGGTCACAGCAGTGAGAGGCCCGTGTACGGCACAAAAAAAAAAAAAAAAAAAAAAAAAAAGTATGTAGACAAGCTTTCAATGTTAGGCATACTAGAAACTATTAGGAACTGTGTATTTTAAAGAGGGGAAAATTGTAAGGGCATTTTCAGTATAATCTATAAGAATATCAAATCATTATATTGTACACCTGAAACCAATATAATATTTAAATCAACTATACTTCAAAAAAAGCCATTTTCACACAACAGGATACCTCCAGGGCAACAATCATTTGCTATTTGCTTGTATGTCATTATAAGAATCGCTACCTGCCCCTGCTTTCTGCCTATTTGATTATGTTTACAAATCAGCCGCAGGTTGTGGGTTTATAACATTAAAAATTGCCCCTGGTGTTTTATAATATATAGACTTTTCACAATAAAATGGCAACACTGTACCCTGGCCCCAATAAAGGAAATGAAATCAAATTTTAACTAGGAAGTTACTAAAGCATCATATTTTATGGGATTTTGTGTCAAGTATTCACGTCATTAGTCCACAGTGCGTGCCAAAGGATGAAGAGAGGATATTTAGTTAAATCCAGGAGAGTCTAATGACAATAAAGGGAAGTGTTCAAGCTTGGACACCTCAGTTAGGCCTCCAAGTAACATGGACTTTCCTGAGCACCCATTAGAGGAATCAATGCTACTCTCTCTTCAGTCCCAGCTTCTAAACTTATTTTAGGATATTTCAAAATTCTCCTTCTACTGCGGAAGGTTTCCCTAGATGCAGAGAAAATTGTAAAAAGAGAAGAGTATTATGGGGACACTGTTGTCATTCCACAGACCTCTTGGCCCATTCCCACCTTGAGGCAGCAGGTAGAAGTTATGTCATGTGGCTAAGTGTATTTTTTTGTTCTCTACTGGGTTCATTCTATATATATATATATATATATATATATATATATTTATATATATATATTTATATATATATATATGTATGGTGTTATTACCCTTCATTCTCTATTCCTTAATGAAACCGAGTTATTGTGAAAAATAGGTGTTCAACCTTAGCTCCAAAGTGGGCTAATTAATGAACAGTGTTGAAAGTGGTCCAAATAACCTTCCACCTTAAAACTTTATCCTCTTGATTTTGTTTCTCAACAGTAAAAATAACGTATTCTATGTCTGCTCTGTACCCTGCACACGAGAGGTAATTTGGAAAACCTTGTCCACTGACAATGCTTCAATTAGAATTTGTAAAATTCATTTAACATCATCTTTCTACTTCCTTCATCCTGAATCAAAATCTTTATCAAAGATACAGGTTACTACAGAAATCTATATTCAATATCAGGAACACTGATTCATATTTCCAAGAAAATGGACACTCACCAGTTTGGATTTCCTCATTCACACGGAGTCATTGCTGACGAGGCTGGTTGCTTCTCCTTTATTCTTATTTGAAAACACAACAGTGGGGTGTTGGGAAGCTTTTTATGCCAATAGGCTCTCAATCATCACAATAATTCCAAATTAAGAAAAAAACTCAGAAGCCAAAGGGGAATGAAAATGGTTATATCGCATTTTAAAATAATAAATGATTTAAGCCAACATCGTCAATTTGAGACAAATCTTCTTAGACTTAGGCCACATTAAGCCTCCTTTAAGAAAGAACAACAGAAAATCTTTTTAAACTGCTAGATTTTTTTTTTCCTTGCTGGTTACATAACGTCACTGTCAAAGTCATACCTTCTTGTTGCTAACACCCTCTTAGATGACCCAGTATAGCTACAGTTTTTTAGGAACCCATTTACATTAGTAGTGACTACAACATTAAAAGATTTGATGTAAGCCAGCATTTCTTTGGACAAGGGGCATTTCCAGTTGTGAAAAACACAGGCCCCCTTCAACTATAGTTCTGTGGAATCCATTTCAGGACAACACCATAGGGACACTTGTAATTCAATCCTCATTGTGGACTGAAAACTTCTTGACTCAATTTCAAAAGCAATTCACTGTCTTTAGATGCAATAGCCACTCTGGGCTGTGTCTCTTGTTTTGTTGTGTTGTGTTTTTCTCTCCTCTCGATGTTGGTAGAGAGTTTTAACTGTGAAAGCAAAGCATCTCTCACAGGGAGAGCAGCAGTAATTTCTGACGGCGAAGGCTGGATCCAGAAAGCATGGCTCCAAGGAGAGAGTAAAGCTGAGTCACGGTCGCCTCGAGGGCAGGACCTGGCCTGTGATGTTCTCCGCGTGCTCCAGGCACACAATGGGCTCTGGATACATATTTGCAAAATGACTGAATGAACAAAATAATGAGGAGACAGATAGTTTGTGATGAGGGCAAGATTGTATTCCTGGACGAAGGCTGGCATGATATAGGATGGGTACTCAGGCAGGAAAAAGGAAGATGACTGGATGGTAATTCAGCAGATGGAGCTTCAAGTTCTGACTTTTTAATTAACTAGTCTTAAGACCTTGACTTTGGTAATGAAACTCTCTGTGCCTCATTCCTAACTTTCTTCCTCCTTATATTGAAAGAGCTGGATGCCAGGAGTCCCTTAAAGCCCGTTTCAACTTGAAGTTCACTCAAGAGCTTTACAATCCTTCACCACTTCACCATAGAAGTTCACTGAAGAATGATGACTGTAATAGGGTCCTCTAACATTATTCCTCCTGAGAATTGTCCCTCTTTTTCTCCACTTATCTATTATCTTGCTGGCTTCCTGGATCCTGACAGTATAGAATCTCATCTGCATCTGAGTGGAGATAGGTCTGAATGATCTCAAACGACCATATGACACTTAGTAAAGGTGGACCTCTCCTCACCTGCCTATCCTTCACCTCTCTCCCCATCACCTCAACAGCCAGGCCATAAAGATAGGGGAAAGGAATGGCATTTGCTAAAGAAAAGAGGTTTCTCTGGATGTTTATTCTCACATAGGGAACAGGTGGGAATCATCTGATGTCATAACTTTAGATTTCTTCCTGGTTGAAATGTGTGCCTTAGTCTATGACTAAATAACAGTAGTACATTTAAATTTCAAACAACAGTAATAATAAATGAAAACTAATTACAGCCTCAGTGAGGGAAAATTGACTTGAATAATTAAGATGTTTCAAAAATATTTTCAAAATAACACATTTGATAGATCTCTGCAGCCTTAGAAGGCATTTACCTTTAATCTCAAGATAGGTGTCCATTTGCTAAAATTCTGATTGCTTTCTGAGACTTAATTTTGTTAAATAAACCTAAGGTTAATTTTAATTCAGAGTGATTTTCTTGTTGTGATCCAAATGCATGTAAAGTTATCTAAAAGCATGTAGAAAAACTCAAGTTCTGTCTTTGGCAGTTCTCTCACCCCAAAAGAAGTGTAAGAAACATTTAGTGCGTTCTTATCCCAACAAAAAAAATGGCATAGTTTTATGTTTACTGACACAATCAGTGACCCAAGGTAGGTGAATTGTATTTTCACAGTAGACTCTGGACAGGAGGAGCCGCCAGAAAGTTGTCTGTGTGCCAAGAGGATTGGACCCACGTGCTGAAACATGCCCACACCTTGTGGCGGTGAGGATGGTACCAGAGCCCAGGCAGCCCACAAGTGGACCTGGTCCTAAGTCAGTCTGCTGCAGGGTGTTCACAGGTTTTCAGGACAGCCTGTGTCCATCAGTAGCTCCTCTCTTAGAGGCCAGGACCTTATCTTACTTATCCTGATATCCTCAGCACCCACTATTATGGCTGGCTCCAGGCAGGCTCTCAATAAAATTTGTGGATTGAACAAATGGAAGAAGAAATCAGCATTTAATAGATGCATAGGGACTCTCCTCTCATGTCACCAACCTCTGGCAAAAGGAGAAGCCCTAGGGAAGTGCATAGTTGAAGAGCCATGAGTGTTTTTTATGGTGAGATTCAAGAAGCACTTTTCAAAGTGCTTCAAGTGCACTTTTCAAGAACGATTTAGAACCTTGCTTCTTGAAGTGTGGTCCTCAGACCAGCAGCATCTATATCACTTGGGAGCTTGCTAGACATGCAGATTCTCAGGCCCCACCACAGACCCATAGAATCAGAATCTGCACTTTGACAACATCTCCAGGTGTCCCCCATGCACATAAAAGGGTGAGAAATTCTGCTTAGAGTCTGAATCTTTGAGTCTAGACTTTGAGTGTGATGGACTCACCATTTACTAACTAAGGGTCTTAATCTCCCTGTGCTTCAGTTTTCTTACTTGTTAAATGGCGATGAAACGAGATAACACAGGCGAGATGCACACCATAAAGGGTAGCAATCATTCTTATGAATACAGATTTCAGTGCCTGGAGAGCTCACATATCAGTGGCAGGAAGGTGACAGTTACTTCCGCTCCATCTCTTTGTTTCCAGCCAAGACTGCAGTAGCTGCTTCCTGGAATCCAGAACCTAATAGAAGGATGACTCTGACGCCTTGTTGCATGTCTTATGTCATATTTGTAACAAAGCAAAGGCTATTGTGCTCATTAGACTACAGTTTATGCTTATCCTACAGGTTAGGATTTACTGTACCTTATAAGGCAAGACCACACTGCATCTAGAAGTCAGGTTCTCACCACAGACGTGGGCCTCTTCATTTTGTCAATCATACGTTGCATCTGCTGGAGATGAGGAGAAAAGGCCCATTTCGGGCTCCATGGTGGGAGATAGAGCTTCACCAGAACTAAGGTGCGTTTGTATGCTGGGCAGTCAAAAAATGGACAAAGTTTACTCAAATATTCCTGGCCCTAAGAACTGGGAAAAATTTTGTGACAGACAGTTTAATATATTGATTTGAATCATATTTGCATTTTACAAAGTGCTTTCACATATATTATCATATTTATCCAAAAGATGGTATAATCCCCATTTTACAGACGAAGTATCTGAGACTCAACAGGAGAACGTATTTATAACTTTGTATGGTCGTCTATAGAGCTTTTGGGGAAATGTTCAGCATTCTGTACCAGCCCCAAACCTGCGTTTAAGTCCTAGCTCTGCCGTTAATTTCTTGTGTGCCCTTGGATAAGTCACTTAAATTCACTTTGTTTCCCTTTCTTATCTATAAGATGATGATGATGTGTAGAAAAGGCTCAGGCGTATTTCTCTCCGGGCCCACTGCTCCTCTCTCGCTCATTGCCCGTCCGACCGCACATGCGGCAAGCTGGCGCTCCTGAGTCTCCTCTGCTCCATTCCCTTACAGACTAACTCGCATCCTCAAGGGGATGAACTCAAAGGACACCTGAGCAAAGAGCAAACTGGGGTTGGTAGTTTTAAAACATACTGCCGCTGTGCGTTTTTAAGTAATTCCAGAGCACTTCAGAAAACAGTATTGCTCTTAGACAAAGCCAAGATAACTGATCTGAATTTCAGGGGAAAATTAAGAATTTTTAAATTCTTTCTTAAGAAAATTAAGAATTGATGTACAATTAAGCTTTGGGTAGATTTTTGTACACATTATAGGAAAAACTGATGACCCAAAATTAACAATTTGGTAAAAATGGCTATGATGCCATATTACAACTACAGAAGGAACCCTGTAAGTAGTTAAGTCACTTATTCATTAATGAGTTCCTTTCATCAAAGCATTCGTTAGATTCCCGGCACAGAATATAGGTTCTGGGGGCTCAGTGAGGAAAGCACAGGGGCCTATCTCCGTGGATGTGCTGCTTAGAGGGAGATGATCATTTAGCAAACGATTATCCCAGAACGATAAGTGCTATCTGGGGTTAAGTTCAGGGCATAGGCAGACTTCCCAGAAAAGCCAGTGCTTGAACTGTCTTGAAAGATGGGTAGAAGTTCACCCAGGAGGAAGAAAGGGGGGGCATTTCGGGTCACGGGACTCATCCTGCTCTACAACTTATTAACTGCATGACACCAGGCAAAATGCTTAACATATGAGCTCCCCCGTCTGTAAAATGGGAGTAATATTATCTACTTCAGAGGGTGGGGGTGAAGATGAAGTGAGTTAATTTGTGTAGAGCGTTCAGAGCAGGGCCTGGCACGTACGAGCAAAGACCTCCAAGCAGAAAGGAGCCGAGCGCCTCAGGGACCAGCGAGCACATTGGAAAGACTCCACGTGGATGTGTGGGAGGACGTCAAGATGGGGTGCAGGTGCACATGGAGGGGGACTTGCAAAGGGACCTGTAAGCTCTATGAGGGGATTTTGACTTTGTCTTAGAGGAGCCCGAAAGCCATTGAAACATTTTGAGCAGAGAATCCCTGATGGGACTTGCATTTCAGAAAGATCCTGCAGTATTTCATGTGAGAACCTGAACCTCATGTGAGGGCAACAGTGGGAACAGACAAGGAAGGTACTTAGAGGTAGAACTGATAAGACCGAGTAACTTGGTGACTCATGAGGGATGAAGGGGTCACGGGTGCTCCGAGGGTCCTGCCCAGAGACTTGGGGGCAGTGGAAGGGGAAGCTGGCTACAGAGCAGGTCCCACCCTAAGTTCCATCCCTTCTCCCAGGACAGTATTTTCCAATACATACAAAGATCTCAAGCAGTCAGATTCTCAACTTAATGTTTGGCTTTAAAAATCGATTGGATAGAATGAGAGAGAATAGTTTGACTGAATTTAATTAAAAAAAAAAAACAAGCTGTGCTTCTTAGACGTTTAAGTAAAAAACAACAGGAAAAGGTAGCAGCCATAAAGATTAATGCAATCCGAAGTGCCAATAATAGCGTAAGAATGTCCAAATTGGAAGGGTAATAGCCCCTCACTCCCGCATATTCCATAGTCAAATTGCACAGTGCTGGTCTTGGGCACCATATCTTAAGGAACGTGAATACAAACCACATTCATTGATGTGAGAGGAGGGTAACTAGGAAGACGAGAGATCTTGAAATAAATTCACATGGGCAATTGTTTCATCTGGAAAAAAGGAAAAGAATATGATGGGTAAGGGTGTGAGAGGGATGGAGGAAGGGGAAGAAGATGAGTACGACCCCTGGGTAGCTGTTACGAGGGAATCAGAGTTAGGGGCTCTCTGAAGAAGCAATTTCTATCAGAGTTGCCCAACAACGGAATGGTCTGTCCCACAAAGAACTGACTAGAAGTATCTAGAGGAGGCTGATGCTCCTCTACTAAAAAGGTGGTAGAAATAATTCCTGCATTGGCCAGGAAGACAGACTGGATAAACTCTAAGGTCTTTTCCGGTTTGAGATCTGAGATTCTGTGAACATGTAAAAATAAAAAGAAATATTTAAACATCAATATCCCTGAAATTTGGGGCATTCCCTTGACCCCTGCCCTTCTCCCTGGTCATTGCCTTCATTCTAAGGTCACATCTGGTCCTTTCATTCAGATGTTCACATTATGAAAAATCTTAGGCACCATTCACAGTGTTCCCTTTGGGCCTTAGAAAACGGCTTGTATTTGAAAGGGGCAATGGAGAAATCAGAATGTGGTAAGAATGGCTCTGATTGTTCGGATTACTGTAACAGACTCACTCTCTGAGGACTTTCTATCCTCTGCGTGGTTCTGGGCTGAGTCCTTCTCTTGGTAATCAGTGACTCTGAGATACAGATGGAGCTGTTGGTCTTGTCCATGAATCCTCCAGCCATGCGTGACCACAGCCAGCAGAAAACAGAGCTCTGCGTCTCTTCATCCGATAGACCCTGAAGAGGGGCTGGGCGGCGGGGCCGTTTCTCTGAGGGTTTACTTTCTGCACGTTATAAGCAGCTGGGTAAAAAGGGCAGGGTGAGCACAAAGCACCACTGACTGCAAACAGACCAGATCACACGCCAGAACCTTCTCAAGATAGCCTGGTACCACCCGGGTCATCTGCGATACAAAGCATGTCTGAGGATGACTGCTTTGGAAATAGTTGTTCTTTCACGGGTCTTACTTTCTTTTAACTCAAATAGTTGAGATGAGGAGTGGAAATCATTTTCCAACAGTAAGTTGTTTCCTTCCTGAATTTTTTTCCTGTCAGGATTTTCTCTTCGTTCCCTGTTCCCTGACCACACACACCCGACTGCTCAACTGTGCTTCACTAGCTTCTTAAAATATTTGTAATTATCTTCCATTATTAACTTAATTGACAGGCCTTCTCTTCCTAAGAATCCTAAATCTGGATTCTTCCCTTAATCAGCCTGCAATCTTTTTTTTTAGTTTTTTTTCTATCTTTTTATTTTATATTGGAATACAGTTGGTTAACAATGTTGTTTTAGTTTCAGGTGTACAGCAAAATGATTCAGTTATACATGTATTCTTTTTCGAATTATTTTCCCATTTAGGCTGTCACATAACATTGAGTAGAGTTCCGCCTGCGGCACAGTAGGTCCTTGTTGGCTGTCCATTACAAATACAGCAGTGTGCACATGTCAATTCAAACCCGCAGTCCCTCCCTCCTCCACACCCTTCCCCTTTGGTAACCATAAGTTCGTTCTCTAAGTCTGTGAGTCAGTTTCTGTTTTCTAAGTAAGTTCATTTGTTTTGTTTTGTTTTGTTTTTAGATTTCACATATAAGCCATATCCTACGATTCTGTCTTTCTCTGTCTGACTTACTTCACTCAGTATGACAATCTCTAGGTCCATCCATGTTGCTGCAAATGGCATCACCCTGATACCAAAAGCAGACAAAAATACCACAAAAAAAGAGAAAATTACAGGCCAATATCACTGATGAACATAGACACAAAAATCCTCAACAAAATACTAGCAATCTGAATCCAACATTACATTAAAAGGATCATAAACTATGATCAAGTGGGATTTATCCCAGGGATGCAAGGATTTTTCAATATCTGCAAAGAGTGTTCTGCCTATGTTTTCCTCTAGGAGTTTTATGGTTTCCGGTCTTACATTTAGGTCTTTAATACATTTTGAGTATAAGATAGAATCCAATCCTGTCTTATATCTTATACTTTTTATTTTATATTTTTCTATGCGTAAAAGTTATGCTCCACACTATATCAGTCTATGGGAACAAATGCTGTATCTTTACATTTCTGCCCCAGTTCAAATGGAATCCAGGCAGAAACTCCAGACTTTTCCGCGGGCCGCTGCCCTGAATATCTCTGAGCTTCCTGGCAGTGCTTGTAATGATCTCATTTTGTGCTTGTTATTGTCTCAGGGGAGAACTCAGTTTCTTCTCAATAGGGCGCAAGTCCCACCACCACCAACACCACCACGGCTCCACCTCAAACTCCATCAGCCTTTCCTCTAAGTAAACACAAAGGAGAGTAAAAGCTATGCATTCTATGCAAACATAGCTTCTAGAAAAGACTCCCAGGCATACCTTTCCCAACAACCACTGTGTACAAGCTCCTCCCACCTAGAAATCCAGTGCCCTCATTTCTCCTCAAGGTCATATTCCACCACTGCTGGCCTCTGCGTCCACCCTGTCTCCTCTTCCCTCCCTCCCTGTGTCACCTGCAGATACACTTGTCCCAAGGGTCCCAAGACGGAGACAATTTCATTTCACCTATGGGTAGGTGTTTCCCACAAAATATACCCACAGTCAGGATGGCCAAGTCAGGCTACCTTTTGATGTTGGTGCCACATTGGACCAAGACCTTGTCCCCTCCAACAATTTGAAGAAAATTGATGCTGAGACCATATCGCTGCTCAGGCTCCCCTTTTTCTCTCTCCTCCCTTTTATGGGGTTGATGGCAGGGTGGGAAGGGAAGTGCTGTCCTTTCTACACTCTGGCCTCATCTTAGAGGTTCAGTGGAGACGGTAGTAGAGCAGGTGGTGTGTGAGGATGGAAAAATGGAAGTGGGGTCTGGGGGATGATGTTAGTGTCCTAGTGCCTTTCAGGAAACTTGACTCCCATGAAAATTTGTGAATATGAATAGATATTGAGGGCAAAGATGCTGTCCAACTCTATAGGATATGTAATAATTACATGTAATGCAAAAGGACATTTGGGGGCCTAATTCTACCCCCTACTTTGCAATAAAGTTTGAATTCCAAGCCTCCAAGTCCAGTTAAAGAAAAATGCCCCTTTACAGAAACCAATGGCTAGTGGACTTTTTCTGCTAGTGGGACTAGGCCATTCTCTCTACAGTTTGCTCTGTACTGACCAGTCCCTGGAGCCGCAGAAGGAGATGAACATTCCTATTTCTAGAGGCTTTGATGATTCCTGAGCTCATCCTGTCTTCTTATACAACCTTTTGTGGTCCTCAGAGCCTGTGTCTCATTCTGGTTTCCAGAAAACAGACAACAGTGATAGCCTCAGGCAGGCAGTGGCCCCCTTGTTACTAGAAAGGCACCTCTCTTCTCCCCTCATGGACCAGCAAAGCCAAGGGCCTCCGAGGAAATGGTTCCCTTGAGTTCTTCTGCCTCCAGACTCCATTGGCTCTCATCCCCTTCATGAAGCCCATGATAGCTTCTCCGTTTCCCAGGGAATCTGCTTCCACAGCCTCTTGCAACTCCCTTATGGCATTTGTTACTGTCCACTCTGTTTTTTTGGTTTTGGACAGTGGTAAATGTTAACAACCAGTGCTCCAAAAAAAATATGAGTATAAATAGAGATATAATGATATAGATGCATATACACATATGCACATGCATGCACATGTAAATACATATGTATGTTTATGATAGATTTTTACTGATATAAAGAATACATAGCACACAATTTACAAATAGTAATAAGATGCACAGTATTCTTTATCATAAATTACATGTAGCTAATTGACTCTCAAAGAATGCTTTTAGCTGAATTTTTGTATTCATGGCCAGCTAATTGTTGCAACTGATGAACAAGTGTAATTCCTACATGATCATTGCCTGATACATAACAAGTCATGTAAAAGCAAAACAACGAAGAAGCATGTTGGTATATCACCTGATAGTCAACGACACAAGTAACTTCTTTGGATAATAGTTTTGAATATTGGAAGAATATTTCCTCAAATTGTTTGTGCTATTCACAATGTCATGGCTTAGACGTGACATCCTTTTCAGTTTAATCTACATTTTAAACATTTTCTACATCATTTTCTTAAATCTAGAAAACAAAAGGATGAGCAAAGTCCCAATTTGTAGCATTTGCCAATTTCTGTGGTGTCAATGTTGTAAAACCTTCTACTACGGCAATTTCAAGCTACTAATGTTATGTCACTGAATGAGGAGTTGGGAAAATATGCACACTAGCCCACAATTATACAGACATAGTCAACCTAAGACCCGCAAGAGCACAGATAATTTAGGATGTGATATGTTTTGAGGATTTATTACCTTTGTTTTCAATATGATTTATTTAATTGTAAATTTAACCTTTTTTAAATGGCTGTGTTTAAAAATTGGCTTAGCAATTGGCTCTCGAGACCTGATAGGAGCCAGAGTAAGTCAGCCACGGCACAGCACTGGTGATGGATGGATGGGCTCTATCTCCCCTGCTAGACCACAGATCTAGAAGGACAGGCTCCAATATCCAGTTGCCTTTTTTTTCACAGCAGCAGCTTATACGTATCAGATATGACATGAAGATGTGGAAGACAGAGAGAAAATGTTTCCTCCTTTGGATCCACCTCATAGGTTATTAGACTTTCCCTCTCACTACTTTGTTTCTTACTATAACCCATACATTTGTTTCATTTTTCCTATTACATATTAGCTTCTTATAGCTGGGAACTCAGACTTACCCATGGTCCTGGACTCTTGGGAGTGAGGGCATATAATTAGACCTCCCCATTCCTTGATCTTTCCTATGATGGACAGTTTACCTTTGTCCAGTCATAATTCACCTCACTTACTATTGTCCTAATTCCTCCCTATTCAGAAACCCCGCCAGTTCTACTTTTCACATTTGATATGCATCGATTCCTTTCTCTTACCTTTGCTCCCAATCTCCTGTTGGAACTGAGATTGCATGGTCTTTGAGAGCTCATATCTTATCCTTTTCATCTTTATAATACCAACAAGTAGCAGAGTACTAGGAAAACAAGGCAGATTCAGTAAAAGACACTAGCTGGATGGATGAATGAAGTACATTAGAGGAAAGCCAGGGATTGCAAGAGTCACTGATGAAACAAGGAAGTTCTCTTTCTTTGGTCTTTAGCGCTGGAGCCAACATTTCTTTTATCCAGAGAAGGAGAAACATTCATTTCCTTATTCATTCACTCTACAGATACTAATGGAGCCCCTTCATGTACTATTCATTGTTTAGGCACTGGAGACACAATAGAAAACAAGGCAAAGATTCACTAACACCATATGTAAAACTAAGCTCAAAATGGATTAAAGACCTAAATGTAAGACCGGAAACCATAAAACTCCTAGAGGAAAACATAGGCAGAGCACTCTTTGACATAAATCATAGCAATATTTTTTTGGATCTGTCTCCTAAAGCAAGGAAATAGAAGCAAAAATAAACAAATGGGACCTAATTAAACTCAAAAGCTTTTGCACAACAAAGGATATCATGGACAAAACAAAAAGACAACATACTGAATGGGAGAAAATAATTGCAAATGATATGACTGATAAGAGGTTATTATCTAAAATACATAAAAAGCTCATACAACTCAACATCAAAAAAAAACCAAAGAAACAAACAAACAGATTAAAAAAGGGGCAGAAGAACTGAACAGACATTTTTTCAAAGACTACATGCAGACAGCCAACAGGCACATGAAAAGATGCTCAACATCACTAATCATCAGGGAAATGCAAATCAAACTGACAATGAGATCTCACCTCACACCTGTCAGAATGGTTATCATGAAAAAGAACACAATAAATGTTTGTGAGGATGTGGAAAAAAGGGAACCCTCTGCACTGTTGGCAGGAATGTAACTTGGTGCAGACATTATGGAAAATAGTATGGAGAGTCCTCAAAAAACTAAAACTAGAACTACCACATGACCCAGCAAGTCTAGTCCTGAGTATACATCCGAAAGAAACAAACACACACCCCCCCCAATGTTCATAGCAGCATTATTTACAATTGCCAAGATATAAAAGCAACCTAAGTGTCTATCAACAGATGAATGGATAAGGAAATGTGGTACATATATACACGCAATGGAATACTACTCAGCCATAAAAAAATAAGGACATTTTTTCATTTGCAACAACATGGATGGACTTGGAGGGCATTATGCTAAGTGAAATAAGTCAGACTGAGAAAAACAAATATTATATATCATTTATATGTGGAATCTAAAAATACAACAAACTATTGAATATAACAAAAAAGAAACAGACTCACGAATAGAGAGAACAAACTAGTGGTTACCAGTGGGGAGAGAGAAGGGGGGAGGGGTGATATAGAGGTAGGGGGTTAAGAGGTACAAACTATTATGTATAAAAGAAGCTACAAGGATATATTGCACAACACAGGGAATATAGGCAATATTTTGTAATAACTATAAATGGAGTATAACCTTTAAAATTGTGAATCACTATATTGTACACCTATAACTTACATAATATTGTATATTAACTGTACTTCAATTTAAAAAAAAAAAGAAAATGAGGCCAAAAAAAGTCCTTGCTCTCATGGAGCTTATGTTCGAGTGGGAAGAGGAGGAAATGGGGGGTACAATGGACTGAATGTTTGTGTCCCCTCCCTACCCAAATTCATATGTTGAAATTCTAACCCCCAATGTGATGGTGTTAGGAGATGGGGCCTTTGGGAGGTGATTAGTGCCTTTATAAAAGGGACCCCAGAGAGCTCTCCCCCTCTGTCTCCACCATGTTGGGACACAGTGGGGAGCTGACAGTCCATTACCATGAAGAGGGTCCTCACCAGAATCCGACCATGCTGGTACCCCTATCTCAGACATCCAGCCTTCAGAACTGTGAGAAATACATTTCTGTTGTTTGTAAGTCTCCCAGTCTGTGGTACTTTTTTATAGCAGCCCAAGCTGACTAAGACACGGGGGCTTGGGGAACAGCCCTCAAATGCCATTTATATAATAACCATCCTTTCTGGATGAGTGTTTATCAGCCTCATCTCCCTAAACCTCTATTACTAGGTCAGCCTTTTTTTTTCTTCTCCACATCCTTGTAAAATGTTTACAAGCTTCCCAACATTTTCACACAGTCCATAATATACACAGACACCATTTATCCAAGCCTAGGATTCCTTGTGGGTTGGGGGAGGAAGCACGGGATAGGGATGAAGACGAGATGGAGAGATGTTAATAAAATGATCACCACTGACGGGAAAAGCTGTGAAAGATGCTGGAAGGGCAAGACAGGCCACAGAACATCTCTTCAGTGGAATGCCGGATTATGATCTTTGCAGGGTTGTTTTATCCTCTAGAGTTGAGCACCTTTGTCTTTCACGAGGCTATTTTACAACTCTGTTAAGGTAGAAGTTAACTTGCAGAAAACTAATAGTGATACAAACGATTCCTGTTCACAGCAGTGCAAATGATCGTGATAGAAAGGAATTTGTCAGGGAGAGACTATAAAAACTAATTGTAATATCTTACTGATTCCATCATGAATTAATAATAGTTAATAATAAATATGTCATGAATTAATAATGACCGTTTATTATTTGCATGAGTGTCATGACTTTACCTTTTTAAAAATTACCCTCTAATGCTACATTGCTGAGTTGCTTTTAGATTACAGTTCTTATATCACTTCTGCTTACTTTGTTCATCAGCCTGTAAAGAAAAGTGTTTAAATTTTATTAATACTGTAATTGATTTTCTTTGACCATTCTCTGAATATTGTTCAGAAGTAAATAGCTTTCATAAAGGCAAAGAATTTGCTATCCAAGGAAACCAAGAGTTCCAGATGAGTAGTCAATAGCACCGAGGGCTGGAGATGGTTCTGTCACATGCGCCCCTTTGGCACAGGTGGTTGGGAGCCACTCCGAAGATGGAAGGAAGGGAAAAGAAATCAGGGCCTGGTGACTGCTTGACAGAGGAGGGCGCTCTTGGGCCAGAACACATTGAAGTGTTTGAGGCATTAAGTGCTTAGAAAAGAAGACCAAAAAAAAAAAAAAAAAAGTTGGTCAAATACCATCTTATTCTAAATAGCAGCTGAGTGTTAGCTAGAAAAAAAAAAGGAGGGGGAAGAATTTGTGAAGGAAACTGGAAGCAACCAGAAATGGGGAAAAGACAAGCAACTCTAAGGATTCTGCGATGCTACAATTCAGAGCTTTTAGCAGTTCAGTTCCTGCCAAGTATTTATCTGATTGGAAGGGAAAAGACCACCTATGGGTTCAGGGATACAAAAGAGAAACACCTAATTTATGCTTGTTCCACTGATCAGAGATTATAAGCTGCTTGCGTGGGACTGAGGCCTCCACAACCTGTTTGTCTGGCTGGTTGATGCTTCTGAAACATTTTGAATATAAATGCTTTTAGACAGGGCATGCCCTCCGATGACAGGCCCCCTTCTCTCTGCAACAGCCCATGGGGCCTCCTTCAGTTATGTTACCCATGAAAACATTTGAGTTTGCACCCTTGACTAATAGTTATATCTTTAAGCAGTTTTGGAAACCATTTACACAGATTCAGTGGTGTGACATTATTTCTAGCATTTAGCCAGAGCTGAAGTAAGTTTAAGCTCTGCCCCTATGTGAACAAAATCACCCTTTGTCAAGGACCCAAAATGCAGGCTGAGGCCTTGCCCTGAAAAACCCTCTTTTTTGGCAACATCTGGCCAGTGCTGTCTTTTCTTTGTGCCATTTATATGTTTACTTTAAATGCACAACTGCTGAACTTGTCCAAATTAAATTTCATTCTCTGGCCAATCTTTTCTTCAGTTTTCAAGGTTATTCGAGCAGCAAGGCCAGTCCTTAACAAGAATATTAGTCCTTTTAACTTGTTGTTATGAAGTCCTCTAGCCTGACATCTATCTATCTAAGAGGCAGACATAATTGTCTCAACACAGACCCATGATTTACACCATCTTGGATGTTGTTTATCATGATGAATACTTCCATGGCCCAGGCACTAAATACTTCATAGGTATTATTTTTTTTTAATTCTCCTCTATGGTCTTAGAATCCTAACTTCAGATATGAATAAAAACTATTAAAAGAATCCTGGGGGACTTCCCTGGTGGCCCAGTGGGTAGGACTCTGCGCTCCCAATGTAGGGGGCCTGGGTTCGATCCCTGGTTGGGGAACTAGATCCCGCATGCATGATTGCAACTAAAGGTCAGCATGCCGAAACTATGAGCCCGCATGCCACAACTAAAAGGTCCCACATTCCACAACTAAGACCCGTCAACAGCCAAAATAAATAAATTTTAAAAAAAAATCCTGAGACTTATAGTTTAAATAACTGACCTACGATCACACAGCTAGTGTTAATTCTAAGTCTAAACCACTCGCCCTAAATCTCCAAGCCACTCAAAGGCCCTTTAATTATGGTACCACAAAGATACTCATGCCCCCCTAGAGGGGAATAATTATGCCTGTAGCATAGGAGGAATACACACACCTATCCTATAGGAGTTTACACTCTGTACTCCTCTTAGATCTTAGATAAATCATTCACACTGTTAATTGCTCATGATCAAGGCAGTTTCAAGAAAACTCTTTGCAGTAGATTCAAAAGAACATTTTTATCCCAGTAGCACCCCTTAAATCCACCTTCTAGCCCTGGGTGTTTCTTCACTATTATTTGTCATGTGCTATGTTTAGAGACTTTCCAGAATGGGTGTTCTCAATCTGAAGGTCCATGAACTTGAAAGCATTTTGTCAAATGCTTTCCCTGCACCTACTGCGATGATCATGTGATTTTTGCGATGTGATGTATTACACTGGTTGATTTTCTGATGTTAAATCATCCTTGCATCCCTGAGATAAATCCCATGTAGTCATGGTGTATAATTATTTTTATTATTTTACTATTTTTTCACTGTGGTAAAATATATATTACATAAAATTTGCCATGTTGAAGTGTATCATTCTTCTTATATGTTGCTGGATTTGACTTGCTTGTATTTTGTTAAGAATTTTTGTATACATTGAATATGAATATTGGTCTGCAGTTTTCTTTTTTTGTGATGTTTTGTCTGGTTTTGGTATTAGGGTAATATTGGCCTCATAAAATGGGTTTTAAAGTATTTCCTCTCTTCTATACTTTGGAAGAGTTTGTCTGACATGTAGGATGGAGTTTGATTATGGGGGGCCTTGTTTGTCAAAGTAGGGGGTACCTGCATTTTATCACAAGGTGATGAAGATATATTGAAGCTTACTTATGCTACAGAACACGCATTTCAATAAAATTTTAAAAATCACTACAAGTAAGTATGACTTAAATGAGAGCCCTCCTCAAGATAGATAAAGAGAGTTAAAAAACATACAGTTTAGGAGGCAAATGAAAATATATTTGCAACAGACAAACAAGGAATAGGTTTTGACTGGTGCCTTAAAAATATGTCAATGGCAAAGTAAGCATTTAAAAAAAAACATGTACTTGTAAAAAATTTGTAATGGAAATAATATGTAAAAGTAGAGAAAATAGTATAATCAACCCCCATGTTCTCATCTTCTATTCTTCAACAATTATCAACACATGACAACTCTTGTTTTTTCTATACCCACTCTACTCCTCACCCCTACTCCTACCCCTGCTGAGTTATTTTGAAGCAAGTGTCAGATATCAAAATTATTTTACCCACAAATATTTCAGTCTATATCTGAAAAAACGTGGGCTTTAAAAAGCATAGTCACGGGCTTCCCTGGTGGCACAGTGGTTAAGAATCTGCCTGCCAGTGCAGGGGACATGGGTTCGATCCCTGGTCCGGGGAGATCCCACATGCTGCGGAGCAACTAAGCCCGTGCTCCACAGCTACTGAGCCTGCGCTCTAGAGCCCACAAGCCACAACTACTGAGCCCGCAAGCCACAGCTACTGAGCCTGTGTGCCACAACTGCTGAAGCCCATGCGCCTAGAGCCCATGCTCTGCAACAAGAGAAGTCACCACAATGAGAAGCCCATGCACCGCAACTAAGAGTAGAGCCCACTCTCCGCAACTAGAGAAAGCCCGCATGCAGCAACGAAGACCCAACACAACCAAAAATAAATAAATAAGTTAATTAAAAAAAAACCCAAACATAGTCACATAAACATCATTGCCACCTCTCCCAATTAACATTTCCGTAACACCATCAAATATCCAAGCAGCGTTTCGAATAGCCCTCATTTTCTCATAATTTAAAAATTTTTACAGTTGGTTTGTTTAAATCAGTCTCCATATAAGATCCCTATATTTGCCATGTTGAATTTGGCTGGTATGCCTCTTAAATCTCTTTTAATCTATAGGTTCCCCGTCCCTCTCTCTCTCTCTTTTTTTCATGCAATTTATTTGTTGAAGAACAATAGTGTCTAAGGGCCTGTAGAATGCCCCATACTTGTTTTTTTGTTGTTGTTGACTATATCCCTATGGAGACCTATTTCCTATAAGCTGGCAGTTAGAGCTAGGCTGACTTCATCATATTCAGGTTTTGTTTTGCTTGTTTTGGTGTCGTGAGCTCTCACTGCATCTCACCAAGAGGCTTCACCATGAAGCCGCATTAAGAATCATTGGTGGGTTCAGGTATCACAGCCTGGTCCATTCATTGTAAACTTTCCATCAGTGCTTCAGCTAATCATTTAGCAGGCACTGAAAACCATTTGCCTTCATGCATCATTTCATTAGAGGTTGCAAAACAGCAATATTCCAATTCTATTATTCCTCTGCATTTATCAACTCAAAGGTCTCTAAAAGAAGAAATTTACTTCGTAAACTATTTGGTTACCGTTCAATAATGACTTCAATATAGTTTAAGACATTTACCCCACAATCCGCCCACTTTGTTCCTCCCCCTTCCTGCCCACATCTTCAATAAGCAATCTATTCTTTGTAGCTTTGAGTTCTGTTTCGACGTGGGCTTTGTTTTGTTTTGTTTTTGTTTATTTTTGACAAACTGTATTTAATTTAAGAGTGAGGATGAGAAACCCGGTGCCACGACTACACCGTGGGGCCTGACTGCACCGACCATGGCGCTTAGCATCCGGGGCTCCCTGGCCATTGGGTTTCTGCTCAGGATACTCCTGAGACCTTCGTGTATATTAACAACACCCTGGGGAGGGGATAGAGTACAACACGGGCTGAGGAAGAGATGGGCAGCGGGCGTCCCAGGCGGCCGTAATGCCCGGTGATTCCCAGTGACGAGGGACCAGGGGAGAGCTCTTCTCTCAACCAGGCACCACCCTGTGATGTCTAAGTCTAGGCTGAATAGTAACAGCAAATTCCACTGACATCCTATTTCCTGAAGTTCTCATTTTTAAAACTCAGCGGAGCTTGACCTTGAGTGTGCACCAGGATCACCTGGAGGGTTTGTGAACCCAGGGGCCCCACCCTGGAGTCTGACTCCGCAGGTCTGGAGAGTGTCCGGAAGTTTGCACTTGTGACAAGTTCGCAGGTCATGCTGCTGCTGTTGGTCCAGGGACCACACTCTGAGAATCACTGATGAACTTGTTCCACAAAAACTGCTCAAGGGCTGCTCTGTGCCAGGCTGTTAAGTTTTGGAGTACACAAACTCCTGCCCTCCAGGGGCTCGCCCACTAGTGGAGGAAAGAGAAATAAAAAGGGAGTAACGGGGCTTCCCTGGTGGCGCAGTTGTTGAGAGTCCGCCTGCCGATGCAGGGTACACGGGTTCGTGCCCCGGTCCGGGAAGATCCCACATGCCGCAGAGCGGCTGGGCCCGTGAGCCATGGCCGCTGAACCTGCGCGTCCGGAGCCTGTGCTCCGCAGCGGGAGAGGCCACAAGAGTGAGAGGCCCGCGTACCACAAAAAAGAAAAGAAAAATTAAAAAAAAAAAAAAAAAAAAAAGACTGGCAAAGCGTCCTGAGGTGGGTGAACCCTGATGGGATTTGCCTTTTGGGAGGATCGTTCTGGTGGTCGAGGGGATAAAGATGGGGGTGGCATAAGGGTGGGACAGACCTGTGTGGAGGCTGTTCTCTGGAGCACACGCGGCAGGTTTAAGCTTGGGCGGCTTAAACAACGGAAATTCATTCTCTCACAGTTCTGGAGGCCAGAACTCCAAAATCAAGGTGTGGGAAGGGGTGGCTCCCTCTGGGGGCTGTGAGGACAGTCTGTTCCCTGCCTCTCTCCTCGTTTCTGGTGATGTGTTGACAATCTCTGGTGTTCTTTGGCTTGGAGACACAGCACCACCATCTCTGCCTGCATCTTCCGCTGGTGTTCTCCCTGTGTCCAAACGTCCCCTTTTCATAAGGACACCAATCATACCAGCTGGATTAGGACCCGCCTTAATGACCTCACCTTAATTACATCTGCAACACCTCAAGGTCACATTCCGAAGGACTGAGGATGAGGAATTCTATGTCTGAATTTGGGGGTAGGGGACACAACTCAACCCATAACAGGCACTACTAAATCTGCTGCCCCAGCTCTCTGCTGAGTTACTACAAGTTGGGAGGAGATGACCTCCGTGGTCCCATCAGATCCTCCAGCCAATCTCTGAGACAGAACGTGCCTCGCACATGTATATGGTTAGACGTACGGAACTCAGGAGGGAGGTCTGAGTCGGGGGTGGAGACGTGGAGACTGGGGAACAGACAGGACAGACACGGGATCAGACACCGGACTGGAGCCCTAGACAAGAGCGACAAGAGAGAGGGAGGGAAAGGAGGACGCTACTGTGTGGATGAAAAGGAGCTTCCACACATGCATCTCATTTGCTCCCCACAATGAAATTACAGAAATTGAACAGGTGAAGTCACTGAGTCTCCGAGAGGCCGTCTCTTGATCAATTCTCATAGTTTGTAGGAGGCAGAGCAGGTCTCAGACTCCAAGTTCAGAGCTGTTCTCACCACGTTCGCTCATTTATTCATTCAGCAGTCATTGGTGAGATTTCTGTGTGTGTGCAGGTCTGTGTTCACACCATGGGCCCGAGTGGGATGACAGGCAGGATGGAAAAGAGCTGGAAACCTGCTGCTCTCCCCTCGTGGCAGGGAAGGCGGAAAAGGCGCCTGAAACAGCCCAAGAACAATCGCAAAGGCGCCTGTGCAGACAGAGGCTGCTGTCCTACAGACCCTGCCACGTGTGGGCCCTGCACCAGCAGGGGGGCAGCCCCTGGGAGCTGCCTAGCAATGCAGACTCTCAGCCCCACCTGGACCTCCTGAGTCCGAATCTGCAGATTAACAATATCCCCAGGTGACCTGGAGGCGCATTCAGATATGGAAAGTGCTGGCCCCAACTACAGACAGACCCGTGGACAGATGGAGAAGTGTGATTAGTTAGGAAGGCTTCTTGGAGGAGGCCTCTAGCAATGAAAGCAGGTGCCACTTGGGAAGAAATGAGATATTTTGTCTCCAACAGTGGTTCTCAAACTTGGCTGCAGGATGGAATCCCCAGTGGTGTTTTAAAGTGTCGATTCCTGCCTCCCCTTCCCTGAGATTCTGATTGAATTGAGATAAGGCTTCAGCGCTGGGAGGCTACAGCGCTCCCCAGGTGGTTCGAATTTGCAGCCAAGTTTGCAAACCCCTGGCCTCAGCCATATTGAAGATATAAAGGACTGTACCTGGACGAGGAGACAGTAAAAGTGATCAGGAGCTTCTGCAGGAGCAGCAGTGTGCGCTTCTGTGTGCGGAGGGCGAGGTGAGGGAAGAGGGCGAGGCTAAGGCCCTCCATCCCTCTCGCCCCCTGTGTGTCCTTCGGGCGCCTCAGTCCGCGGCCCTTCCACGCTCCTCACCTGGACGTCTGGATTCTGCTGCCCCCCGGCGGTGGTTTTCAGTATGGCAAGCTGTCCCTGGAGGTTTCATACAAGCCCAGCATTAGTTCATCACAAACCTGAGCGTGAGTCCCAAGGTGTGGTTTGCTGGGAGGGGTACCCCGGGAACTGTACGCGATGAGCAGCTCGGCAGTCACTTCAGGACTTGCTCCGGGGCAGGGAAGCTCAGGGAGCTCTAGGCCACTGGCCAAGCCCGGGTCTGTCACAGGGCTGCTCCTGTGCCTGGGGTTTGAGAAACTGGTCTTACGCCGGTGACAAGTGCCTATGATATCAAGCATCAGGAAGTGCAGAGGTGTAAGGTAACAAGCTTCCCCCAAATCAGCCGCCGCCCCTTATTCTGCTCTGTGTCACAGGGTGTGTTTTTACTTAATCATCATGTTTAATTCTAACACAAGCCTAGAGGCTGTTAGGATCCCCATCCTTTTTGTTGTTGTTGTTGTTTTGCGGTACATGGGCTTCTCACTGTTGCGGCCTCTCCCGTTGCGGAGCACAGGCTCCGGACGCGCAGGCTCAGTGGCTATGGCTCACGGGCCCAGCCGCTCCACGGCATGTGGGATCCTCCCGGACAGGGGCACGAACCCGTGTCCGCTGCATCAGCAGGCGGACTCTCAACCACTGTGCCACCAGGGAAGCCCAAAGGATCCCCATCTTATAGACAAGGAAACAAACCTACAGAGCTTAATGACATTGCTCAAGATCACACAACTTGTAAGTGACAGATGCAACCTCTGAGCCCAGGCCGGTGGGACCACACAGTCTGTCCCAGCTCCTCCCATGTCCCCTGCAGGGCCCAGGAGGTCTCACCTGCCCAGAGATTTGACTCCCCGGTGGAGTCCGTGTGGTCCCTCCAGGGGCCCGCAGCCCCTTTGCTCCCTATTGCGCCTTGACTCGGATACTTCCTTCTGCAGGGCAGCCCCCGAGAGCCCCACGTTGGCAGGAGGACACCCTTGTCCTGTTCTGGCAGCTTCTCCCTGCAGCCGTCTCCCAGGGGTGGGGTCAGGCCAGGTTACGAGCAGAACTCATGAGAGAAGCAGGAAGCAGTGTGAGCTCGTGGTCAGCACCTTCCTCTGACCTGGCGATCTCCCTCTCTTCTCCCTCATGCTTCCTCTCGGGGTGGCGCCTCTCCACGCTCCCCCGTTACAAGTGCTCCTGTAACTCTGCTGTGGGTCCGAATCACCAGGGGAGTGGTTAGAATGCAGATTCCCAGGCTCCGGCCCCAAGGATTCTGATCCAGGGGGTCACACAAATGGGGCCTGGGAATTTGAATTTTTAACAAACAACCCGGCGAATTCTGATGCAGGGGTCCTCTGAACACACTTAGAACAGACCTGCCACTCACCTCTGTGGGCCCCGGGTCAAGAGTATAAGTGAAAGGCCATATGTTGAAAAGTTACAAATCCAGCTAACAAATTGTCAAGTGTACCTTCGTAACTACCCGGCAGGCTGGGATTCCTGGACTCTGGAGCTCGAAGCCGGAAGGTAGGACAGCAGAGAGAGCACTGCCCCAGCCCCCAGCCCTCCCTCTGCTCTTGCCGCCCTCTGACCCGCTTTGTGCCGTGAGGAATCTGCTGCTCAAGCAGCCTTCACGTCCAAGCTCAGGCCACCCTCTTCCCACCCCATAAACAGCTGCATCTTGACCACCTGTCGGGCTAGGAGATGGGCCCCAGGAAGGAAGAAGGCCTGCATTGGTGCTTGCAGCAGGGATTCTAGGGTTTAGGTGCTCAGAGCATGGCCTGGGGGGGGGCGGGTCTCCAGGTGGATGTACTCCTTTGTCCTCTCTAGCTGCCTGCACCTTGGGGAGGGTGCAACCAGAGGATGACCCGAGCAGGGCCCTCTAAACCAGAGCTTCTCAAACGTTAATGTGAGTAGGACTCACCTGGGATCTGAAGATTCTGAGTCAGTAGGTCTGGGGTAGAGACCAAGATTCCCGTTCCTAACAGCCTCCCAGGCAAAGCCGAGGCTGCTGGTCCACGGGCCACGCTTAGAGTAGGCAAGCTCTAGGGCAGGTTGCGCGGAGTTTTTCTGCAAAGGGCCAGGCAGTACATTTCCAGGCTTTGCCGACCTGTGGTCTCTGCAGCTCCTCAGCTCTGCCGGTGTAGCACAAATGTGGCCTTAGACAAATGTCAGCCAATGAGCGTGGCTATGCTCCAGTGAGACCTTATTTCTGGACAATGAAGCTCGAATTTCATATAATTCTCCTGTGACACAAAATGTTCTTCTTTGGATTCGTTCAACCTTTTAAAAATGTAAAAACTGTTCTTAGCTCACGGGCCATAAGAAACAGATAGTGGACCAGACATGGGCCCAAATCTCTTAAAAGTTAAGGATGCTTTAACATAACCACAATACAAACATCACACCTAAAAATAATTAGCAATAATTCTTTAATATCATCAAATACCTTTTCAGTGTTTGAATTTCTAATTGTCTCATGGTAGATTCAACCCCATTCCTAACTATATAATCAGTGTCTGATCTGTCCTTTTATCCTTTCCCTGTCCCCAAGCAGCTCAGTTGTCTTGCACCCCATGGATGTTGTAATACATTTCACCAATAGATGGCACTATAATCATGACATTTGCTAACCCCACATAGCATTTACACAAGAGAAAACATCAGTTGTATGCAATTTGCGATTACAGGTGAATATATGAACACGAAAATTGAAAATAGCCTGTTTCCTCTGTGTAACATGTGATAAAGCTCAATACATTCCAATTTCCAGAAAAAAATATTTATGTTGAACAAACTTCAAATGTTAAGAGAACATGGGAAGCCCGTGTACGGAGGCTTACGTGTACTATATCAACATTTTAAATGTTAAATAATGGAGGTCCGTATGTCTTTATATTCTTCTGCTTAAGAAAAACGCAAATCTATTCTACTTGCACAATTGATCTATGCGTTAAATACCCATTACAGATATACTATCTGAATTGTATTAAGTGTTCCTACCTCTAAATAAAACAGTTTCTTTTCCAAACTTGCTCTAGCCTGTTCTGAAGAACAAGGAATCAGGATGTGAGATTTGGATGGAATTTTAAGGCCATCTAGTCGAGCCCAACAGCAGACTGAAATCTCAGTATGAAATCACACAGCAAAGTGATGGTTTTCTGTGCAATTTGCCATCTTTCTGCCAGCGATCTCCCCTTCTCCCCTCCACCCCTACCCTGCAATAAGTGTAAACTATTAAAAATATCTAACTATTCAATAATAATGAAACATTTAATTTTAATGCAAATATTTTATATTTATGAAATATATGCCAATATTTAATGAAATATTTAGTGTAGATATTTTATTTGCACAAAATCCAAATTGTGCAATTAATCCTCCCCTTTTGTCCTTTAAATATATTCAGCAAAGATTTATTGGGTCCTGCTATGGACAAACAAGATCTTGCTTTCTTGCTCGGCTGGGTCTTCCATTTGAGTTCACATCTTGTAATTTCCTAGAAAGAAGTTAAGACAACTTTAGGAAATCAGCCTGCATTATATTTCTAAGGGACAGCATATATGGCTCTTTCCAGCGGATGACACTAATTCTGAGTGTCATTTGTTATCTTCTCCTCCTATATTCAAATTAACACAACGCTGGAATATCCTTTCTCTTCTGAAAATCAAGTTCTCTGTGCAGGGCAGGCCCTAAACTTTCCCCTTGACAGTTAGCGCTCACCAGATTTACGCAAAGACCACCTTCCTCATCATAGATCTTCCCCGTGTTCTACACTATCCGGGTTATTCTTCTCCCTGCAGTGCCTCTCACCGTCCTCTTGGAAGCAGCCCTCTGCTCTGCCTGCATTGCTTCACTTCTCTTGGGCTCACCTACCGAGCCTCCCTTACACAAGCTTCTGACTCCCACCTGGAAACAAGCATGCAGTCTCACCTGTAGCCCCTTTCAAGTGTATTTTGTGAAGGATTCATAAGTGTGTATGGGGGTGTTCCATAGTCAAAAAAAGCTTGAGAAGCAATTGGTTAAACAAATTTAAATAGCTTTCTTTACTGCAGGACTTTTCACAGCCTTTGATTTCCTAATAGACATTGTGAGTCCTTTAAGACATGGAGTAAGTACAGAGCATTTTCTAAATAGATTTGCTTAAAGAGCATCCTCCTGTATTAGCTTGAGCTGCTATTAAAAAAAAAAAAAACCATAGACGGATGGCTTAAACAACAGACATTTATTTCCCCCAATTCTGGAGGTTGGGAAGTTCAAAATCAAGGTGCTGGCAACTTGGGTTCCTGGTGAGGGCCCTCTTCACAGTTTGTAGATGACCATCTTCTTGCTGTGTTCTCACAGGGCAGAGAGAGAAGAGACAAGCCTCATCTAAACCTAATTACCTCTCAAAGACCCCTCTCCAAACACCATCACACTGAGGGTTAGGGCTTCAACATATGAATTTGAGCGTAATAACTGTCGACTTAAAAAAACGCACATCGTGAGAGTTGTGAGTCAAGTTTTACTTGGGGCAAAATGAGGACTGCAGCCCAGGAGACAGCATTTCAGATAGCTCAGAGAAACTGCTCCAAAGAGGTGGGGGGAAGGCCAGTATATATGTGATTTTGGTGAACGGGGAATACATGCCATCAAGCACATGTTTTTTGTAAAAGGTTTCTGCTAGTCTCATGAAGGTTACGAGGAGCAGACTTCACCATGAAGGATTTTAGTGCTTTTCTAGGTAAGAGGAGATATAAGAATTGGGCTCATAAAATTGGCTTCTGAAAATATCTATCTGAAGACCTGTTCTGCCAGTTTTTCCCAGCGCACAGAGTTCCTCATTTCTGTTCTCCACCTGAACTCCTTTCAGTGGGTGTTGAAGGTCAGCGGCTGCAGCAACACATGATTTAATCCTTGTAGAGGTAGGTGGCAAGTGGCAATGGAAAATGCCAGTTTGTAGCTGACAGGGGACACAAACATTCTGTCCATAACAACACCCCCTTTCGTTTTTCTCATTGCATCGTCTGTAGTGTGTTTTATGGGATAAACCTTGGGACACATACTCAGGGGCAGGCTCTGGAGTCAGCCTGCCTGAGTCAGAAAAACGACCACTCAAATTCCATCCTAGCTCCCCTGCTTCCTGACTCTGGGACTCTGTACAAGTTTCTTGAAATCTCCTTGCTCGAGTCTCCTCACCTGAAAAAACAGGGTTAACAATGGTTCCCGTCTCATAGGGTTGTTGTGAGGATTAAATGAGTCTATACAAACCAATAAAGTGCAACACAGAGTAAGCACCTGAAACAAGTTAATTGGGAAGTGTTATCATTGACAATGAATTGTATAATTAACCAATTTATCATATGAATTATTACTGAGCATATTAATAATTACTAACACATTAGGTGGCAACATTTAATTTCTGTTTAGGTTGAATATTGCATTTTACCACTGGGGCAGGGTCAAGCCTCTTAATTTTATTTTATTTTTTTATTGACGTGTATATAGTTGATGTACAGTATTATATGAGTTACAGGTAAACAATATAGTGATTCACAACTTTTAGAGGTTATACTCCATTTGTAGTTATTATAAAATATTGGCTATATTCCCTGTGTTGTACAATATATCCTTATAGCTTATTTTATACCTAATAGTTTGTACCTCTCAATCCTGTACCTCTATAATGCCCTTCCCCCCACTCCCTCCCCACTGGTAACCACTAGTTTGGTCTCTAAATCTGTGAGTCTGCTTCTTCTTTGTTATATTCACTAGTTTGTTGTATTTCTTATATTACACATATAAGTGATATTCTACAGTATTTTTCTTTCTCTGTCTGAGTTATCTCACTTACCATAATGCCCTCCACGTCCATCTACGTTGCTGCAAATGGCAACATTTTGTTCTTTTTTATGTCAAGCTTTTATTTTAAACTGCAGACTCCTAGGGCAAAGTAGCCCTGAGACAAACAGAAAGAGGAGTCCTCCAAAACATGTGCCAGGAATCTGAAATGATGTGGCCGGATTTAAGAGAGAAGGGGTCTCTGGCCTTGGTGCCAAAGCTCCGTGCCAACAACCATAGCCCTGGCAGGAAGCGAGCTGTGATCCTGCAAAGGACAGACCAGCCACCCAATGAGGGCGGCAGGCCTGCCCATCACCCTCTGCTCTCAGCAGACATATTCCTGCTTGCTGTAAATAATACTGCTGTTTGCATCATCTTTGAACTGCATAGCAATTACTCATCCATATCTACCTTACCCAATAATCCTAGAACAGTGAAACTTCAACACAAATATTCCCCTGGAATTTCAAGGATGTAGGGGGGGGGTCCCTTTATGTAACAAGGCAAGGGATCAGTGCCAGCCGGGAAATCCAAGTGTTTAAAACTTGTTCAGGGACTTCCTTGGTGGCGCAGTGGCTAAGAATCCGCCTGCCAATGCAGGGAACACAGGTTCGAGCCCTGGTCTGGGAAGATCCCACGTGCTGCGGAGCAACTAAGCCCGTGCGCCACAGCTACTGAGCCTGCGCTCTAGAGCCCGCAAGTCACAGCTACTGAGCCCGAGTGCCACAACTACTGAAGCCCACGCGCTTAGAGCCTGTGCTCCGAACAAGAGAAGCCACCACAGTGAGAAGCCCGTGCACCGCAAGGAAGGGTAACCCCCACTCTCCGCAACTGGAGAAAGCCCGCGCACAGCAATGAAGACCCAATGCAGCCCTAAATAAATAAATTTATTAAAAAAAAAAAAAACTTGTTCAGCGTTTCTGCAGCCAAAGAATAGTTGCTAAACATTCCTCTCTCAAAAGAAAGCAGGCCACTGAATGAATTCTGGACAAGGGAATTCTTGAAAAAAATTGAAGAAGAGAAGGAAAGGAATGTCTCAAAATGATGATGAACTTAAATTGAGATGATATTGAACTTGACCATATTCAAAAACCACACAAAGAGAGAAACAGAATAAGCTGATTTTAAAAAACCAACCAAGAGAAAAGTTTACAATCTATTAACTTCTGGATGTAATCAAACAAAAGCGGAGATTCTTTGTTAGAGATCTTTAGGGCACTCAGAGTTACGGAGTCAGGCTCTTCCTGAGAAATGATCTAAAAGCTCAAAGTCATGCTCTGAGGCAAGTACTTCTTTCAAACTCACAATGCAGCTCTCATCTCCTAGCATCATAGCATCCCCCTGCCCCTGCCCCATTATTATTTAATTGAATTCTCACAGGACCCACAATGCCAAACTCAGATCCTCATTAGATACTCCCCAAGTAGAAGCAGAGTAGAACGTGTGCTCAGGGAGGAGATCCAGAACTGTCCCTGACAATTGCTGGGGGCTCAGTGCAGGCATACTCAGTGCAGTCCAGGGGGTATGTTCACAGCAGCGCTATTTACAATAGGCAAGACATGGAAGCAACCTAAATGTCCATCAACAGATGAATGGTTAAAGAAGATGTGGTGTGTGTGTGTGTGTGTGTGTGTGTGTATATATATAAAATGGAATATAACTCAGCCATAAAAAAGAATGAAATAATGCCACTTGCAGCAACATGGATGGACCTAGAGATTATCATACTAAATGAAGTAAGTCAGAAAGAGAAAGACAAATACATATGATACCACTTATATATGGAATCTAAAATACGACACAAATAAACATATCTACGAAACAGAAAAAGACTCACAGACATAGAAAACAGACTTGTGGTTGCCAAGGGGGAGAAGGGGTCAGGGAGGGAAGGACTGGGCATTTGGGATTAGCAAATGCAAACTAATATATATAGGATGGATAAACAACAAGGTCCTACTGTATAGCACAGGGAACTATAGTCAATATCCTGTGATAAACCATAATGAACATATAACTGAGTCACTTTGCTATACAGCAGAAATTAACAAAACATTGTAAATCAACCACACTTTGCTAAAATTAAAAAAAAAACCACCCCAGGGGGGCCCAGTAATAACAGGGCCTCACTATATAGATATGTATGTGTATATATATATATATATATATATATACACATACATATATATATAAAAATTTTTTTTTTGGTTGTGTAGCATGGATTGTGGGATCTTAGTTCCCCGACCAGGAATCAACCTGAGCCTATGGTAGTGAAAGCGCAGAGCCTTAACAACTGGCCCGCCAGGGAATTCCCAGCCCCGCAGTATTTTGAGATTTACCTCCAAGAAGTCGACCAGCTTCCCACAGCACACACTGGGGAAAAATCCTCATGTGCTTCCAGCAGGGAGAGGGGCAAAGGAACCATTCTGAAACATGCCAGCACACTCCGTTCTTCTTAACAAGGTCCACCCTCAGGGGAAACTAGTTAACCAGAGCCTAACCTGCTGGGGTGTTACTGAAGAGGGGAATAGAGTGCAGTTCATTTTGTTAAGATATGGAAGGCCACATACGCGCATCCTCACTAATGGTGGCCCTTCTATGCTCAGTAAAGGGGAAGGTGGGCCTGGTCCTGTTGGTGAGGACAGGGGCGGTGGGCCAAGTCTAGCTCAGCCTCTTTAGCAGCACAGCTGATTTCTTCACTCTTTTATCCAGAAATAAGAACACCTTGCTAAAGTGAACTTTTTTTTTTTTTTTGAGGCAAAGAAACATTGCTTTCTTATCACTTGGCCCATGGGAACTCACCTTCCCTTGTCACACCAGACAGCAGGCATTGAGGCAGCCCCACGGTCACACTCTCTCCAGGGTCCCCATCTTCTTTCATATTCCATCAGCGTTCTGCACTCAGACCATCCAGCTCAGCAACTTCCTGATAAGAGACAGTCATCAGTCTCATCTTGACGAGAGACATGTTCTGGGTTCCGCCAACCTTGTAAAAAGATTGCAGGAAGTACCAGGTTAAAGCCCCTCTCTCCCCAAAAGGGAGGCGAGGGGCAAGGGAGGGTTCCAATGTACAAACTCAGCACCCCCCCAGAAGGCGATGTCCCTTCTCTCTCCGTGTCCTCCTCTCACACTGATGTGAAGAGTGAGGTGTCTGAGGGCAGCAGAGCTCTTGGAACGGAGTTTTTCAGTGGGCCGTGAGGCATGGGGGCAGGTCTGAACAGAGAACAGTGGGACGTAGCTCTTTATTTTCTCCCCTTGGCCCTTGGACCCTGATGCTGTTCTGTCACATGTACTTGCAAAGTCTCAACACAGTGTTAGAATTATCCCAATGAACACAACTTTTCATAGAAATTAAACAGAAGTATAGAAAGATGTGTTTGCCTTTGAAATAACCTAAGTTTCTCTGTTGGAAAAAAAATATTCCATTGATCCAGTTGTGAATTTTAGCTATTATCCTAGTTTCCTGCCACCTTCCATGGATAAACGTTTTTGAGTTGAGGGAAGAATGAGGTTGAAGTTAAATTCTACCACCTTTATTCCTACATCCTTTTCTACTCCAGTAAGGAGTATGGGGCAGGGGGAAGTGCGTGGTTTTATGAGGGAGTAAATCAGTTTAAATCTAGCTCAACCATTGAAAAGGTTGCATCTGTCATTTGAACCTTGACTTTTAGCTTCCTTATTGGTCATTGCATCCGTCACCTTGAGTTTTAGCTTCCTTATTGGTAATTCTTTTTATTTTCTACTTTTAGTTTTTCAGGGATAAATCTATTTCATAGAGTGGTTGTGAGGATGATGTGAAATGATGCATGTAAAGCGTCTCGAACACCCAGAACTAACAAATGCTCGTTAGGTTTCTGCTCCAATTCCCATCCCTCTGTCCCATTCATGTTGTTCCTCTGTAGCGACCTGACCTAAGGCCTCCATTAATGTCCTTGTGGCCAAATCCAGCTTTTCCTTCACTCTAAATCTCTTCTCCACATCAGTACTGTTGATAAGGCAATCCACCATGAAACATTTGTCTTTCCAACCCTTTGGAGCCAAATACATATTACTCCCCATATCGTGTTACTGCCTGCATCATATCTAATCCCTGCATTCTCAAGCTACCTGCCTCAGCTACAAGGAAAATCAGGTCCACAACTAACAATTATGCAATCCTGTGTCAAGCATCAGCTAAGTTCTGGGCAAAGGGGACTCAAGGCCAAAGGGGACTCAAGGCCAAAGAGGACGTGATTCCTGCCATGTAGTAAGGGAAGCAGATAGGTTCCCAACTGTGTGACAGGAAGAGTCATTGAAATGTACTCAGGTTCCGTAGGATCAGAGAGCACAGGAGAGAGACCTGGGAATCAATCTGGGTGTCATAAAAGATTTCCTTTTAGAGGTGATTTTGAGCTGTATTCTGAAGGATTGGTAGGAGTTCGTTAAATAACAAAGAAGGTGGAGGGATTGTGGGAGTCGTGTGGGAGTCGTATGGGAGTTCCAGTGTGAAGGCATAGAATGTGCAGATGCCCTGAGGTAGGAACAGCAGGGCATATCTAAAGAGGTCTGAGGAGCTGGACTGAAGGGTGGTTTTGGAGGAGTCATAGGAATGAGACCAGAGCAGGAGATAAGTCTTGTTTCATGAGGCCTTGTGGGCTAATGTGAGGAGTTAGAACTTTATCATGAAAATTCTAGAACACTTTTGGAGGAACAGGGAAATGACATGATCAGATTTGTGCTTTCTAAACATGTCTCTAATATGGAGCATAGATTGAAGGATGGGGAGGCTAAGGGCACAGACCCCAGATAATTAGGAAGGTTTTGTGGGACTCTAGGGAACAAGCAATGAGGACTTGACGTAAGGCAGTCTCAGTGGCAATTGGAAACAGATTCTAAAGGTATTGTCAGCTGGATCAGACATGAGTGACAAGGAAGAAAGAGAAACCTGAGATGATGCCCAACTTTTTATTTGGGGTAACTGCTTAGATAACAATGCGCAAGCCGTGGATTGCAGGAGAAGAGGCAGGTGTGGAGAGGCCATGAATGTGGTGTTGAACGTGCTAGGTTTGTACAGATATGGCAAGTATGTGAGGGTCAGAACACTATGTGGCCGGTCAACTGTGGACCTCTATGTCTCACAGGGAATCTGGCGACAGAGATGACGTCTCCCGAGAAAACTGAGCGTGATGAATCATTGCTACCTTCATGCACAGTGAAGAGCGGGAGTGTTTGCAGGCAGGGCCCCAATTCTTTAAGAATTGTTCTGGGGCTTCCCTGGTGGCGCAATGGTTGAGAGTCCGCCTACCGATGCAGGGGACGTGGGTTTGTGCCCCGGTCCGGGAGGATCCCGCATGCCGCGGAGCGGCTGGGCCTGTGAGCCATGGCCGCTGAGGCTGTGCGTCCGGAGCCTGTGCTCCGCAACGGGAGAGGCCACAACAGTGAGAGCCCCGCGTACCGCAAAAAAAAAAAAAAAAAAAAAAAAAAGAATTGTTCTGGACCTGCTGCAATGAGCAGAGAAACAAATGGTCAGGCCGCCCAGCAAAGCCACAATACTTCTAGCTTCATAAAAATGCTAGGAGTGGGGCACAATATAACCAGATGTTTTTAAAAAAACCTTAATTCAGCACTCACATAATACAAAGCTCTAAGCCACCCTACGGTCACCTAAAGGTATAACGTAGGTGATTCCGCTCGCCTCTGGACACGTCTCTGTCCTGTTGATGCCCAGCTGCTCCCTCACTCTTCCTGAACGCGGTTTCGTCCACCTTTTTCTTTTCTACCCCCGACTCTGAATCCTCACTCATTTTTCCTGCTCCCTCCCATGGATCTCCTTTTTCCTCCTCACACAACTACACTAAGAGCTCTCTGACTGTAAAATGCCAGTCTTCAAGGTGGGCCGGTACATGTCTAACAACTGGTGGGTGGAGTGGGCATGAGGGGCTGATTTGTAGCATTTGCCAATTTCTGTGGTGTAAACACTCCCACCCTGGCAGATTGCAAACTTCTGATGACACGTTGTCAATGGCCTCGCAAAATTCCTAACATGTTAACAATGGGCAAGCGCTCCTAACCCTCTGCAGGGGTTCCAGCGCGCCCCCTGCTGCTAAAATGAAGAAGAGTCACGTTGAACGCGGCAGTGCCCCTTCCCTTCCTGGGGGAGAAGCTGAAGTGAAGTGGATAGCTTACAAGTGACGACGTTCTCAGCAGATGAAATTCAAAATTTTCTTTTCTCTTTATTTTTTGGCCACATCACGCGGCATACGGGGATCTTAGTTCCCCCGCCAGGGATGAACCCATGCCCCCTGCAGTGGAAGCGCGGAGTCTTAACCACTGGACTGCCAGGGAAGCCCCTGAAATTTGAAATTTTCTACCTTTGAGTTTTGCCTTGACCAATCTCCTCCTTCCCCATCAATGCGCATATTCACCATGATCTTTTTGGAAAAGTTTTGTGATTTTTCTGACCCTTCTCAGCACACTTTAATGTTTATAAATTCTTATTTATTTTATAAATAAGAATTATTTAAATAATTAAAAATAAATATTTAAGGATATTTATTTTATCCTTATTTTGCCATTTTGCAGACCCTTGTATTTTGCACAGACACTAGTTCTTTGTGCTAGCATCAGTTAGAGAATGTTTATTCTCTGTTTTCTCAGATTGATTGTAAACTTCTTAAGAGTAAGGATCTTATCTCTACACGATTGATTCTTTTTTTTTTTTTTTGCGGTACGCGGGCCTCTCACTGTTGTGGCCTCTCCCGTTGCAGAGCACAGGTTCTAGATGTGCAGGCTCAGCAGTCATGGCTCACAGGCCCAGCCGCTCCGCAGCATGTGGGATCTTCCCGGACCGGGGCACAAACCCGTGTCCCCTGCCTCGGCAGGCGGACTCTCAACCACTGCACCACCAGGGAAGCCCCATGATTGATTCTTGAGCATTTGATTGACTGCTTATCTGTTAAGCCCTTCCCTGCTTTGCCTTATCCTAATCTTTACTAGGCCCTGGATTTTAAAAATTATTTTCATAGCTTAATATTAAGCCACATGTAAAAGTCTTTTATATACAATGAAAATTTAACTATTTTTATAATCATGTAAGATGTCTGCACAGTAAAGAAATCATTCAGTGTTGGTAAATTCATAAATTATGTTGCAGAGAAATAAAAGTGATAAGATATTCTGGTTCATTGGAGACTTCCCTCCATTACTGACTGGCCTGCTACCTGGGGCAAGTTATTCAGGCCTCAGGCCTGCAGGTAAAAAAAAGGGGGGTAATAAGAAAACTTTCAGGGTGCTGGAAAGGTTATGTCAGCTAAAAAATGTATAGTAGTTGAACTCTAGTGTTAAAGTACTCTATGATTATGATATATTTGTCAAACATAAGAATTTTATAGACAATAAAACATTTTACACTGCAGGGATCGTTTTTAAAACTCAGTGATTCTTGGAAGAGCTACAAAATTTAGGATTTGACAACCAGTTTTCCAAGAACCTGGTCCAATCTTTTCATACATCCAACAGTCAGTCAACTGTAAGAACCCCAGCAGCATTAAGTGAAGTGAGATACTATAAATACAGATTAGTATCATTTGTCCAAGCCATTGTGGGATTTTCTTTAGGTGGAAAAAAGCAAAATTGATGACAGAATGTCAGAGAAGAAAAAGGCAAGAGAAAAAAAGATGCCTGAAACAAGGAGGCCTTTCAAACCTACGTCTCTTTATTAACAAAAACAAGCGTTGAGAAACTTGGCTGATGTGAAGGGAACTGGTTTCACAGAAGAGTGTTCCTTCGTGCTAGAGTTTTCTGCAGTAGGCAAAGGTGAAACAGCCGAGGAGTCCTCTTGGTGTTTCAGACCCAGGCCAACAGTAGACTTAGAAAAAGCTGTTTAATGTAAAGATTCACTCTTCCTTCCTCTCTCTCTCTCTCTCTTTCTCTCCCTCCCACCCTTTTCCTCTCTCTCCCTCCCTCCCCTCCTCTTTCTATTTTTGATGTAAATGGGAGCAGCGTGTTTGGCCAACCCAGGACAAAGCTTTGAGGGGAGACATGGGCAAATGCAGCAGTGGTGAATGTTTTAACTCCCTTTGAGGTAGGTGATTTCATTGGAGGAAAATAGCTTAGTTTCTACCACAGGGGATGCTGTCCTGGGAATTCCCCAGGGGCCCATCCACCCCTAGACACCAGGTGCTATCTTCTCTCTGCCATCTCCACCACCTGTGCTTTCAGGTGAGCTGGAAGCAGGTGCTTCTGTGTCTGGGCTTTGTGCGCCTACAGGCTTACTTGGGAGAATGGGCTGAACCAGAACGTAGAAACTCTAGCTTTCTGCACACAGAAAGTGCCTAAAATATTTTAACGATATCTGATGCACACTCAATAAGAGTTTTATTAACTTGACTGGGAACTTTCCTACCATTGTAGAATGGCCCTTACAGTTCAAAATTAAGAGCTTTCACATTATTCATTGCTCGATAAATATGTGAGTACCCGCTCTCTGCCAGGCACCGTGCTGGGCATGGACTAACAGTGCGAAGGAGAAACTTACATTTTACGTAACAAAAGGCAGACATGCTCTACACTGAAGATAGGCTTGTTTTCTAACTAACGTAAAGACTAAAAATCATTTCACTTGAGAATTTCAAACCACAAACTAATTCCATACGACACCCTGTAACTCCTGTTACACTCAGCTCTTCCTCCCTCCATGCCCTCCTTGCCTGACACCCTAGCTCCTTCTTGGCCTTTTGAATTTTAGATTATTTTTTTTTTGATGTGGACCATTTTTAAAGTCTTTATTGAATTTGTTTCAATATTGCTTCTGTTTTATGTTTCTTGTGTTTTTTTTTTTTTTTCGGTTTTTTGACCACAAAACATGTGGGATCTTAGCTCACTGACCAGGGATCAAACCCACACCCCCTGAAATGGAAGGCAAAGTCTTAACCACTGGACCACCAGGGAAGTCCCTGGCCTTCTGAATTTTAAAAGCAGTAAAATAACATTTTTTTTTCTGAAATAAGAAAATTGTTTTAATTTAAGAAAACTAAGAAAAGGAAAAGGCTTTAAAAAAAACCACAAACACTTGTGTGTGGAATGAGCGCTTAACATTAATTCATAAATATTTTTTGAAAACTTATAATTGATAAGAATTGGGCTAGGGCTGAAATAGACCCTCCTTCTTAGGCCATACGTTCTAATCTCTGTCTATAAGCTTTAGAGACAAACCAAAAAACAAACGTACAAATACACAGTGTTACGGGTTTCCATGGATGCCATTAAGGAAGTAAGCAGACGTGTGTGAGGGAGAATAATGCCGGGGTGGGCTGGATCCAGCTCTCACCAGCTCGCAAGAGCCGACTGTTACATTTCAAAAGTTTTACCAGGGGGCTTCCCTGGTGGCGCAGTGGTTGGGAGTCCGCCTGCCGATGCAGGGGACATGGGTTCGTGCCCCGGTCCGGGAAGATCCCACATGCCGCGGAGCGACTGGGCCCGTGAGCCGTGGCCGCTGAGCCTGCGCGTCCAGAGCCTGTGCTCCGCAACGGGAGAGGCCACAGCAGTGAGAGGGCTGTGTACCGCAAAAAAAAAAAAGTTTTACCAGGCCCAAGGACTTCACGTTGGTAGCCTGAAATCGGCTATGGTAGCAGTATTTACACCACAGAAATAAGCAAACCCCAGCAGTCAGGGATTCCTCCTATTCCCCTGAGAGCCGATTGTTAAACATTTACCAGCACCGCACTGATAACAGGGTAGAGGAACTGGGCTACTTTTTAAATGTAAGGTGCCCTGTCTAAGGAGATAACATTTAAATGGAGACCTGTTGAGAGTCCCGTTAAGTGTTTCAGACAGAAGGTTCAAGAAGGGCAAGGCAGTAAGTAACACAGGTGACCGACCTGAAGGGTCTTCTAGGAATTATGAGTAGGTGAGGGTGGTTAGAGAGCAGTGAGGGGGATAGAGGCCAAGATGAGCTACGGATCAGATAATATGAGGCTTTGTAAATCAAGGCAAAGCATCTAGTGTTACTTGAAGAGAAACGGAAAGCCATTGAAGGGTTTTAAGCAGGTAAGGAGGTGTATGTGACCTGTTTTTTGTTTTGTTTTGTTTTTTGTATGTGACCTGTTTTGATGTTTATGTTAAGAGCCTCACTGGGGCTATGGTGTGGGGAATGAACTTTTTTTAATTAATTTTTATTGGAGTATAGTTGTTTGGGGAATGAATTTTAAGGTGATGGATGGGGCAAGAGTGCAGGCAAGGCAGTACCTCGGGTGTGAGGTGATGTCACATGGACTCACGTGGAGGTGGCACGGAAGGTGGAAAAGAGTAGACAGATTTGAGGGATACCATGGAGGAAGACCTGGCAAGAGACTTGGCTGCAACTTGCAATCATTACTAGTATTCTTTCAGAAAGAAAAATGTTACACACAAGGACAGAATAACTACTTTTTGTGGCATGAATGTGAGTCTTCCTGCTGCATAAAGTGAGGCTATGAGTCAGCCTCCCTAAGGAAGAGTGGCTGGGGTAATAGAGACACCTTGGGTTAACCTCAGAGCTTGCCTTCTCTTTGTCCCATCACCCAGACTTCTCCTTTTGCTTCCACACACTGGGGAAGTGGTAGTTCCAGCTTGGTTCCTTTGATGGCGGCTGGAGGAGCACGCTGGTCCACAGGGACAAGCGCCACCTGCTGAAACCCTGGACCTTGACTGGCTTGAGAACAGAGTTTCCAATCCTCCACCGATCTTGTACATCTTTGGCTCTAAATTGACCTAAAAGACTACTTCTAGTATGTACCACTTGTCTGAGGGGAACTCAGTTCTTTTTTTCCTTAGAAATGTAAGCACTAAAACTAAGTGCTACAAAATCCCCACAATGAGAATCCTCCACTGAACTTGTACTTCTTTGGCTCTAAATTGACTTGAAAGTCTACGTCTAGTATGTACCACTTTTCTGAGAGAACTCAGTTCTCACATAAGGAAACTTACTTATGAAAATGATGTTGTGTTCCTTGTTCTAGTTACTGTGGTCCTTGGTGGCCACAACGCAGACAATGGGTCCAATATTGCTATTTGACACATTTTTCAAATATTCAACTCACTGGAAGAAAAACACATAAAGGAGGGTCTGCAGTTGGGTGGGGTTTTTTTGTTTTGTTTTGTTTGTTTTTTATTATTTTATTTTTGGCTGCGTTGGGTCTTAGTTGCGGCACATGGGCTGTTTGTTGTGGCACACGGGCTCTCTAGCTGTGGCCCGCAGGCTCCAGAGTGCACAGGCTCAGTAGTTGTGGTGTGCAGGCTTAGTTGCCTGGCGGCATGTGGGATATTAGTTCCCCGACCATGAATCGAACCTGTGTTCCCTGCATTGGAAGGCGGATTCTTAACCACTGGACCACCAGGGAAGTCCCTGGAGTTTGTTGTTTTTGTTGTTCGTCTGTATTGGGTAAGGAGGGGTTGGCAGGCTATTTAGGGGAAGATTTTGTACCAGTGTTTATATAAAGCTTTTCCTTTCAGGAATAATAGGAACTGACCTGTCAGATAAGCCCATTCCTAATACCTATTAGCTGGGGAAAATAGAATCCCAAGCTGGCTTGTTTTTTAGTTTTTTAAAATGAAGATCTATTTTATAACTTCAAGATAATATGTGCTGGGCTTCCCTGGTAGCACAGTGGTTGAGAGTCCGCCTGCCGATGCAGGGGACACGGGTTCGTGCCCTGGTCCGGGAAGATCCCACATGCCGCGGAGCGGCTGGGCCCGTGAGCCATGGCCGCTGAGCCTGCGCGTCCGGAGCCTGTGCTCCGCAACGGCAGAGGCCACAACGATGAGAGGCCCGCGTACCAGAAAAAAAAAAAAAAAGATAATATGTGCTAAGATATCCAAATAAATAACTGCTATAAATGTATGTTGAATAAACAGTGGGAAAGAACTAGAACTTCATGATAATAGAATATTTCTCATCTGTATCAGTTGGCCCATCGTCATGATGTCTGTACAGTATCATTACATTCTAAATCTTCAGATAGATTAAACAGTATTATAAAAATATAAGAAACAACATGCAAGCCCAACTCTCTGAGAACTTTGAAGATCATAGCTTGAGGCAGAAAGGATTCACAGAGAAGGAACAGTAGACTTCAAGCTTGTGTTGACTGGAGGATTTGGATTTAGACTAGAGAGACATACCTTCAAATGAATGGCTGTGTTAGGGGAGCCCATTACTTTGTGAATGCTTTCAAGCTCTCTCTTTTTTTTTTTTTAACTTCCTCTGAAATCCAAGAGGATAATGTTTTTACCAAAAATATTTACCAGGAAATGGGAAACTTAAGTGATTCCGAAAGAAAACCAATTTCTAAAACCCCCTTAAAGCCTCTATTATTAGGCAAACAAATGCTATACAGAGATTCTCGTCCCTCTGCCATTCTCAAGGACTTGTTTGGGGGTGGCAACAAAACCTGTCAGGCAGCTAGGAAAATAACTTTGGATCTCTGTGTGGGCATAGAAGGGCGCCAAGGGGAAGCCTATCTTCTTATGGTCTTCATACTTGTGTTATGAATCCTTTACTATATAAATTAAGAAATTAATCAGAATTTATGATGGGGTTAGGGGAGATCTCTTTCTGCCAGATAAATGACTAACCACATCTACTAACTGTAGGCAGTATTCACCCATAGAGTCATTTGTGATGAAGCCATTCTCTAAGTTAAAAGATAATTTTCTACTAAAAATAGAACTACCATATGACCCAGCAATCCCACTAGTGGGCATATACCCTGAGTAAACCATAATTCAAAAAGAGTTATGTACCATAATGTTCATTGCAGCACTGTTTACAATAGCCAGGACTTGGAAGCAACCTAAGTGTCCATCAACAGATGAATGGATAAAGAAGGTGTGGCACATATATACAATGGAATATTACTCAGCCATAAAAAGAAACGAAATTGAGTTATTTGTAGTGAGGTGGATGGACCTAGAGTCTGTCATACAGAGTGAAGTAAGTCAGAAAGAGAAAAACAAATACCATATTCTAACACATATATATGGAATCTAAAAAAAAAATGGTTCTGATGAACCTAGGGGCAGGACAGGAATAAAGACACAGACGTAGAGGATTGACTTGAGGACACAGGGAGGGGGAAGGGTAAGCTGGGATGAAGTGAGAGAGTGGCATGGACATATACACACTACCAAATGTAAAATAGCTAACTAGTGGGAAGCAGCTGCGTAGCACAGGGAGCTCAGCTCGGTGCTTTGCGATCACCTAGAGGGGTGGGATAGGGAGGGTGGGAGGGAGACGCAAGAGGGAGAGGATATGGGGATATATGTATGCACATGGCTGATTCACTTTGTTGTACAACAGAAACTAACACAGTATCGTGAAGCAATTATACTCCAATAAAGATGTTAAAAAAAACAAAGATAATTTTCTCCCTTCCTTTCTTGCTTCCTTCCTCCCTTCCTTCTTCTCTTCTTTTCTTTCATGGACTTTTACTGAGTACTTAACTCCTGCGCTATGCTAGAATTTGGAGATACAGACATGAATGAGGCAGCCCTTGCCCTCCGGGAGCTCTTTCCACAGACAAACAAATGATAGCAGCATGAACACCTACAGGCCTTGGGGATCTGGCCATGGGAGAGGATGCAACCAAGGGGAGAAAGTTGATAGTTACATTGAATCTTAAGAGATTATATAGAGAAAATTATCAGCGAGACAAGTGGAGAATAATTGGTCTAGGTAGAGACTAAAATATATTCTATTTTTTTCTGGTAGAATTAGAAATAGGAATCATATTAATAGCTGTGCTTATCTTTCCTGGGAAGATATTGGGAACCTTTAGCTTGGACATTTACACAGTATGAACATATCCAATATGAAAAATAACATTTTAAAGTCTTTATATGCTGTCTTTTTCCAAAAGAATTTCAAAGCAGCTTATAAAATACACAATAGAAAAGAAAACATGAATAGATGAGGCAAGAAATATAAGGAGAAAATATTAGGAATATGAAATAAAGCTTACAGCATGCATGCCATGGGTGTTTTACAGTTAGTGGAGGAGGTCAGGAAAGAGAGTGTCAAGTCTCCTTCTTAGCATACGATGAACACTATCAGGTACAATGGTCATGGTGTCCATAAAATAAAATCAAGCCAGAATTTCTCCCACAAATATGTAAAGAGGTCTATAACGGAGTGTGCTGGTTTTGCTGCCTAGCGCCCATCTACTCTTACTCTGATAACTAAACACAATTTTCCTCTGGGGGGCCCTCCTCTTCTCACCCATGATCTACGTGCATCTTCTGGATTTGACTCCAACTTCCCCCTCGACCAGAGGTTGAATACGTGACTCAGACAAAACCATTGAATGCACTGCATGCACGCCCCTGGCTACAGGGATTGGTGCAGAGATAAGCACATGACGCAATCAGAGCTAATCAGATCACCTGGACTTCTGGGACAGAGATTCTGAACTTGTACGTGAGAAAGCATTGAGCTGCTGCTGCCACTGTTGAGAGATCTCAAGAGCACAGCTTGTCCGAGAATGGGGTCAAGATAAAGAGAGATGGGATGAGAGAACCGACATCCTTTGAGTATGGATCAAGCTGTCCATGAAGCACATTTAGGCTTGTCAATTCCATTAGCCAATAATTTCCAATTTTGCTTTAGCCAGTTTGTGTTGGATTGTTTGTCCTTCACTCATATAATGACATTATGTGATGGAGCAGAAAACACTTCCAAAAAGATCATGACAGTCACCACAAAAGCTTTGTAAAACTTTCTCGTACCAGCCCTCAACACAAGTCAACTGCAAAATACCAAAGCACAGTAAAGTCAGCTCTAAAGGGAACCAAAGCAACATCGTCCCAAATGATGATGCTGATGCGAGCCAAGAATATAGATACACCTCATATTCTTCAGAAAATTCTCAATGAATACTCTGTCTTGGTACCACAATTATAACATGCAGTGAGAGTTTTCTGATGGGCCTCTGAACTGTAGCTATTCCGTGTTACCAATTAAGACATAAAGTGTATACTTTGATAATCGATGAATAGTCTCTTATTAGACAGGACATACAGTTGGCCCTCCATATTCGTGGATTCTACACCTGCGGATTCTACCAATCTCAGATCGAGAATATTAAAAAACAATTCCGGAAAGTTCTAAAAAGCAAAACTCCAATTTGCTGGGTACCCACAACTATTTACATAGCATTTACATTGTGTTTACAACTATTTACACGGTATTTACACTGCATTAGGTATTATAAGTAATCTAGAGATGATTTGAAGTACACTGGAGGATGTGCATAGGTTACATGCAAATACTGCCCCATTTTATACGAACCTTGAGCATCCTTGGATTTGGGTATCTGTGTGGGTCCTAGAACAAATTCCCCTCAGATACTGGGACAACTGTATTTCTAGAGTCAGCCTTCCAGGGTTCAAATTCCTTTTCTGTCACTTATTAGTGTCACTCTGTCCCACTTTGGAAATGTGGGACAAGTAACAACATTTCCTGGTCTTGGTTTCCTCACCTGAAAAATAGAGATTATTGTATTACCAGCCACAGAGGTGTTGTGAGGACAGAATGAGTATGTAATGTGGTTGTAAAGTGGTTTGAATCATGCCTAGCACATACTTAGCACTCAAAAAAATGTTTAGAAACCATTATTATTATTATTATTATTGCGGTACGCGGGCCTCTCACTGTTGTGGCCTCTCCCGTTGCGGAGCACAGGCTCCGGACGCGCAGGCTCAGCGGCCATGGCTCACGGGCCCAGCCGCTCCACGGCATGTGGGATCTTCCTGGACCGGGACATGAACCCATGTCCCCTGCATCAGCAGGCGGACTCTCAACCACTGCGCCACCAGGGAAGCCCAACGAATCATTATTTTTATCATTATCACATCCTCACAGAGAATCTTTGAGGGCAGGGCCAAGATTTTACTCAGTTAGTTTTGGGTCCACTCTAATGCCCCCAAAAATTGACGAGCTAGTTCCCAAAGTTCTGTCATAGATCATGTCCCTAGTTATTTACATGGAAACATCTGCAAAACCTAGACTTACCAATTGCAACTATGAAGGGAAAAAATGCCATATATAGAATGTGTGATTTTCAGAGTGCAACTTCCTGATGACACTGCTGTGAGACAGAGTAGCCAGGAAATCGACCCCAGGTAACACAATCAGGTTGATATGACCAGAACTATAGAATTGTTGCGAGATGTTGGTCAGAAAAAACTGTTTTGGTTTAGGGTGTGATCTTGTATCATATTTCTGACAATAATTAAATAACTGAATCAATTGTTGAGGCCTCTGTGAGTACGTGACAGCCGTTAGCAAAGCCATGTGACATTGGGTGCTTTGCTTAACCTCTCTACCTCTCAGTCTCCTGTGGGAGAAGCTATCCTGGAGATCAAAGAGCATAACACATGCCAGGTGCTTAGCACAGTGCCCAGGACCCAATATAAGCTCATCCAAGGTCAGCGTGTCAGGTAGGGATTGAGTTTACTCACACATAACAGAAAGGGCAGGTAATGGTGGCTTCAACATCTGGGGTTTGTTTTTCTCTCACCAAATAAGAAATCTGAAGGTGGGTGGCCCAGGGCTGGTCCAGAGGCTTGAGAAGGCAGAAGCCAGGTCTCTGTGACTCTCTGGGACTTCCTCTCACATCTGGTCACAAGATGCCTGCTACAGCCATTGCATCTATGCTTCAAGCTTTAAGCAGGAACATCAAAGTCTGAGGTCTGCTAGTTTTTTAAAAAGAGGGAGAACTGATATGGCGGTCTTTGCTGCAGGTTGCTGTTAATTATCTAGCAATTCATCACACCAAATCTTCCTAATAGCCATGGAGGTAGGCACAGGAGGTATTATCTCCATTTTACAGATGTGGAGACTGAGACTAGAGAGGTGAAGAAATTTACCAAGGCCATGCAGTAGTGAGTGGCAGAGATAGCCTTCTGACTCAGGCTACCATTCTCCTAGCTCTTTGTAACTCTTTCCAGCATACCATACTGCCACAAGGGACAATTCTTTGTCATAGGCACGTGGATGAGTCTTAAGACAGTAAAGGGGCTAGTGGAAGACAGTATCATTAAATGTAAATTAAGATAATGTGCTGTAAGATACTCTAAGCATCTCAGGGTCTAGGTGAAGAGGAGAGGAAAGGGCAGAACTTAAAGATTAAGACGGAAGTAAATAAGAATCATATATGAAAATCGTCTATGGAAATCATCTGTGAAAATCAGATAGGAAAAGCAGATGAAAATCTAAAGTGCAAAGAAAGAGTTGTTCTTATAATTATGACTCTATTTTCCTTCAAAATACAGTTTGACGAATGGTGTGTGTGTGTATGTGTGTGTGCGCACGTGTGTATAGATGAACGTACATCCGTGTGCTCGAGTGCATCCACCTGCCTGATAATAGACACAACCATGTTAATAAAATCACAAATAACACCAGATTAAGTTTTCTAGATTAATAAAAACTTTCAGCCCGTGTAGATCGATGTTATGCAAAATATTCTATAATAGATTTTCCATATGGCATATTACATGTACATTACATTTGATACGATTTAAGCAACTTTTAATATTTAAATAAATATTTTATATGAAATGACCCCATAGTAACAGAACTCATTTTTGTGTATATTAAAATAGGGGTAAAAAAAAGAGGACTATCATAGTTAGAAATTATCGTAAAAATTAATCATACCAGAATAAAGTTTAATGAAAGCATTTCTTCACTGACAAAAACAACTAGCATAATAGAAAGAATGGTGGACATTGTAACCAAAGAGAGCTGCCTGAAAAAAACAAAAAAAAAAGAGAGCTGCCTGGATCGAAGTCATGGTTCCATTTTTTTGTTTCCTCTCAGTTTTCTCATCTGTAAAATGGGGATATTTGCCTCACAGAGTTGTTTTGAGAATTGGATTTAATAATTTTTATAAAGTTCTTAGCACAGTGCCTGGCATACAGAGAATATCCAACATTAGTAAATTTCCCTATTTCAGTAAATGGATTTTAATTTTTCTTATCTTTATTGAATTGGCAAAAAGTTCTCAAATACTGGCATTAGGATTTTTATTTTAAAGCATTAAATTTTTTAATAAGGTTAAAATTCCAAAAGGTGTACCTTCTTAATCATATAGCTAGGCTTAGAAATAATTTCATGGTCATATTTTATAAAATTAAAGTGCAACAGTACTTCTCTAAGTTTCAAAATACACTAATTTTAATGCTACAACAGTGGCCTTGACATTTAAACTCCACTGTCCATTTTTATAAGATAAGAAACCTAGAATCACTCATATTGTCAGCACGGGGGAGCAAAAACAAGTAACAGTTGCCCTTGCTATCTCTCTGGAGGGTGTGGGGGTGAGCTGCTCCCTTATATAGGGTGAGGGGAGGGGGCAGGTCCAGGGGTCTTGCTGGAGGGGTGACTTAGGTGGTCTGCCCACCCCCTCGGTAGTGCTGTGCGCAGACACCATGTGCGGTACCCTCCTTTTGTTCCTGACTCCTCAGAAGTTGCAGTTGCGTTTTTGGTCTTTTTTTCTAACTTACTGTTCATAATATGCCCCAACTGCTGCATGCAGACAGTTATTTTTAGTCCCTTATAGTTTCTTTGTATTTTGTAGCTCGAGGAGAGGAGATGTTTGTCCAGGTGGAAGCACTGCAGCAAAGGGTCCCAGGTCCCAGGTTTCGGGTCCCAGCCTGTCTCATTCATACCTTTAAGTTTCCTGAACTACAGAAGCATTTAGTTCAAACATGAAAGACTAATTCCTCAAGAACTAACAGCAACAGAATTCATCTTATTTTGTAAGATACCTTCCTCTGTGAAAGAAGGAGCTGGGTGCCACAGGTTGGCCTCAGGCCTCTGAAGAGTTGGACAAGCTGGGGGGAAGGTCTTCTGGAATTAATTTTGACCTAGTTTTGGCTTGATTCAATACAATTAAGATTCAATACAATTAAGATTCAATACAACAGAATTGTGCTACCATTGTATTTTAGCTTTTTTAAAAGTTGTTTTTGGGTTTTTATTTACTTATTTTTGGCCACGCCACACAGCACGCAGGATATTAGTATCCCAGGCAGGATATTAGTTCCCAGACCGGGGATCGAACCCGTGCCCCCTGCAGTGGAAGCGGGGAGTCCTAACCACTGGACCGCCAGGGAATTCCCTAAAAGTTAATTTTTATATTTACCATGATGCCAAACAAGTCCACAAATTGCATTTGGTTGCTATTTCCCTTAAAGTTTTTTGAATTTGTAATAGTTTCCTCTGCTTTTTAATGGCATTTATTTGTTGAAAAGACCCGGCCATTTGTCTTCTAGAACATCCCACATTCTGGATTGTTTTGCCCTTCACTTAAAGTATACAGTCCACCTGGAATTTGTTTTGTGTGTCACGTGATGTAGAGAGCTATTTAATTATTTTTTCCATATGGATACCCAGTTGCCCCAACAGCATTTATTGCAAGACTTGCTAATCAAAATCATGTCTATCTATCTATCTATGTATTTGCAGGACTGTTTCTGGGCTCTGTATTCTTTTCCATTAGACTAATATCACCCCATCTTAATTCCTGTAGATTTGTAGTCTTTTTTTTTAATTTAATTTTTTATTTTATATTGTAGTATAGTTGATTTACAATGTTGTGTTAGTTTCAGGTGTACAGCAAAGTGATTCAGTTATACATACACATATATCCACTCTTTTTCAGATTCTTTACCCATATAGGTTATTACAGACTATTGAGTAGAGTTCCCTGTGCTATACAATAGGTTTTCTTGATTTATCCTTCCCCCTTGCATTTCCCCTTTGGTAACCATAAGTTTGTTTTCATCTTTCCATTTTTTAGCCTTATTTATTTTGTGCTTAAGGTTGGATGATTATTATTTTTTTTTTAACATCTTTATTGGGGTATAATTGCTTTACATGTAGTAAGTCTTGATAGCTAGTAAAGTAAGGAGTCCAACTTGTTCTTCTTTAAGAGTATCTTGGCTATTTTGGACTTCTGCATTACCGTGTAAATTTTAGAATCAACTTGTCAGTCGATTCCAACCACCTGTTAGAATTTTTATTGGGGGTAGCATTGCATTTATTGAACAATCGAAAAGAATTGCCATTTTTATAATATGGATTCTTCCCATTAATGAACACAACATACAAATAAATATAATCCTCAGATTCAAAGAAATGGGGCCTCTACCCTGGACTCCAATTTCAGGCGCTCTGTGGATTGTGCCCCCTTCCCATGGAGTCAAGAGTCCAGTGGCTCAATGGGACGTGTCCCTCAGAGCCATCACTCCCTCCTTCTAGACTATAATCTGGGCATCAAGATCTTGGATTTTCCTGTTCCAAGGGCCTCAAACCCACTTCCAGGATATGCACAGGCCTCTTCTCTGGGGCTGTCCTCCCAAAGGCAGAGAAATGCACCAATTACCCCCTTAGACCTAAGAATTGATTAAGGGATGGTCAAGTAGTGGTCAAGGGATGCAGGTGCTGTTGATGGAACTTGGATGTGTGGGTTGCTGTGTCCACACATGCGCATGCAACTCCTTCCTGGTATGGTATAAGATGGAGCCAGGGTAGAAGGAGAAAGGGGGACTGGGGAAAGCATGTAGGCTGTGAATGAGGGGCTACGTTCCAGCAAAGAATTCTGAAGAGTCCAAACTATCTGGCTTTCCAGGTAGTTGTAAACATACATTTGTCAATGCAGGGAAATATATTTTACTTAACCATTTGTTGGCTACATTCATAACTTTAAAATATTTAGACATATGATATGCAGCCCTCCATTGTATTCTTGTCCCGGGTCCCACGAGAAGTCAGAGCAGGACTGATGACATAGGCTTTTATTTTCATCTTTAATTTGATTCAGTAGTATTTTAAGGCTCTCTGCATAAAGATCTTGAAATTTATCTTAAACTTTATTTCTAGTTATTTGATGTTTTTATTTTTCAATGGAGAAATTCCATTTTTTTAACTGTTGGCTACATTTACATAGAAATTCAGTTTTTAAAATGTTGACTTTGGATTCCACAAACTTGTTAACCTCTTCTAGTAATACTAATAACTTATCTGTAGATTATCTTGGATTTTCTGCACAGACTATCATATGTAGTCTGTGAATAACAACAATTTCATTTCTTCCTAATTTCCCAGTTTCACATTTTGTCTATCCATTCATCAGGTGATGGAAATTTGGTTTATTTTCACCATATGGTTATTATGAACAATGCTGCTAAGAGCATTTGTATGCAAGTTTTTGTGTGAACATGGTTTCAGTTCCCTTGCGTATATACCTGAGAGAGGAGCCTGATGGGTCCCATAGTAATTCTATGTTTAACTTTTTGAGGAACTGCCAGACTGTTCTTCACAGTGGCTCTATCATTTTATATTCTGACCAGAAGTGTGTGAGGGTTATAATTTCTCTACATCTTCACCAACATTTGTTATTTTCCAGTTTTTTTTTAATTAAAGACATCTTTAGTGGGTGTGAAATGGTATTTTACTGTGGTTGTGATTTGCACTTTTCTTATGACTAACAGTGTTGAGCATCACTTCATGTGTTTCTTGGCCATTGATATATCTTTGGAGAAATGTCTCAATCCTTTGCACATTTCTATACTGGGTTGTTTGTCTTTTTATTATTGAGTTGTAAGAGCTCTCTATATATTCTGGATACTAGACACTTATCAGATTTACAAATATTTTCTTCAATTCTGTGGGTCGTCTGCTGGTCCAAAGTGACATGTAATGTGAGCAAGAAGTTAACCTTTATCGTTGAAAGCCACTGAAACTCTTGGGTAATCGCTGACTGCAGAATAACTTAATGACAATTGGCTAAACAACTTGCATCTAGCTTTGTGCACTCACACTATCTCACACCCCATTTGCATTTGCCCCACTGAGCAGAGTTGAGTAGGAAATATGAGCGTCAGACCTCTAAACAGACTTTCAACCACTTCTCCTGTCTTTGGCCCCACTTTCGTTTCCTTCCTCCGAAGATACCTGGGACTGTCTAATTGTGGCAGTTCTACAAGGTAATTTGGGTAGTTTACTGGCTTTCCTCACTGCCAACCCTTCTGTTCTGTTAAGCAGCTTACCATTTGTGAATCTTATTTCCAGATTCCAAAATTTTATACTCTCGTTTCCTCTATCTCCTCTTTGACCTTGATGGTTTCATGCAATAATTTTTTAAACATCTGTTTACTGTCTTTTGGGTGGAGTTTCAGGAGGAAACAAACGTAAATATGTACATCTACCATCTTCACCCAGAAGTTTATCTTCTCTCTTCAAAGTTCTGATCTAAAAAAAAGTCTGTGGTCAATGTATATCACGCTATGGCCACGTGGAATTCTGTGTATCCAAAGGCAAAGCACACATTCATCCAGTATTGGCTACAGCCATTCACTCTAAGAGGAATGTGGCATCTGTAAAGTTTTTTTTGCTCATCAGCTGCTGTAGTTGAATTGGAGGTATGCTGAACTACTTCCCTTTAAGATTAGTGGCAACTTGGAGACTTTTTTAAAATAAATTTATTTATTTATTTTTGGCTGTGTTGGGTCTTCGTTGCTGTGTGCAGGCTTTCTCTAGTTGCAGCGAGCTGGGGCTACTCTTACTTGTGGTGCACAGGCTTCTCATTGCGGTGACTTCTCTTGTTGCAGAGCACGGGCTCTAGGCATGCGGGCTTCAGTAGTTGTGGCACGTGGGCTCAGTAGTTGTGGCTCGTGGGCTCTAGAGCACAGGCTTGGTAGCTGTGGCACATGGGCTTAGTTGCTCTGCGGCATGTGGGATTTTCCCGGACCAGGGCTCGAACCCGTGTCCCCTGCATAGGCAGGCGGATTCTTAACCACTGTGCCACCAGGGAGGCCCTAGACTTTCTGACTCTATGATGGGTACTATGATCTGAAAGTATTTGGGGGCTACATGAAGTACTTCTTTGCATACTTTGTTCAAAATCTTTTTTCTTCCATGGTGTGACTATCTCTATAGTGCAACATATGCAAATGAATCATACATTTTGGTGTCAAACACTTCTTGGTTTTCACATACAGTATAGCAAAGAAGGATATCAGCTAAAGGAAGCCAGGAGCTGGGTGAATAAACCATCTGCTAAAGATTGAATTCAAAGAAGATATCGGTAACAAGTAGAATCAAATAGAAATGAATGTGATGATTTTCTTCTCCCAAAGGACAGCACAGTTGAGTGAAGGGGACTCTGAACAAAGGGAACATGTCCCCACCAGTCAAGTATGGAGCTCATGCCAATTGAAACAAGAACAGACACCACAGCAACACTAGTGAGTGAGATTTGACTGCATTAACGGGCCATTTTATTAAATGCATAGTTGGCAAGGAAAAAAAGTTCATTCAATAAGTTGGTAACACTTATCGTTAAGTTAAAGAGAGGAATTAGCTAGGGCCTTCAGACAACACACAAACTGATCTCCAGAGCTAGAATATAGCATGAATTGGTGTCTACAAAAAATTTTAAAAAGTGCCAACAGATATGACTGGTGGCCATCTTGGGACATTTCGTTTCTTTTGGAAACAAAGCTGGAAACGAAGGTTTTTTAATGTAGAACTGCTTGATTCAGTGAGATATTACTGCCCACACCTAGTTTTTTCCTTTTTGTGTGAATGTGATTCTGTGGATACATGCTATACCTATAAACTTCTAAATTGAAAAACAAAGTCCTCAAAATAATCAGGAGAAGGAAACTCAAACTATTAAAATCTCTTCTTGCTTTCCTTATAGATTTATTTCTTCACCCAGTAAGTTAAGGGGTGCTTCCTTTTTCCATGTTTGGGAATGTTTCCATCAGATCTCGTGAAATATTTCTTCCATGGTGAGTGAGATTTCCAACTAATTGAAGTGAATAAACACGCTTCTTTCAAAAGAATGTACCACGTTACACAGAAAACAGGACTTGAAAGGAATTGTTAAGAACCATTAGCTTCATTAATACGTTATTTTTTGGTACTGTCAAGGGCACTGAGAACTCTAGTATTTCACAGTAGAATTCTTAGCTTCTAGGTGAGCCTGCCTCCAGGCTGGAATAATTTAGTCACCTGACTTTCCTGTAACTTTTATTATTTTTGGCTTCATGAGGGCAACATTCATGCGCAAGTGGTCCTTCTCCATTCCTCAAAAGTCTTTTGTAGGACACTGATAATCTTTTTTCTTTCCCCACTTCTCTGCACGAAGTGCGCGAAAATCCCTGGTCATATCCAGGGCTCGTATACAAGTAATACATACAATTAGGATTCTGATTGTGCTGTTATTCGTTTCAAATAGTTTTGGGTTTAACATTGTTATTTCTTGGTTTAGCAAGAGATAGCTCTCCCTTAAAACTAGCTTATTAGATCTGATCATTTGGTACTGACTGTTTTTGATAATTATGGTGAGGAAAACATTGTAAATTATCCTCGAGTCAAATCCACTGTAATTGCTATGGAAGATCACTTGCATTATTTAAAACACTGAGTTTGTTATACTTAAAAAAAGATATTAGGAGTGCAAACATTTCATATACTAAAACATTAGGACACATTCATATAATGATTTTTTTTTTCATTATAGTTTTTTTTTTTTAACATCTTTATTGGAGTATAATTGCTTTACAATGGTATGTTAGCTTCAGCTTCACAACAAAATGAATCAGTTATATACATACATATATTCCCATATCTCTTCCCGCTTGCGTCTCCCTCCCTCCCACCCTGCCTATCCCACGCCTCCAGGCGGTCACAAAGCACCGAGCTGATCTCCCTGTGCTATGCGGCTGCTTCCCACTAGCTATTTACCTTACGTTTGGTTGTGTATATATGTCCATGCCTCTTTATCGCTTTGTCACCGTTTACCCTTCCCCCTCCCCATAACCTCAAGTCCATTCTCTAGTAAGTCTGTGTCTTTATTCCTGTTTCACCCCTAGGTTTTTCATGACATTTTTTTTTTAAATTCCATATATATGTGTTAGCATACGGTATTTGTCTCTCTCTTTCTGACTTACTTCACTCTGTATGACAGACTCTAGGTCTATCCACCTCATTACAAATAGCTCAATTTCGTCTCTTTTTATGGCTGAGTAATATTCCATTGTATATATGTGCCACATCTTCTTTATCCATTCATCCGATGATGGACACTTAGGTTGTTTCCATCTCCGGGCTATTGTAAATAGAGCTGCAATGAACATTTTGGTACATGACTCTTTTTGAATTATGGTTTTCTCAGGGTATATGCCCAGTAGTGGGATTGCTGGGTCATATGGTAATTCTATTTGTAGCTTTTTAAGGAACCTCCATACTGTTCTCCACAGTGGCTGTATCAATTTACATTCCCACCAACAGTGTAAGAGGGTTCCCTTTTCTCCACACCCTCTCCAGCATTTATTGTTTCTAGATTTTTTGATGATGGCCATTCTGACTGGTGTGAGATGATATCTCATTGTAGTTGTGATTTGCATTTCTCTCATGATTAGTGATGTTGAGCATTCTTTCATGTGTTTGTTGGCACTCTGTATATCTTCTTTGGAGAAATGTCTATTTAGGTCTTCTGCCCATTTTTGGATTGGGTTGTTTGTTTTTTTGTTATTAAGCTGCATGAGCTGCTTATAAATTTTGGAGATCAATCCTTTGTCAGTTGCTTCATTTGCAAATATTTTCTCCAATGCAATCCCTATCAAACTACCACTGGCATTTTTCACAGAACTAGAACAAAAAATTTTGCAATTTGTATGGAAACACAAAAGACCCCGAATAGCCAAAGCAATTTTGAGAACGAAAGAAGGAACTGGAGGAATCAGGCTCCCAGACTTCAGACTATACTACAAAGCTACAGTTATCAAGACGGTATGGTACTGGCACAAAAACAGAAAGATAGATCAATGGAACAGGATAGAAAGCCCAGAGATAAACCCACGCACATATGGTCACCTTATCTTTGACAAAGGAGGCAGAAATGTACAGTGGAGAAAGGACAGCCTATTCAATAAGTGGTGCTGGGAAAATTGGACAGCTACATGTAAAGGTATGAAATTAGATCACTCCCTAACACCATACACAAAAATAAGCTCAAAATGGATTAAAGACCTAAATGTAAGGCCAGAAACTATCAAACTCTTAGAGGAAAACATAGGCAGAACACTCTATGACATAAATCACAGCAAGGTCCTTTTTGACCCACCTCCTAGAGAAATGGAAATAAAAACAAGAGTAAACAAATGGGACCTAATGAAACTTAAAAGCTTTTGCGCAGCAAAGGAAACCATAAAGAAGACCTATAATGATGTTTAATGTCCATCAACACCCAACTAGAAAGAGTATGTTATTTCCAATCACTTACATTGGTCTGTTCTTGAAAACTGGAGGGTGGGGGAAGAATCAGAAAGTTTCCAGTGCCCTGTGAGTTATTTCAATCCCCTTCCTGTACAATGAAAGCCTTATGACATTTCCAGAGCTGCTGTTTATTTTGGGATGTGAAGGATGTTAAAATTCTTTGTGCTTAAACCATGGCATTTATGAGTGGCATGAGACAAAGACTCACAGCAGGGCGTAAGTGGTCAGGCAATCCTTCCAGGAAGGAAAGAGGCTATTGAATTACTGGAGTCGAGAGCGGGCAAATCCACCTGGGTTGGCAAGCTTAGCAGAGGCTGCTAAGAAAGACTGACAGCCTTGTTCCCTCCAGTCTTAAAGAGCAGTGTGTCTCTATCTTCTCACATAAAGGAGGGTGCTAATATGCTGGTTACAAGCTTTTACTTGTAAGGGGGAATACCTGCTACACGGTTGTTCAATGAAAACAGCTTCTGTTTCTCAACTATCTCATACTATATATTTTTGACTATTCTATCCATATGTTTCCCTGAACGCCCTTATCTTTACAGTGTCCCAGTGCAATAGGAACTAAGAATTACTTTCTTTTTTCTTTCTTGAGGTGTAATAATTTCAGATATACAACATAATGATTCAATATTTGTGTATATTGTGAAATGATCACCACAGTACATCTAGTTAACATCCAACCCCATACACAGTTTTATTTTCTTTCATACCTTTCTTTAAAAATAGAAAATAAAGGAAATCACTTACCTAAGTTCATATACTAATTTCTTAGAAACATCCCTTGCCTTTCAACTGCATCAGACTCTAATAAGAGAAAATGGATCATCTTGATTAAATAATAAAATATAGTGAACTTTAAATTAGGATATAATAGCAGTAACCTAGTTCTTCATATTGCATTGTAAGGCCTTCTTTATTTTCAGATAAGGATTCCAATATATTTGATTATCAGTATGAATGTGAAATTCCTGAAAGAGAGAGAAGCTGATTCATACTTTAAAGTTACAGGGTCTCCATTTTTCTAATACTCTATTAGAAGTCCTTATATCCTCCTTACGAAATTCTTATTCAGATTATGGTATGTACAGGTTAAGGAAAGAGATCATCTTTAAGAAAGAAACCTCTGGATGTTGATTGCTCAGTATTTACATTTTTTAAAAGATAGTAAATAGACCTACATTTACCCAAGCATTTGATTTTCAACAAAGGCACCCAAGCAATAGGAATTTAAACAAATGGTGCTGAAGTAAATGGAGAGTCATATGAAAAATAAACCTTGTCCCGAACTCACACCAAACACACAAATATTAATTAGAGGTAGATCATAGGCTTAAATAGAAAAGCTAAAACCATGAAGTTTTAGAGGAAAATATAGGAGCACATCTTCATGACTTGGGGTGAGGCAAAGGTGTCTCAAACAGCACACAAAAAGCAATAACTGTAATAGAGAAGGGGGATATACATTATATTACATATTATATCATGTACTAGACTTCATCAAAAGTTAAAACTTCTGCTCATCCAAGATGACTTTAATAAGCCACACACTGAGAGTAAACATTCACTAAACATATATCTGTCAAAGGGCTGGTACGTAGACTACATAAAGAACTCCAACAGTAGAGAAATAACCCAATAAAAAATGGTCAAAAGATTTTCACAGAGACTTCACAAAAGAAATGCTTGAAGGGTAATAAGCACACAAAGGTGTGATCAACATCATTAGTCATCAGGGAAATGAAAACTAAAACCACAATGACGTATCACTGTATACTGATAACATCAAACGTCGGCAAAGAGGTAGAGCAGCTGGAATTCCCATACATTGTTGGTGGAAATGTGAAATAGTACAACGCTTTGGAAAAAAAGTCAGGTAATTTCTTACAAAAGTAAACACATACCTACTCGATAAGCCAGTAATTCTGATCCTATTTACCCATGATAACATATGTTCACAAAAAGACACGTGCAAGAATATTCATAGCACATTATTTGTAATAACTCAAAACTGGAAACAGCCCAAATGCTCATCTGTGAAAAAAATGTGTAAAGAAACTGTGATACCTCCAGATAATGAAATACTGTTCAGAGAAAGAAAGCAAGAAAGAGAGGAAGGAAGGGAGGGAGGGAGGGAGGGAGGGAGGGCGGGTGGGCTTAAACTTACAACAACACAAATGAATCTTAAAAATATACTGAATGAAAGAAGCCTTGTGCAAAAGAACGCATACTATTTGACTCAATTTAGATAAAGTTCTAGAACAGACAAAACTAATCAACTGTGGAAAAAAATAAGAAAAATGGTGGGGTGGGGATTGACTGGGAAGAGGTGTGAGGGAACTTTCCTGAGAGAAGGTAGTATTCTATATCTCAGTAGGGGCTTGTTTTCCTTGCAAAGATGTGTGCAGTGTCAAAAGCCAGTAAATGTACACTTAAGATGTATGCATTTCATTGTATTTAAATTTTACAGCAAAAGAAAAACACCTTTTAATCTCTAGCTAATGATATGCATGTCGAAGTATTTAGAAGATATTGTACTGATAGCTACAATTTACTCTAACTGCTCCAAAAAAAAAATATGGATTGAAGGATGGATAGAGGGAGAGAGGGACTGAAGGGTGGGAAGAGAGAGAGAAAAAAGAGGGAGAAAAGCAAGTAAAATATTAATGGTAGCATCCAGGTAGTAGGTACAGTATATAGGTATATTAGTCAGCTTAGGCTGCCTTAACAAAATGCCAGAGACTGGGTGGCTTAAACAACCAAACGTTATTGTCTCACAGTCCTGGAGACTGGAAGTCCAAGGTCAAGTGACAGCACAGTTGGTAGGTGTCTATCAAGGACTCTCCCCTTGGGTTGCAGATGCCTTCTCAGTGTGTCCTCGCATGGCAGAGAGATTGTGCTTCCTCTTCTGATAAGGCCACTAATTCTATCGGATTAGGGCTCACCATTATGACCTCATTTAACTTTAATTACCACCGAGAAGCCCTTCCTCCAAATCCAAATGCAGGTTAGGGCTTTAACGTACAAATTTGAGGGAGGGGGAAACAATTCAATCCACAGCAGTGGGTGTTCACTGCAAAATTCTTTCAATGTTGCTATATATTTATGTATTTTCATAAGAAAATGTTGAGAAAAAAGAAGGTAGATTTTTAAAAGATTTGGTCTTCCAGTGGTCTTTAGATATACCACCTTCCTAATACTATTTTGCAGAATTGCTTTCTGCTGAGACTATTTGACAATAAATAAGTGATGGGGACTTCCCTGGTGGTGCAGTGGTTAAGAATCCACCTGCCAATGCAGGTGACACGGGTTCGAGCCCTGGTCCGGGAAGATCCCACATGTTGCGGAGCAAATAAGCCCGTGCACCACAACTACTGAACCTGTGTTCTAGAGCCCGCGAGCCACAACTACTGAGACCATGTGCCACAACTACTGAAGCCCACGTGCCTAGGGCCCGTGCTCCACAATAAGAGAAGCCACCGCAATGAGAAGCCCATGCACCGCAACGAAGAGTAGCCCCTGCTCTCCGCAACTAGAGAAAGCCCGCGTGCAGCAACGAAGACCCAAGGCAGCCAAAAATAAAATAAATTTATAAAAATAAATAAGTGATGAATTTGTTCAATCCATTAAAAGATAATTCAGGTTGACATTTTTGAGTGCCTTCCAGTAATTGTAGAGGTATAAGAAGGTGGAAGGGAAAACCCTTAGGTCAGATAAATTAAGCATTCACTACCTGCACACCCTGTGGGATGAGAAGATATGGAAGACCTAGGTCTTACCTGCAGGGGCCTTACTCTCATTGGGCAGCCCTGAAGAATGGAGCAAAGTTCAGGCCTAGAGGCGATGCAGGTGAAGGGTAAATACACAAAATGCCCAGCACAGTCTTCAAGGCCTAGCAGTGCTGGCAGCTAGCCCAGCTGGACTGGTCCCTCCACACTGGTCTTGCTCTGATTTCCTCCCACCATGGGTCCCTACACAGACTGTTGGCTCCGTCTGCAGGGCTGTCCTTGTACACCACACAGGAGCCTTCCACCTCATTTATCAAGCCCTAGCTCCAGCCCGTTTCCTCAGGAACTTTCTCCCTGACCCAGAGCACTGATTCAGTTCATAATTCTACAGTCACTGGAGGGATCCTTTGAGTACTGTGTGTTTCCTCTACTAGATTTTAAACTCCATGACAAATAAACTGTATTTCCCTTTTTAATTCCAGTCATATCCCCAGCAATTAGCAGCATCTGTTACATAGAAGGTTACACAGGAAAACACACAGAAAATGTTGGGTGTGTTTTTTTCCTCTCAATAGGAAAGGAAAAAACCCACACACTGTTATAACAATATGAATCTACTGCCAAGATAGCTTGTTATTAAATTCAAGAAAATGTTTTTTAAAGTCAAAAGAAAGAAGATGTTTACAGGATCGTAGAATCTTAGGCTGGAAGGGACATTGTAGGTCAATCGGTCCACCCATGTTTCATTATATTCCTGCCAATCTTATGAACGTCTTCAGTAAATTTTTTTTTAAAAGAACTATTTACGTCAAACTATTGAAGATTTGAAACCAAATCAATTCTCAATTCTTCAGAAAGTGATCATTATATAAAGCATTTTGTACGATCTTGGATTCACAGTAATAACTATAATTATTATTATTATAATAATTATAATAACTATAATATAATAATAACTATAAAAATTATAAAAATATTATAATAATAATTATAACTACTATTATCATAGTAGCAGTATTATCAGAAAACCTCTAATTCTGGGTCCTCCAGATGACCATTTTTGCTTTACGGTCGCAAAATCTTTGCCTTGCCGCCCCATTAGTGCTGTCACTGCAGTGTCTGTCATCTGTTCTTTCTTCTCTTTTCCCACAGTCTTTAAAACAAAACTATGTTTATTTTTAAGCCATTGACTTAAAGTTCACATTGAAATGTCTTAACGCTCTTTATCGAAAAGAGGGCGCACATTTTTCATGAACTATAGTACCGTAGTTCACAAAATTTGTTTGCTCCCAGTAGCAAAATTAAAATTAAATTTCACACCTGCTGTAATTTAATGCAGAAAGGTTATTCCGGTGGCATGTGCATATGAATTGAGTCCTATTGTGTGAGTGCTAATTAAGAGCCTTTTGCTTCTTCAGAGTAGAGCCAGACTATTGCTGAAGTAAAGAAATAAGTTGAAGCTAACGCTTTTCTATTTTGGGCAGCCAAGTCAAATTAAACTGACATTTTCAAATTCAACATTAAATGGGATTAAAAAACGTTTGTTCGCAATCTTCTCATTTTAGGGTGTGTTTCCATTCTACCACTGGCTTCAAGGATGACCAGGGAAGGGCTTCCCTGGTGGTCCAGTGGTTGAGACTATGTTTCCACTGCAAAGGGCATGGGTTTGATCCCTGGTCAGGGAACTAAGATCCCACATGCTGTGAAGTGCGGCCGAAAAAATAAATAAAAATTTAAAAAAAGAATGACCGTGAAGCAATATAGTTCAGACCCTGTGTGGGGGTGGTTCTTAGGTAATCATGGGGTTTCTTTGTTGTTGTTTTGGGTGTTTTGGCCATAGCTGGAATTGTTCATATTTTGAACACTTGGTATATACAGCTCTTCTTACACGCAAGAAGCAGTCTGACTGTGAACAAGGGATAATGTGATTTCCGATCTCAGCGAGTCCCTCAGGTTGGGTCTGTGGTTTGTAATTTCTCAGGGGAATGATGTGCCAAACGTGCTGAAGTACTGGTGGGCTTCATAAATTCAGATTATGGAAATAGAAGGTACTTCCCTGGCGGTCCAGCGGTTAAGACTCCACTCTTCCAATGCAGGGGACGTGGGTTTGATCCCTGGTCAGGGAACTAAGATCCCATATGATGCATGGTGTGACCCCCCAAAAAAGGAGAGAAATAGAAGAAAAATGCAATGGTGGTAATGTACTATAGGCATCCCTTATTTAACAGAAATCTGTTTAACCAGATTCTGTACTTAAAATGTATAAATTAAGGTACAACTTCAACTGTGCACTTCCAAACTTGAAGGTCCTATGCATATAGCAGCTTATTCTTGCTTCTGTAACTGGCTTGGATTCCAGACTCCAGCTTCTATCTCTATGATCCCCTGACTACCAGACCAGATAATGTGCTGGTGCATGGTTACAATGAACACTTACCCAGGGAAAACACCACCATTTTAATTGATTTCTAGCCCCTGAAAATGAAAACCAACGACAGTAGAGAATCACTGAAACTTTGTTTGCTAATTGATTAGTCACTGGAGGTTTTATTACTTAGGACACAACTCTATCCTCTAGTAGCAACATACAAATAGCTAAGCGAGAGCAGGAACGGCATTCACAGTCCCTCTTTACGCACCAGTCTAAAAGGACATTGCCAAGACCTGCATACATTTTTGATAGGGAACCAACATGGCAACAATAACCAAGCATTATTTCCAGTTTTCATTTAATTACAAATCTCTGACCCATTGCCAAATTATTTCTAAGAATTCATATGTGCTCATACCTACCCTCCTTATGATCATAGAGTGCTATAATTTGAGTCATCATGCTGATTTCTGCTTGTGACCGGCCAAACTTCCCCTCATCATGCACCCCATCTGACTGCAAGGTCCGTGTGTGTGTTCACCTTGAAATTCCCATGCTGTATCTTGTCCAGCTTCCGCCTTTTCTGACCGTAAGATTCAATCTCATCTTCTCTAGGGCACAGCTTTACCACATTCTCTTTTCTGGATTTTGGGGGCCCATGACTCCTCCTTTTCCTCTGCCCCTGATACAGCCAACACCCTTGTTCTGCTTTACCCCTCATGGCAACACCCAAACCCCCTTATATTTCATTTCTATAGACTACCAAGAAGGTGATTTTTAAATACTCATTTAATCATGCCAAACTTTGTTACATTTCTGAAACTTTGTATCGCTCTTCAACAATGAAAACCAGATCAATCAACCACCAAAAATGTTTGGGGACAATTATGTGAAAATGGAGGGTACAAAGGCATCGAAGACACGAGTACATCTTACAACAATAACAGAAGGAAGGCTGAGGAGCCTGGTGATAGGTCTGGATTTCCAATCTGTTTTCACATTCAGTATTTCTATTGAGACATTTGGGAATACACATTTTTCAATACATCTTCTCTGAAATGATCATTTTCTAGTTGGTACATGACTTTAAAAGGTATGCCACATTCACCGGTATAAAGCTCACAGAGCGAAATCAATCTGTTTATAAAATGAATCTGACTTTATAAAAGTTTAAAAAATATTCAATTAGAAATGCGCAGCTGAAAGAAAGCTGTCGCATTATTTAAGAGCGTTAATTACACATAAAGGTAAATGGGGAATAAAAGCTAATTACAAGATAGTTCTATTTCTTATGGAAGTTACATTTTCTACCTTTCCAGAATATTGTCATGACAAGATTTACACATTCTTTTTTTTTTTTTTTGAGAAAAACTGTGGAACTAAGAAGATGCTCATTATTTTGAACTCAAATGACTATGAGTCCTTTGGTTCTTATCCAGCTTCCGAAGGATATTCTTGACCCTTTGAAAAACATTTACTATTAAGAATGGTTTACTGCTGAAATCTAGTAGGTTGTATATTAAATTATAAAAGATTACTTTTAACTGCTAGTCTAAATAAGATGAGAAACACATGGCATACATGAAGCCTTTTGGGGGAAAAAATCTAAACAAAGATTAGATGCTGGTTAGTGGCTGCAAGAAATGATATTGATTTTTAGAGTTGGCTCCCTTTGTTACCTGTAAAATATCACATCTCTAACTTAAGAGCTTGAGAGACGTTTCATGTTTGTTGGAAGCTTCCGTCTCCCCACCGACACAGACAATACGTCTACTGACCCCATGACACGTTCTTGTTTAGAACTGAAAGAGATATGTAGTGTTTTTAAAGTTTCGAGGTGTTGGTATGTAGGCTCTCTTGGACGTGTTCACAACAATGGGCAGAGGAAGTCCCCTGCAGCTGACAAGTGTGTGAGTTGAAACGCCGTGTAGAGCAGCCACAGGGCCCGGAGGCCCAGGGCCCACGCTGAGAAATCAGCAGCTGTGCATGCTAACCCTGGGTCCTCCGTCATTAACCTTCTGTGGGACCTTCTACAAATTGCTTAATTCCAGCCATGAAAATAAACATAGGCACCGATGCCCTAGAATAGACCCAAGGGAATCAGACCGTGTGCACATAAAACCGAAATCCACCCTGCCTTTCTTTCTAACGCTACTGGGGACAGGGAGTGACCAGGCTGTAGGTTACTGTTCTTTGCTTCCAGTTAAAAGAGGCAAACAGAAGCAAGTGAACATAACTAGGAGGAAGTGGGGCAGTCGGGGGTAAAGATGAACAAAACTTGAGCAAAACTTGAGAACTGAAGGGTAAATCTCTGGAGTGGTGAGAAAGATTTCTCGGTGATTCTAACTCTGCTGCTGGTTCCATATGTGTACAATGACGCCATCACACTAGCCATTATTGCTTCGTATTTGAACCTTCTTTTCAACCCTATATCTCTCGTTCTCTGTCTCTCCCATTCCTTCTTTGCAGTACACGGGCCTCTCACTGTTGTGGCCTCTCCCGCTGAGGAGCACAGGCTCCGGACGCGCAGGCTCAGCGGCCATGGCTCACAGGCCCAGCCACTCTGCGGCACGTGGGATCCTCCCGGACCGGGGCACGAACCTGCGTCCCCTGCATCGGCAGGCGGACTCTCAACCACTGCGCCACCAGGGAAGCCCACTTGCCAGGTCCTTTAAATGCCAGTCCAGTTCTATTTCCGTAAACTGCACCCAAGGGTAATGACTAAAAAAACCCAACCCCCCAAAACTTCCAATACTGCTTTGACCTTCTGGTTTTCATATGTAAAAATGGTATTCTATGTTCATTACTTTAAAACCATAGGAATTAGGGGCAGGAGGAAGATTTGATGCCATTTAAACTCCACTGTTTCATGTATGTAAGGATTATTTGATTTAGAATCTGAATGTATATACTTCAAAAGGCAATGTGATTCTGAATTGTGGTCACAAATGTGGTTCATCTTTGGCCCTTCTAGCCAGAAATAATCTTGCCCTAGAAATATGTATGCTACATTCAGTAAATGATCAAAAAAGTTATAGTAAAGTCAGAGTCATGGTCATAACCATCATAAAAAAAAGTCGTAATCAGTAAAGACCCACGTTTGTCCAGTGATTAGGTAAAGCAAACACTAGGCTATATGGGGGTCTAAAATCCACCCTTTTGAGAAGTCTTGTGCCCTGAGACTGAGTCAGCTAGAGCTTTCCATGCGGTGAGGAAAGAAGAACAGTATCATTTTTAAATAGGTAAGACTGTGGAGATGCACACTAGTTACAGCCAAGCTGGGTTTTCCCTAAACCAGTGAAAACAAGCATCTTGAACGTCAAAATTAATTTGCTGTTAGGAAAAAGGATAAAAGAAACTTAAGATCCTAATCTGTGAGTTAAGTTACCATGTATCTATTCCTGGCAGATGATAGGTAATCGACTCTGCTTACAAACAGAGCAAAACAAACAAATGAAAAAAACACACTGCGTTTCCATATGGTGTGATTCCTAACGATCTGTAGAAAAATTCTTTAGTGATAAGTATATTATTTATATATATATGTATATATAATAGGTTTTTAAAAACAAAAAACAATTATCTGATGATTAATTTGATCATTTGAAGTATAAAATAAAGCCCTATTTTTGTTGCAAGATTGTAATTTGAAAGGACATGATTTTTCATCATTTAAAAACATAACTTACTCGGGCTTCCCTGGTGGCGCAGTGGTTGAGAGTCCGCTTGCTGATGCAGGGGACACGGGTTCGTGCCCCGGTCCGGGAAGATCCTGCGTGCCGCGGAGCGGCTGGGCCCGTGAGCCATGGATGCTGAGCCTGTGCGTCCGGAGCCTGTGCTCCGCAATGGGAGAGACCACAACAGTGAGAGGCCCGCGTACTGCAAAAAAATAAAATAAAATAAAAACATAACTTACTTGAAAGAGCAAATAAAAATTAAACATTGACAATTTTTCAGAGTTTATGCTTAACATTCCATCCAATATTTTAAGCCATTTATCCTTTTTGACTAATTAAATTCAACAACTATTTATCAAATACCCATAATACATCCAGTTTTATAACATCCATGCTTTAATTTATTTGATCCTTTCAATTGCATCTGAAAATTAGTATAAAATAATGGAATTTTATTATCTGCTTTTCTCCTCTATAGCATATAAACTCTAGAAACTAACACAATTATCATTCAGTTTGCTTAAACAAATTACACTGGATGCTTTATTTACCATGTCAAAAAATCACAATATAATCTTTCATGTAGTGTTTCTTTTCTTTTCTTTTTTTTTTTTTTGCAGTACGCGGGCCTCTCACTGTTGTGGCCTCTCCCGTTGCAGAGCACAGGCTCCGGATGCGCAGGCTCAGCGGCCATGGCTCACGGGCCTAGCCGCTCCACGGCATGTGGGATCTTCCTGGACTGGGGCATGAACCCGCGTCCCTTGCATCGGCAGGCGGACTCTCAACCACTGCGCCACCAGGGAAACCCTCATGTAGTGTTTTTGATGGGAAAACAAAACATTGCTTAATTCTATAGGATTACATATATGGGTGAATTATATGTGGGGAAGTAGTCATCTTAGGGCACATTTGTTTGTCAGAAAGATTTATGTCCGAAATCCTAGAGGCGTGGCAGTTATAATAATTGTAGGCAAAACATGACATCAACTTTGTTCTTTACATCTTTTTACTAACTCTTCACAAAGCCAAATCAAACATAGAAACAGCTATTGCTCTGAACCACAGAAAGAGGTGTGTCTATTATCTGTCTACCTTATTATCAGCATACAATTCCATTGTTATTTCCCTTTTTTTCATGTTACTATTCAAAAGCCATTTGTAGAGATGACTCTGCATTAACCTGAAGCAAACGAAAAACCCTCCTAGTAACATACTTGTTAAATATTTTATGGGCACTAATATATCACTGAGGAGAACCTGTATGAAATACAATAGTTTTCAACTTTTAAGTATTCAAACCTTGATTATAATTCAGATTTTTCTTCAACTTGGATCATTTTTTGAATTCACACGTTTGAAGAACACACACAACATATTATTCCAATTGATACAATATTCCAATATACATTCTACAGTTTAATATACATTAAGAAGTCATTTATGGACTCCAGTCTCCTCATCTGTAAGATGTTGAATTAAATAATTTTCAAAGTACTTTCTAACTCCCATTTTCTAGAACTGTAAAATATGTGTACCATATTGTTTTTAAATGACATCAAACTAAGACTTAGACAGTTGGCCCTCGGGATCCGTGGGTTGCACATCCACGGGTATGGAGGGCAGACTACTAGACTTGAGTGATTGCAGATTTGGAATCTGCGGTCCTGGAACCAATTTGTATTTTACTACAAAGCCAAATAGACATAAATGTAGATGGAAAAGCTCCATGTGAACTATTTTTATAGAATTCTATTTCGTATAGAGTTTAACCACATGAGAGCACAGTGGCTGCTTATGGTGTGGGACTCGAGGCCCACACTCTGCTCTCCCAGCTGTGTGCCGTGGTGTGGGATTGCAGCCACACAGGGGAAAGGGAACATTTTTGAATTCACACAAAGGCACCTTACAGGCCAACAGGAAGCTCTAAAATGTGGTTATTTCTCTCATCTTAAAAAATACAAAATTTAAAAAGAGAACAGCCTTTCATGATCCCACTTTCCTTCCAGTCCCTGCGCCATTTCTCTCCTCTCTTTAAAGAGCTGCTTCCTCTTCCCAGCTGTATTTCTCCCTCCCACCGTCCACTGATCCTACTCCCATCTGGTTTTTGCCCCACATTCTCCACAAATCAGCTCCGATCAAGGACCTCCGGGACCTCTGTGGTCTTTCTTCTTCAGTCTTCCGTGGCTTCATCCTCAGCATTGCCTGACATCACTCCATCTCTTCCTCTTTAAACAGCTTCTTCACATGCCTTCCAGAACTGTCTCTCCTGTTTTCTCTCTGGCCTAGGTGGCTGTACCATCTCAGTCTCTGTTGGTTCTTCCCCGCCTCCTAGACTCTTTCTTTTCTGTCTACACTCCTGCCAGAGAGGATCTGGCTAGTTCCATGGTTTAAATACCACCTAACCACAGGAGACTCCAAAGTGTACATTTTAAGATTGAACCTTTGCCCTGAACTTGTAGATTCATTTGTCTTCTTGGCTTCTCCTCCTGGATGTCTACTGGGCACCCCAAACTCAACGTGTCTAAAACTGAATGAACTCTTGATATTCACCTCAAACCTGCTCACCTAGAGCTTTCCCCATCTCAGGAAACTACTCTAGCCTTCCAATGGCTGAGGTCAAACCCCTGGTGTCTTCCTTGACTTCTCCTTTTCATTCATACATCTCAGCCGGTCATCAGCAAAATCTTGTCAACTCTACCCTCCAAATAGATCCAAAAGTTGATGTTTCCTACCACCCCATGTCCAGTCTGGTCAAAGCCGCCATCATCACTCAGCTGGACTATTAAACTCACCTCCCAACAGGTGTCCTTGCTTCTGCACTGACTTGCCTCCAGGCTCTTCTCAGCGAGATCCTAACACCCAAGTCTGATATCCCCTCTCTTCACAAAACCTGCCAATGTCATCCCGTCACACTCAGTGTAAAAGCCAGGGTTGTGATGAGGACTTACAGGGCTGTCCACGAGCTGCCCAGATTTACATGCACCCCTGCCCCCCCCCACAAGCAGACACACACACTCAGACACGCACAGTCACATGGACACACACACGTGGACACACGCAGACACTCTGTTACCTCTGTCCTCATCTCCCTCTACCCTCCCCTTCATTCCCTCTGCTGCAGTCACTCCAGCCTCCCCAGTGTTGGTCAGGTCAGATGCGCTCGCTATCCAGAAATGCTCTGCCTGGAACTATACACACGGCTCACTCCCTCATTTCTGTCCGGTCTTTACCCAAAAGTCGTCTTCTCAGGGAGGGCTTCTTTGGCCACCTAACCAAAATGTAACCCACCTACCCATGCCACACCCTTTGCATAACATCCCCCTTCCCTGCGGGCTTATGTTTTCTCTTTAGCATAGAGCATCTGCTATACTAAATCTTTTTTGTACCTTGTATTTGTTTCCTCCAGTAGAATGTCAGACGTGTTAGGGCAGAGATTTTGTGTGTTTTGTTCACCGTGTCTACATTGTGTGGGATGATGCCTGGAGCATAACAGGCACTCAATAAATGCATTATGATTTGTTTCAACGAGTGAATAATGCTGTTTTCGAGACAGGAGCAAAACCTGGGTGAACTCTACGGGCTGTTTAATCTTCTCACGGCAGTGAATCCCAACCTCTTACACTGGCTCCTCCAATCTCTTCAAACCCCTAGAAGCCAAAACAACTTCCTGGCTATCGCTTTTTTAGGTCACTATTCCCATAATTGGTCATTCATCCCAGGCTTCAGTGATGTTCAACGTCTCTGATCACCTCTGTTTTCTCAGTCATTTCCTTAAAGTCACCTCCAGCAAGTTCCCTGGCAGCCGGGGTTGCCTTCAAGGATATGGTGGAGGAAATGGAAGGCAAGAATCAGTGGGCAAGAAAACCTGCATTTTTGGCACACCTAGCAATTAAAACACACTATTTGGTGATGAGGAGATTGTGGTTCCAAGTTTCTTTCCCAACACCTGGACAATTTAACTCAAAACGAAAAAAGCAAAGAAGTTGGTCATGCTGACATGACCCAAATGCCTAATTCAGTCATTGTGTTCTACCTTTTCCTCATCAACCCAAACACACAAGAATGGCACTAATATTACTCTTTAGATGCATTAAATCTCCAGTGCTCAGATATATATGTCTATATATGGAGATGGCTAAAGTGACCCGATGAAGCAGGAGCTGGTCAGTGGTCCCGCCTCCCCACTCATTCCACACAGACCTACAAGCTTATATTAAAAATCCCTTTGCCATCTACCCTTATCACCTTCACTTCCAATCAATGTTTTACAGAGAAAACATCTTCCTTTGTTATTACATGTCCCTCTTGTCTCCCTTCTACCTTCATCTCTTAGCCTCTATTCCTTTAGCCCTTTGTGTATGTGATACACACACACTCACAAACACATGTGCACACATACACACCTGCTTCCCTGACACCTCAGTGCAATATGCCAAACTTCTCTCTTACCACACCCCTATTTTTCTCTTATAATCAGGTAAGAGGAGGCTGAGGAGAGCAATAAATAGTAATGGACCAAAAAATATTCAGATAATGACTTATCTTTTAACTTTGGTTACAGTAATGTCTGCAAATTTATAGTGTTTCTATGTTTAATCTTTAAAAACATGTCTTCGCATGTCTTCAAAACTTGGATGACTTATCATTTAAATAGAAGAACATGAACTTTGGAGATAGATAAACTTGGGTTTTACAGTAATGTATCAATTATGTAGTTAGATAAAATAAGTTTGGGGAGAATATGAGAAAACTAGAACCATCCTGCACTGCTGTGAGCATGCCATGGGGTACAGCCATTCCAGAAACAACATGGCAATACCTAGTGGGGAAAAACAAACTTGCATTTTAACATCTGAATTGTGGCACACCTTTTGTAGGCTAATATGGGTCAAAACTTCAATCAGAAAACAAACGTAAGAAGTGTAGGTCATGCACAGTAAACAACACACACCACAGAACTCCCCCAATTCAGGCTAGCAAGGTAGAAGGATGGGTGCTCATTAAAGCATTCATATTGGAGTCAGCTGTGTTAGCTCCGACTGGCTGAGCGCCCAGTACAGGACCTAAAGCATGAGAAGACAGGAGTACTCCAATGACCTGTTTATTTTGTGTGTGCGTGTGCCTACCCACATATTTATACACACATATCTATATACATACATATGCACACACATATATACAGTTTAAGAAAAATATTCTAGATACAAACTGTGATATAATGAATTAGCATTGCTCGGGACATTGTTAAATAGCATATTAATGAACTTCAATTCACCTATTACAAGATATAGTCACAAAATGGAATTAAATGAGGACATTAGGTACCCTGTTCAAATGTTTCTGATTATAAAAGCCATTCTCCTAAAAAATAAGGATAGGGCTTCCCTAGTGGTGCAGTGGTTGAGTCCGCCTGCCGATGCAGGGGACACAGGTTTGTGCCCCGGTCCGGGAAGATCCCACATGCCGCGGAGCGGCTGGGCCCGTGAGCCGTGGCCGCTGAGCCTGCGCGTCTGGAGCGTGTGCTCCGCAACTGGAGAGGACCCAGCAGTGAGAGGCCCGCGTACCGCAAAAACAAACAAAAAACAAACGCCTTCATTTTTCAAATGAGGAAGGTGCAACTCAGAGCAATTAAATGACTTGCCTAAACCACATAGGTTTACTTGCTGCCCAACCTGGGTGGGTAGGTTGAATTAATACTCGTAAGATGCTTATTGACCAGCAAAATACAACCAACCCATCTGCAAGAAAGTTCCAGCATCCCAGAGTGAGAGTCTTTCCAGGCTGGAGGAGTATTCACCAAGACAGCTGTGAGCTGCTGGGGCCCCAAACTTACCGCTCCAGGTGCTCAAGAGAAATCTAGACAGTCCTAACACACCTCAGAATGTCACCAAGTGCAAGTTCATGTGCCCAATGCACAGTGAGGCCGAACAACTGGAAAAGTCAGAGTTTGAAGCAGAGAAAGTTTTATTGCAGGGCCATGCAAAGAGACTGAGGGCTTACACCCAAAAAAACCCCCCAAACCTTCGGAAGGATTTCAGCAAAGCATTTTTAAAGGCCAGGTTGGGGGTGGAGTCACAGGGTACGTGATCATCTCGTGCACAATTCTCTGATTGGTTGATGGTGAGGTAACAGAGTGGCTAACTTTATCAATCCTTAGGCACCAGTAGGTCTGCGGGCTCATGATCATCAAGTAGTTAATTTATTCCATTTGGTGGTGGTTTTTAGCATCTGAAAAACTCAGGAAAGATGCATGAGATACTATTATCTGGGTACTTCAGAGAGGAGCGACAGCAGAGGCTCTGGGGGAGAGGGTCCTGCTCGGTCACAAGAATTGGGAATGAGTGTGTTTCAAATGAATGTATGAAAGACAGGTTCATAAGATATATATGGCATCTTCTGATGCAGTACAGCCTCAAAGGGTACCAGATGTCAAAATAAGACAGTTTATTTCCTTATAATTTGCAAAAAAAATTTATAAATATATACTCACATATATGATCGATGATGCAATGGATCGATGATCCATTCCCGTAACTACTCCTCCTACGCTGCAGCTTTCATGCTAAGTAGTTACAAGTATCATAGAATTAGTGTAGAGCATTAAGATAAACTAAGAGTGTTAGAGAAAACGAAGGAAAAAGAATACAGATATGCTATTTTCCTATCTTAGTATCGGTGTTAATGTCTTCTTTAACGATATTTGGCTCCTGAGAAGTTGTTTTTTTAGTTAATACCGTGTTTATCAGGACTTTAGTTTCTTCCCACCTCATCGTCAGCATGCCACCTCACTGGAATCTAGGAAGGAGCTAATGTATACTGAAACCAAATTTGATGCTTAGAAAATCCTTGAGCTGTTGAAAGGCACACCTGTGTGGTTTGGCAGGTGAGTTGAATCTCAAAGAATTTGTGCAAATCTCTGGTTTAGTCGGCTAAACTGGTTTCACTCCTGAACAACCCTGGGGTGAGGGAATAACCATAACAATGCCAAAGAAATAACTTCCAATGCTAAATCTCAGTGGTTTAGGTCTCAAAAGTGCAAAGGCTCAGAATATATTTCAGGACAGTAAATGTCTTCATGTCAAATTTATTATAGATACATTAGTACTTTTCATATTGGAAAAAAACTACAGTTTTTTGTAAAGGCCAAGTCATTGTTAATTAAGAGGTTACTTTGAATAATTTGGAGAAGTAACTTTCTAACTGTATTCACTTTTATATTTAAATTAAGAATGGTTTTTTATGAATAGTTAAATAAAAATGTCAGTGAACTGAATCCTAAAGAAAATAAAGAAGTATTTATCAGTTGAAAGGTACTCTGTAAATGGGTTTGCAGATCAATTGCAAAGGTTACTTGGGACTCTAGAATATTAAAGTGAAACAGGTCATTTATACATTACTTCTTTTTAAAAAATCTATTCGGTCTGTTTTCCTTTTCTGGACATTCTTATGTTGGATTATGTGGTTTCTTCTGACTAAACTACTTTTGAAAAGCTTAAGATGTAAGACATTCTAAAGTAAATGCTTGATTCCTTACATAATATTCTTTAGGTATTAAAGAAAGTTAACATTTTTCATCCTTTGGTCAGGCACTCGTGGGCTCTAAATGTAACTCTCTGCAGTTAATATGCAGTACATGCCAGGGAAGAGAAGTTTGGGGCTGTCAAACCTCATGGAACAGACAGAGAATAAAAGAAAATTAATCAAGTCCACAGGCATGACGACCCTAGTCTGTTTCAGCTGGCAAAAGAACTAATAGTGCTGCCACCCAGGTCATAATTTATGGGTTGTTTGTGGTATTTTCAACCCTTTTAAGTTGAAGCTGTGTGTTACCATCTCTACAATAAAAGAATATTTCTTTTCTCAAAGTTTTCAACCAACAGATGAATATTCTTTTTCTCTATGACACACACCATCTGGTTTGCTTAATTGACTGTTTATACACATATACATGCGTCTCAACTGATCAGTGCTGTGGTTTCCAACCTGGCTGTACCTTAGAAGCTTTGGAAAAATCACTACCAGAGCCACCTCCAGAGATCCTGGCTTAAACGGTCTGGTGATGCAGCAGAGAGAGGGTCTTTCTTGGAGGTTCAAGTTAGAATTCAGAATTTGTTTCCTCTGGAAGCTATGTTGAAACGGTGGGTTTGTGTATATTTCAAATACAATAGGTAAAACTACATTATCTGTTAAATTTAGGGGGGATGGTCTGAAACACCGAATCAGTCTTCACAGTTCTTTTTGTAAAACAAGGTACCTTTGGTTCCAAACAATGGAATTTACAACCAATCTGTTGATAAATTAGGAGCTGTGTGAGTCTTCAAGGTCACAACACTAGACTTTTTTGTGTCAAAAGTAAGTCAGGGTTTTGTCTTGCAAAAAAATGAATCAACAATTTTAGTGACAAACTACCATGAGGAAGACACAAGCAAACAAAGACACTCAAACAAGACCAGGAAATAAAGTATAAAACCAATATTTGTGCAAATTTTAACTTTAGGAAACTTCATAGGAATGTCCTGGTTCACGACTTCTTGTGTTGTCTAAATAGTAAATTGGATTAGAAATAAGCATATCATTCAGAAGGAAATATGGCACAGAAATAATAGTGGAAATATGCTGGAGGACAAGAAACCAAGACAATAAAAGCACTTTAAAATGGCAAATCATACAAAAGAATAGAGGACACTTGTTGTCAATACTCAAAGGTGACTGACTTGAATAGAAGGGAAGATGAGAAGGATGAGGTTAGGTGGGTGCTTCCCAAACTAGTGTTAAGCTTGACCCCCCCCCCCCATGAACCCAACATGACACAACAGGACAAACTGGGACCAAGAGGATCACAGTAGTGGAGCTATGTCTGCATCCCACTAAGCAAACGGGTCTTCACCCGTATTCCCATTCACACAAGCCGTGAGATGGCCATGCACACACAAACACACTTCCCAAGAGCTGCTGCATGGCCCCAAAGTAGGACTTACCCTGTGTCGTCTCAGTGCAAATCATGGCAGTGGATGGATGTTAAAGACAGCCAGATTTGGGCTGAATAGAAACAAAAACTTGCTAAAAGGCTGTCAGTACAAAACAGAACCAGAACATACACCTTGCCATGCACTGAATCTTAAGTCCAGAAGGTGAGAGCATGAACTGAATACTATCTCTAGAAATAGGATGATTGACCTCCTAGAGTAATGGAAATAAAAATAAACAAATGGGACCTAATGAAACGTAAAAGCTTTTGCAAAGCAAAGGAAACTACAAACAAGACGAAAAGACAACCCTCAGAATGGGAAGAAATATTTGCAAACGAATCAATGGACAAAGGATTAATCTCCAAAATATATAAACAGCTCATGCAGCTCAATATTAAAAAAATAAAAAACCCAATCAAAAAGTGGGTTGAAGACCTAAATAGACATTTCTCCAAAGAAGACACACAGATGGTCAAGAAGCACATGAAAAGCTGCTCAACGTCACTAATTATTAGAGAAATGCAAATCAAAACTACAATGAAGTATCACCTCACACCAGTTAGAATAGACATCATCAGAAAATCTACTAACAACAAATGCTGGAGAGGGTGTGGAGAAAAGGGAACCCTCTTGCACTGTTGGTGGGAATGTCAATTGATACAGCCACTATAGAGAACAGCATGGAGGTTCCTTAAAAAACTAAAAATAGAATTACCATATGACCCAGCAATCCCACTACCATAATTCAAAAAGGCACATTCACCCCAATGTTCATTGCAGCACTATTTATAATAGCCAGGTCATGGAAGCAACCTAAATGCCCTTCAACAGACAAATGGATAAAGAAGATGTGGTACATATATACAATGGACTATTACTCTGCCATAAAAAGGAACGAAATTGGGTCATTTGTAGAGACGTGGATGGATCTAGAGACTGTCATACAGAGTGAAGTAAGTCAGAAAGAGAAAAACAAATATCATATATTAACGCATATTTGTGGAACCTAGAAAAATGGTGCAGATGAACCGGTTTGCAGGGCAGAAATAGAGACACAGATGTAGAGAACAAACGTATGGACACCAAGGGGGGAAAGTGGTGGGGGGTGGGGGGCGGATGGTGGTGGTGGGTTGAATTGGGAGGTTGGGATTGACATGTATACACTAATATGTATAAAATAGATATTAAGAACCTGCTGTATAAAAAATAAAATAAAATTCAGAAGTTCAAAAAGAAATGAATGATTTGTTGAGTGTGGAGTATAACCATACAATCTCCAATGGTTCTCCCAAATCTATTTTGGTGTTTCTGTAATTCAACCTCCTTTCTTCTTCACAGATGTTCAATCACCTCTAATTTCATTCTGTACCAATTTTGTTTTGTTTTGTTTTGTTTTTTTAAGTGACAAAGGGGAATTGAGAAACTCTTCACAATGAACCAAAGTGTCCCTGCAATTTGGGGGTTAGCAACTAGCGTTATTATAGCAGATCTGATTTAGAGGTTTTAGACCTTGGTTACTTTGGGGAAGAAGGAAATCCTGAAAGTTCATACCACGAACTGCAAGACCTTTAAACGGACAAATAATAAACCCATAATAAAGTCAGAGTCTTTTTTCTCTCATTTATGCTCAACTGTGTGAACTCTGGAGCCAAAAGTACACCCTGATCTTTAAGTTTGCTTTGAAACAGCAATGAAGGAATGAGCTTATCCCTCAATTAGGTGCAAAAGGTGGAGGTGGTTAAAAAAAAAGTTAAACAAGATACAGAGCAGCTGTGACAGCCCATCGGCTCATAGAAGAGACTCAGAACTGGCAGCTGGAAGGGACCCACAGGAGAAACGTCTTAAATGCACGTCCTACGTGTAGTACGTTGGTATCAGCAGGCCAGCATTGTGGCTGGAACAGTCACGACCAGGACTGTAAAGAAGGCCCCGACGCAGCCTGTGCTCTCCATGGGCTGCTGTTCTGAATGTAGGTTTGTGCCACGCACCTCTTGACAGTGACCTTCCGCATACCGCCGGGTCAAAAGGAACTGCAGAATTTTAGCGCAAGGCCGACTTCGAGCCCAGAACCGTAGTGATCCCTCCTTGACAAGCCGAACTGGGTCACTCAAAAGAGCGTGGCACTACACCGTTAGAGTTCAGCGGGCCAAGGGCTGCGTTAGCAGTTGGCGTCCTTTCCGGGCACACAAAAGGCTTTTTCTGCTCTGCTTTTACAAGGTATCCTAGAAGCCAAGCTATTGCCAATGGGTAGGGCTGGGGAGGGGAGGGGAGGGGAGGGGAGGGGAGGGGAGGGGAGAGGGCCCGAACCCAGCAAGTTGTCCACGTCCGGCTGCCAGTCTGTCCAACAGGAGAGCCGATCTCGGCTGTGCCTCGGCCCCGGGGATGGGGGCGCGGGGGGGAGGGGGGCCACAGGGACGCGCAGGCGTGCGTTCCTCCAGACCGCGGGCGCCGGGCCAGCTGGCTCGAGAGAACCCAGGTGGCGACCGTAAAAGCTCCCCGCGAGCCTTCTCTGCCCCAGAGGGCGCGTCCCGGGGTCCGCGCGCGCGCCCCCTAGCGCCGGGCCTGCAGGGGGCGGGGCGGGACGGGGTGGGCGGGGGCGGAGGGGGCGGAGCCGCGCGGCTGGGCTCGCGGGGGTCGCGGCGCCGAGCAGGTGCGCGAGAGCGAGCGCTGCTACAGCGGGCGGCATGGCGAGCACGGCGTCGGAGATCATTGCCTTCATGGTTTCCATCTCCGGCTGGGTGCTGGTGTCCTCCACGCTGCCCACCGACTACTGGAAGGTGTCCACCATCGACGGCACGGTCATCACCACCGCCACCTATTGGGCCAACCTTTGGAAGATGTGCGTTACCGACTCCACGGGCGTCTCCAACTGCAAGGACTTCCCCTCCATGCTGGCTCTAGACGGTCTGCATCCCGTCGCCCCCCGCCCCTGCCCCTCGCTCCTCCACGGCCTGCCGGCGGGGCTCCCGCTGACCCAACGACCCCCGGCGGGACCCCCGGGCCGGACTCCTCCAAAACCCGGCCCCGCTGTCCCCCTCAGTGCCTGAAGGAGCCGGGGAGAGTCCCCGGTGCCCGTGGCCCGCCTTCCCCGGACGTCTGTCCCGCGGGGGGCGCCTGACCGAGCCCGGAACCCCGGGGCGGGAGAGAGGGGCACGCAGACAGGCCTGGGTGGGGTAGGTGACACTCAGGCGACGGGGATGGAGGGAAGCAGCTATGTTGTCTCGAGAGTTGAGGACAGGGCAGTGGGAACCCCCTCTCTTGGGGACTGTTAGGACACGGAGTCACGAGAGGGGGCTTGTCTTCTCCAGCCAGCACTACCCAGAAGGGCTGGATTCTGATTAAAATGGACTTGTCAGAGCGAAATCTGCTTGCTCTGAACTCCCTTTAGCCATTTCGTTAGTTCTTTTAAAAGTGTGTGTGTGGGGAAAGGAAACGTTGCAGGAGCACCCGCTCCAAACCCCCCCGGCCCGCATCTACAAATGAGTCTGCTGGGCTTTAACTCTGCCTCTAAACGTTAGGAACGTAAGTAGCCCTAGCCTGTGCCGCAGAAAGTAGAGAACTCTGGCCAGCAGGAATCTTGTGCGGGAGACTGACAAGTTCTGTGTCGCGCCTCCCAAGCCCATTCTCAGCGTCTCCCTCAGCGTTGTTCTTTAGTAAATTGTTTTCTACGTAGTTCTTGTTAGCGACGCTCTATACTGTATTGTATTAGAACAACAGGTGTTCACAAAGAAAACTGGCTCTTTTTAGTCTCAACAGGTGTTCACGAAGAAAACTGGCTCTTTTTAGTTTCAGACGGGCTCTTTTTAGTTGACAGTGGATGTCAACCCGGTCACGCTGATTGCTCAAGTCCTAGGCTCCTTTCTTCCAGGATTTTACAGCACGTGACTAGGTGGATCCCAACAGAAACTTGAGAGTCATTTACGTTAGTTCTCGATTTGAGGTGTTTTCTTTTTCTTTTATTACTGCTCTGCAAGCTTTTATTTGCATAACTGAGTAAATAAAGGACAAGATTTAATCCCCCTAAGATGGTGCTTGCCACGAAAAGCAAACTGCTGCTCGATGGAGGTATTTGGTGGAAACTCCGTATAAGGGAATACGTGTCTGGTTTTAGATGAGTGACACCTGGGTCTGTGTCCTGGTGTGTGTACGATAAGTAGCTGGTACGCTCTTGATTCCCTAGAATTACGGTTGAATTTCCTGTGCGCTGCAGAGCACACATCCAGGTAGATGTTTGAACAGGCAGGCTCTTGTTTCTGTGATTTACATTCAGGAATATGGGATTGACAGTTACTGTCCTAAACACATTCTTCTGTTGTAACTGTACTGTCACCGAGATAGCCTGCCAGATAGGTACGCTTCCTTCTACAGGACAGCTGGGGGACAAGGGAGGGGATGGAGAGATGAATACTCCATGAAGGTTATTGGGTGCAGAATAGTGTGCACCTTATGTGTCTGAGCTGAGAATGGACGTCATGGTCTCAATATTTGGGGACAGGTGGGGTAATGAGGAGGAAGGAGAGCGTAGCCTTCAACCATCCAGCCCTAGAGAGGAGGCGTGACGTTTGTATACAACCCAGCTCGCAAAATGGCCTTCCGCGTGTGCTCGTGTGTCTAGAAAATGACTTTAAGAGACGTAAATGACTTCACCTCTTGTTCTGCATTGTTTTAAAATTAATAACATAGCTTTACGAGTCAGTACATATAGAAGTAACTGTTTTTTAACAACTGCATGGTATTCATTACTCTGGACAAACTGGTTTATTTAACGACTTACCCATTGTTGGACATTGGACCCTTCCTAGATTTTCACTGTTCTTAGCACTTTACTGAAAACCTTTCTATTAGCCTCTTTGTGCGTATGTGTGTATCTGTAGTGTAGATACTGAGGAGTAGTATTGTCAGAGCAGTAGAATATTCATTTTATTATTCAGTTTAAATCGTCCAATTACATTCCACCAACAGTGTATGAGAATACCTGTTTCTCCACATTCTCACCACCAAATTTTTCATCCAGTTTAATGGGTGACATCCTATCATGTTATTATTTTATTCCCTGATCACTGTGATTTTGACCACCTTAGCATGTATTTATTGACCCTTTTTGTGTGTGTGTGACTTGCCTGTCCATATCTTATGCCCATGGTTCTTTTGTTTCCTCTTGGTTTAAATGATTTGTTTTTTTAAATTCTGGATATCAGTCCTTGATTTATTATATATGTTGCAGTCTCGGCCCATGGCTTGTCTTTTAAACGTGTGATGTCTTTTCTCATACAGAACATTGAAATGTGTATTATAATCGCATTTATCAGTCTCTTCCTGCTGGCTTGGCCTTTTGTGGCTTAAGAAAGCATTGCCTATCACAAAGTTATAAACTTACTTTTCATCATCTCTCAGAATAATATTTGGGGGGAGTTCAACCACACAGCTACATTTTCACGTGGAGGTAAGTCAGTTCCCCCAAAGAGGAGGCCCCTCTGCTTGTTCGCGCTCTGCCGTGTATTTTCTGGGCAGCCGCATCTGCTGGTTGCTGGGCCTAAGGCAGGCCCTGTCTACAGCACGCTGCATGTGGATTTCCCGGTTATTGCACTAGAAGTGGAGGGAGAAAGCCACGTTGCCAGGGGCTGTGGTGACCACAGGCTTGAGTAGGCCAGTCCTCTCCTTAAACCAAGCAGAAAAATCCAAGAAGGGAGAGAGAAGGCTCACAGCTCTCCCGTCTAGTCTTAAGTGGAAGAACATGCCTCTTGGACACAGATGATGGAGTCATTATTCTGAATCTCCTATGTGAGGTCAAAGCTCTGATTGCTCATCATCAGGGGGTATCATTGTTACCCCAGTTCTCCCTACAAGGAAAAAGCTAAATGTGCAGGTTTAATGTTATGCCATGTTAAGATTCCAACTGTAATTTCTGCTTAGAATCAATCTTAGTGTTATGGAAGGGAAGCTTTGATGTGTTTCTTATCATTCACTAGACGCTTGGTTCATATTCCTCCTGTGAAGGAAGTGCTGTTATCCTCGGGTATTACAGATGAGAAAACAGGCTTGGAGAGATTAGGTAATACAGTCGAGGATACACAGCAGGTAAATAGAAGAACCAGAGGTGAAATTCAGAGTTCGTGTCTGCCCCTCATACCACCCTTCTCTCCAAGGATTTGCAAAAAGTACGCAAAGCTACTAGCATGAGAAAGCACGTCCTTTTTTTCTTCCTTCAATCAGCAGCTACCAGGCGTACTGCTAGGGAATTGTCTCCACCAAGTGGATATTTTCATTTTTGCTAGTTGGAAATGGAAAATAAGGTACATTTGGAAAACCATTTTAACTTTGAAGGGACACCTTGAAGTTTTCCTCCAACAGAATTCATTAATTTAAAGTCACAGGAATTTACTAATTGAAAAACTCACCGTTGAATGAGCTGGTGATTTCTGTTTATTGCTAACCCATATTCCTTTCAAAGCACCCCTTGAACTGCAGCTGAACATTTTGAGCCAGGTTTTTTTTTTTTTTTAGTATATGCCATCTATTTTTGTTAGTGGGAATGTTTGCCATTTCTTCCAAAGGAGTTGACTATAAATTATACTTCAGAGAACTTCTGAGCAAATATGTTCATGCCCCAGCACTTTAATGTGGTAATTAGCTATTAACGGTGTCAGTAAATTAGACCTGCCAAAAATAATGGCCTTCTTGACTAGGTTTTTACCACCACTTCACTTGAGGGTGTTACTTATAAGTTTTGACCTCCGGAACTGTTAAAAAAGCAAGGTTGTAGAGGTCTGCCTTGCAAAAGATAAACTCTGAGAGAGTTTGTGGGAAGTCACCCAAGGCTTGAGTCTGTGGGTGTTTTAAGGACTGGTAGCCCCTAATTTACAGACCTCAGGCTTACCAACAACTCGATTCCATCTATGGCCGACAGTGGAGTTTATCCCCAGGAACTCCAAACCCTTCTTTTATGCATGCGATGAGTTAGCAATTTATCGCTACTGTTCCCACATCAGAGAGAGTTACCTTCCCCACCAAATCAGGGTTCTGGTTGGTTCTGAGGAAAGACCTGACCTCATCAGAACCTGCTCTCTATCTCTCCTCTTGTGCTGAGAGGGCAGAGTTGATCCTGCTGTAGGTACCAGGGCTGAGACCGGAGAACTGAGTGAGACACTCCGGGAAAAAATGGTATGAGTAGTGGTTAAAGTTGAAAGCCTACTGTTATTTTTCCAGTCACATTAAGGGTTGAATTCATCAGCCTGGGATTCTGACCACTGTGTACCATTTGGGAAAATGTGTTTTATGTTCTTAGTGATCAGACCATAGACTTAACCTTTTGCAAGGCTCGTGTGTTTTCTGTACATAAAGCCTGTAAGATTCCTAAAATAATGCAAATTATGGTGCATGATAAGGTTTTCTAGAATAGTTTTTTAAATATAGGATAGAAGTTATATCACACACACACTTTGTTGTCTGTTTAGGATTGCAGTAAGAGTTAGCTAAAACACCTCAAAACCACAGGTTAAAACAAATCTCAAAAAATAATGAAACCACACTGTCCCAGTAGCTCTGGTGGTAAATGATGAGTCAGTTGTGGTTGTCCTGGAGGACTGTCTTTAATCTTGCAAGGAACTAACAGGCTTCCTCCCCCTATGCTTCTATTGCTCCCTGGGTTCTGGTTGGGGGACTTGAGGGTTGAAGTTTAAAATAGAGCTGGGTCACTGTTCAGCGGCAGAGACACAGATAGCCCTGCAGCACTACTATAGCTACCAAAATAAACCTCCATTATCCTGTTTTGCTAAAAATAAGTTTCTTTTGCTGTTTTTGACAGCCTTACCATCAGGGAAATTATTTTCTGTCTGGAAGTAGTTCACCCTATAAAATAGAAGATCATTGTCATTGCATTCTGCATTTGTAGGGACCTAAATCTGTTCAGTTAATTAGAGCATCTTCTGGGTACTCTTCACAATGGATCGTAGGGGTAGGACTGAAACTTAAAATTTTATTCTTTCCCTGAGAAACATAGACTGGAGGCCACCTTCCCCCATTATTCCCTGAATATATGATTATCGTCGCCTTAGAATTATTATTTATCATTGACTTTGCCTGAACACAATAATAAATGGCTTGGGGTATCTTGGCACTTATGAGTTTTTTCATATTAAAAAGTTTAATGCCAAATGTAAACCTGAGAGATATGTACGTTCATTGGCTTAACAAATGAACACACCAGTATGTGCCGTCATTATTTCAGATTGAAATACGGCACTGTTTCAGTCTGAAATGAAAATGACGGCATGTGGTAAAAATGTATTAGTTTAAATCCTGTTAACTTAAAACTTGTTAGTGTCTGGACGAAAGCCAGGCTGAAGTTTACCATCACCCTGGCTGTTCAAATAAAAATACGTGACTAAGAAAATGAATGGTGTAGGAGGAATGATCAAACAAACCAACAGAACAAGCTTTCAGGATACTTTGAAAGCATCCATTTATATGCAAACAGTTAATTTCATAATTATAAAATATTCTTCTAGGAACCAACCAGTGCTTATTTAAACCCAATGTTATTATGTGTGCCCCGAAAATTTTCAAAAGGTCATGAAAACACATCTTGATTTAGACTTCTCATGGTTCATGATGACATTCCAGTCAGTCTCATTTATAATCTTTCACTAATATTAGAAGATGTGACTCTGTGGGAGCTCTGCTCGATTATAAAGATTACAACGTCAAAACTATTAAAACATCTGTTTTAAAGGTCTGATGTGCAGAGGAGTAACAGGGTTGAGATAGTGGCAGATGAGGTTTCCCAGGGTGAAAGGCAGTATTGCCTGGGTTTTGTAGGCAGAGCTGGATGGAGTCCATCTCAGCCCCTTACTAACTCATCTCTGGCACGTTATGTAACTGTTGTGCGCCTCAGTTTCTTCATCTGTGAATATGGGGATAATAACACTCAGAGATATATCCTGAGGATCATGCATGTGCCAAACTGAAAAGTGTGTGACGTAGAACAGGCACTCCATACAGATTCACTTGCTTTTCTTTCTTGCTTAACGTATGTTTTAACCCTTATGGTTATTTTTGTGGAAAGCAGAACACTCATTCACGAGGACAGTGTAAAATGAGAGTTTCTTCCTGGACAACCACATGTTTTAAGTTAACGTAAATGACCTACTCTAATTGCAGGTTATATCCAGGCGTGTAGAGGACTTATGATTGCCGCCGTCAGCCTGGGCTTTTTTGGTTCCATATTTGCCCTGTTTGGAATGAAATGTACCAAAGTCGGAGGCTCAGATAAAGCCAAAGCTAAAATTGCTTGTTTGGCCGGGATTGTATTCATACTGTCAGGTAAATAGTAACTTTCTTCCAAACAAGGTGCTTCAGGATGTTCATGAAACACCAGTAATCACAGCCCTTTCCTTCTGATGCTCTTCAGGGCTGTGCTCCATGACCGGGTGTTCCCTGTATGCAAACAAAATCACAACAGAGTTCTTTGATCCCCTCTTCGTGGAGCAAAAGTAAGTACTCTTCTTAAGTCTGTATGCTTGGGGCTCACAGGAAATGGCTATAAAATCATCTTCTAAATTAAGCTACATAAATTTCCTCCATGGCTCATGAAAGTGAGACATACTGATAAATGATGTTGGATGACATCATTCAGGAGCAAACGTTTTATATGCTACATTGGCAGAAGATGCATCGAACCACTGCATTAGGGTTACATAGTGTCTTGTCTCTAAATAGCTCAAGGCATAGGATTTAGAATGCTAAATGTCATCTACTGTACGAAGTCACGTAGAGGAAAAGTACAAGAGAGGTGTAAGGTAGGGAGGAAAGAAGGATGAAGTATGACGGCAGAAAACTAAGAGCTTGCCTCGATTGTTGTCCATCCAAGATGATATTTGCCAGATGTTCTGGGCCAGCTTCAATCTCAGGCATTGAGATGAAAACGGAGACTGTGATCCTGAAGATGAGAAACGTTTAAGTGATATTGAATGAAATACTATTTTTCATTTTTAGTTAGCCTTTTACATTTGTTCTGTTGACCACGGCCTTAACACGTGCCACCTAATAAACCTTTGTAAAGAAATTGTACATGACTCAGGGTCTTTAAAAAATGGTGTAAGAGTGGCACAGACACCCAGATGTGACCGGTCTCAGCTGCGGGTGATGGTTTGGCACTTACAGACCAGTTTGTTTGTTGGTTTTTAATTATGGGCTGTTGCTTTTTATAGTTTCTCTAGGCTTATTTCTTTGCATTGGGAAAACCCAAGGAATACCAAATTAGAAATAATAATAGATCAAATATTTTGTCTTCTGTGAGAATATTCCCACAGACTTCTGTAGAAAGCCGCATGTGTACTGCTGTCATCCAGGCTGGGGATTCTCTTTCAGTCTTCAGATCAAATGTTATGGAATTTTAAAAGAGTAATTACTAAAATGGCTGATCAGGGTCCATTACTTTTTTCTGGTGGATTTAGGAATCTTTAGGAAATGATTTTTCTAGTACTGTCTTTAGTTTATGCATAAATAGTAAATGTATGTATAATGAAAATAATAGCTAACACATGTTGAGCCCCTACCATGTACCAAGCAGAGCATTGCAAATATTATTTTATTATTTTGGTCTTACAACATCCTTATGAAGTAGGTTCTCTCTGTACCCTCTTTTTTAAAATTGGGGAAAGAATTCAAGGAATATGTGCAAGGGAACTTGGACTAAGCTAATAGGCTGATTGAACTATGATTCAAACCAGGCAACCAAACTCCAGCACACTTAACTCTAAAATGCATGATATATAATATTCTACTATTTTGTAATTTTTGTGACAGTATGCCACATATATTTTTCATCAAAGAAGTTTCTTTTGTGCAGTAGTGTTTATTGTGAAATCTTATTAAATGGAAAACAAAAATGACTGCTTCAGACCCCAGTATGATGTTCACTCCCCTACCTACGTTAGAAAATGTGTTCTGATTTGTAAACTTTCTCCTGATTTTTGATAATGAGATTTGCACCGATGTGCATGGCACCAAACATTGGGGTGAAAACTAAGACTGTTCTCCTGAAGATTAGAACCATTTTAATGATATTTAAATGAAATATCAGTTTTCATTTAAATATTATACTTAAATGATATTTTTATTTCAGGGTTTGATATCATAAATATACCACAAAATCATATTTCTCACAGTTTATTTTATTAAAGACATTGCCGACTTTTCTGGATTACCTTTCGTACATCACTGTTCTGTCTTCCTGACAATCATTAATGATGTCTTTGTCAGACTCTTAAAAATCATTTTCATCTTTTCTCACAAGGCCGAGGCTAATATCTGTATCTGTATGCACAGTAACTTAAACCTTTCCTTTGTGTTCTGTGCTTGCTATATGCTCAGTCACCTCACTCAGTTTAGTACCACTGGAATTTCTTATTCTTTCAGATTTTCTTTAAACTCAGTTTAGTAATTATGGACTGTGAGAGGTTTTCCTCTTTTCTACATTCTTGATGCTACGTTGAACTATTCCATTCCCACTGTGAGCTTCCCAGCATCCCTCTTTCTGTCTATGCCTACTCTCTCTCTCTCTGTTTTCTCATCTGGAAAATCAGGATAATCATAGAGTTGCTGTGAGAGTTAAGAGAGTGTGTATATGTACCCTTAGAACTGATTAGAAAAGAGCAAAAGCCTTGTATTAATAACTGTATTGTGTTAGCTATTATTAAGGTTGCTTTTTAATTGTGTGTAGTAGTTAAGATGTACCTTATCTTTATGGATGTCTTTATTAGCTCTTTTCTGCAATGACTTAAAAATATAACACCTACAATTTGCCAATTTACCTTAGGTCATTAAAAACACAAGAGTGAGGGATTATGAAAAACACCATGGCTTACAAATTGGTAATATTTGCAAATAACAGGTCCTTCACACCAAAAAATACAGACTTTATTAAAAAAAAAAAGAAAACCTGCATATTGAGAACATGTTTAGCTCCTTGAGATCAGAGCTCACTCACATTTCTATCCCAGCAGTGCCTGGCACAAAGAAAGGCCATGACTTATGTACAAGGAATTATCAACGCCTGTTGAGAATTGTTAAATATGATCAGATGCTAATTACCCACAATGGTAGAAAAGAGGCATGAAGATGACATGTGACACCTACAGGAATTCACAAACTTTATTTAAATAAAACTTCTATAAAAACCAACCAGTTGACTAACTTGCTGTCATCTGTTTTCCTTTTATCAACGCCTCTAGTGGAGGAGAAGGAGATGGAAATTAGGAAGATTAATAAGCTGCAAATTGGGTATCAACACAAAGTAGACTGATTCCATAGGTTTTTGGGTTTTTAAAAAATATTTATTTATTTATTTGGTTGCACCGGCTCTTAGTTATGGCAGGCAGGCTCCTTAGTTGTGGCTCCAGGGCTCCTTAGCTGTGGCATGCAAACTCTTAGTTGCAGCATGTGGGATCTAGTTCCCTGACCGAGGTTGAACCCGTGTTCCCTACATTGGCAGCATGGAGTCTTACCCACTGCACCACCAGGGAAGTCCCTCCGTAGGTCTTACAAAATATCATAATTTTTAAAGTGAGATTTTGATTTTGGCATATTCTAGGGGATCGGGCTTCCTAGCTGGCATTTGCTAGAACTTAGTAAGTGGTACCTCTGATGTAGTTTGTGCGTGAACACACAGAGGAATATGTTGGAGAATCACTGCCAAAGGCAGGGCCAGCCCTGGAAGAGTTGGGATAAGGGCACCGCTCTAGGGGGTTCTGACTATTTCTTTGGTGTCTTCATGGATCTGCATGAGGGTAAGTTCCTTGAGGTCAGAAAACATCTATTTCATCTCTTACTTGCCTAGCATGGTGCCCGGTATGTGAAATCCTGATCTGTAGAACTAGTCCTTTCAGGATTAGCAGAAAAGCCTTCTGTTATCTCAGCAGACTGAGGAAGCCTCAGAGAGGATGGAGCTAGGAGGCAGGCTTACCCTCCTCTTCGCACCCTTGTCATGCATTCATCTTTCTCCAGCAGCGTGGCTTCCTCCGGTCCTCGATGGCCTGGCTGTGGCATACGCATGCGTGTGTTTGGCCCTTAGGAAGGGCGATGAGGCACACCTGCTTGCCACAGGCTCTAGTTTAAATTTCTGGTGAGCAGATACTTGTCCCAAAATGCACTGCAAAACAGTTCAGGCCTCAGAACCTAGTTTTGTTGCTGTTTTTCTTAAGGATTCTCTAACATGTAAATAGAATCTTCTTTGTGGATTTTGAGGACATCCCTATATAAAACTCACCTCGGTTGCCTAAGTTACAAACACACAACTAAGCTCATCCACAGAGCTCCCACCACATTCCTACTATGTGCAGGGAACTCTGTAGGTGCTTTATTGACGAGGGAACAGAATGAGTGGCTTCTGGTGTATCGTTGGCATAGATTGTGGCAGTAGCGCTGCGAACAGTAGTAGGCTTTGTGTTCAGTGGCTAATTATTTCTGAAACCCTTCCTTTCCCACAGCTCATATGGGGAGATTTTTCTTCTTACCTACAATCATTTGACAGAACTGCAATCTTTAAAGAGCTTCACCTGACTGTGGTTGTTTCTGCCATTTCTCCATTTTTTCCTTTTGTTTTACTTCCTTGCGTCCATTCAAGTTGTGATTATGTTTTATGGCTCCAGGATGGGCTCCTGCAAAGCCTTTAAAACTATTTCTCAACTCTTCCCTTTGGGCTGTTTCAAACCAACTTCCTCCTTTTTATTAAAGCAAAACCTACTACATAAAAAAATCTATCCTCTTGCAAGCTTATGGTCACAAGCACTCCTTAGTGTGATTCACCATATCATTGTGTTGAAATATAATTACATATCCCCCCCATGGCTTTGTTGTCCAAACCACTAACTTCTGAGTGTCTTGCTTTGTTTTTTCTTAAATAGACTGTTCTGAAGAGTTGATTGGCTTAAAGAGTTGTTCTGCATAAAGAAACTTCTTTTCAAGTCATGCAAAGTTGGGGCACTGAACCAATTTCCTTAATTGAGGAAACAGGACATCGTGATCTTAGATTTATTCGCTTTTAGTCAATGAGATTTATCATGAACGTTTTGGCTCAGATATTCATATTTGGGTCTTATCATACTCCAGCCTTTGTATTTTGAGAGCTTTTAAAACCATGGAGTTATTTATCTCTAGCACTCCTCATTCAGTTAGTTTCTACTTTAGAATCTAAGTTTTACTTTGGTAAAATCTTTTCATCATTGTGGTTACTTAGTAGTTAGAGAAGTAAACAGCTGTCTACCTCCCGATAGATTCCCTCATTCTTGTTATCTGTCAAGTTCAATGCACAAGAGACAATTCAAGAAGGACGTTTCTAGGTTACACACATTTTCCTGGGTGAAACTGAAAGGAATATCGATCTCACTAGGTGACCTTGCCTAGATATTTAACTTCTCTCTTCTGTCCTTATTATAATTTAATGAATTATAGATGTCTGTGTACTTAAGCTTATTGCAAACATGAGGTTATTTGGAGAATGAATTATTGTGGGTAAAAGGCTCATAGATTCTCAGATAAGTGATTCCATAGAGGCGCCAAGTGTTAGGAACAAAACAGAATTTGACTGTTAAATATTAAGAAGGTGTTACTCTGTGATTTCACTTTGTTCTGTGGTAGCACTGGCCACTTCAGATCATCAGAATTGCTCTGATGCTTTTGTTAACGCTGGCAGGACTTAAAAATATACTTGGAAATCAAGTGTTTGGCAACTGTGTTTTGTTTTCACTGACCAGTATATGAAGTCACGACTCCTTCCAGTTCGCCAGCCTTTCTGGTGACTCAGCTTTTAGCACCACCACCCCGTTCCCTCCCTTTGTTCACATCCCAGCTAACCACTGCATATCCTGCAGGACTTGCATTCTGCGTAACATGCCCACCTCCGTGCTCCCTTTGCCCTTTGTGCTCCGGTTATAATCCTACTGGGCAGTGACACTTGCTTATCGGTCCATCTTCCAAACCAGGTCAGGAGCAGCTCGAAGTGAAGACCACGTCTTGCTGATTTGGGCATCTCTTGTAGCTAGTCCCTGCTCCGTGACATTTCCAGCAGGGATGGTCAGTCAGCAGTGGTGTACAACTGTCTGTCTGCACCTCTCCTAGAGTGGAAAGACTATGCTTGGGGAGATTTGGTTAGAGGAATGGGGAAGGAAGGCAGCCTACACACTGGTTAAAAATGAGGACCTTGGGGCTTCCCTGGTGGCGCAGTGGTTGAGAGTCCACCTGCCAATGCAGGGGACACGGGTTCGTGCCCCGGTCCGGGAAGATCCCACATGCCGCGGAGCGGCTGGGCCCATGAGCCATGGCCGCTGAGCCTGCGCGTCCGGAACCTGTGCTCCGCAGCGGGAGAGGCCACAACAGTGAGAGGCCCGCGTACCGCAAAAAAAAAAAAAAAAAAAAAAAGAGGACTTTGGATCAGGACTGCCTGGGAGGGAACCCCAGCTCCGCCATTTATTAGTAGTGTAACCTTGAAGAAATTACTTTCCTTTTTGTGTCCTGTGTCCTCAATAACTATGAGGTTATTGTGAGGATGAAACGAGATGGTACATTTCAGCTATTTAGAATGTGCCTAGCATATAGTAAGCACTCAGTAAATGCTAGTAAATTAATTTTAATGGTACTGACCCTTAAGCAGGGGATATTAATGTAGCAGGTCATTATCTTATATGCTGTATTAAGGGTGGCCACAGAGAAATGTATATTGAAATGTTGGAGGCCTAGTGGAAAGGATAATTGTTGTAAGCCACTTGACTCTCAAGTGGAAGGCAGGTAAGGGACCTAGCATGAACCCATTTAAAAAAACAAGGCTTGTGTAATTCCTTCTCTTTATTTCTGATCATCTCCGTCACAGCTTTGAGTTAGAGATACGCAGCAATTTGAAACTGTCAAATGGATAGACACTCCTGAGACCCTTCTCATGAGAACTCATCCTATGTTCATCTTCCCAACTCCAGGTTCGATTCTAAACTGTTTTCAGGCAGTCTGCTGAGGATTCAGAAGATCATGTAGGGTAGGCTTTTTTTTTCTTTTTTTTTTTTGCTGTATGCGGGCCTCTCACTGTTGTGGCCTCTCCCGTTGCGGAGCACAGGCTCCGGACGCGCAGGCTCAGCGGCCATGGCCCACGGGCCCAGCCACTCCGTGGCATGTGGGATCTTCCCGGACCGGGGCACGAACCCGCGTCCCCTGCATCGGCAGGCGGACTCTCAACCACTGCGCCACCAGGGAAGCCCTAGGGTATGCTTTTAATTGACCCACGCTTTTTTGCTGCAAATCCATCTGTATTTTCTTCCTTCAACACAAACCGTTGTGCAAACCCACCTTCACACCCACAGACTCTTGCTGGTCATGGCCCCAGGTGTCACAGGACAGCCCTGGTTGTTTTAGGAATTTCCCATCTTGGAGCACAGCCCCCCTCTGCAGTGTCAGTTTATTCAGACTTCAAAGTTTGCGTGAGAACATGTTACTGTGCCTACTTTGAGTGTTGTGACCCAGCACATCGTTTCCCACCTAAAATCAAGGCCCAGTAAACCCCCAGTTATCCAGACGAATGGAGATCAATGGCATGGACGTTGCTCAGTAACAGATTTGTTTTTGAACTGAACTGTGTAATTTTGGGAACAGGAGGTGATCCTTTTAAATTATAATTTACTTTGACTAATATTATATTAAGTTATACTGTGGATGGTTTATAAAATTTCCATGAGTAATCGGCAAGAATCAGAACTTCTGTAAGGACACTCACTGTGCACTTTACACACGGTTAGAGAGGGAAGGAGGCAGAGGGGTTAAGAGGCGGGTTTTCGAGTTCACTCTCTGCTCAGCTCCTGGCCCTGGCCCTGGCTCCTCTGTGATCTTAGGGAAGATGCAGTTGCTTCCTCTAGGTAATGGGGATAGCACCCGCTGCTTCTGAATGTTAGGGGGATTAAAGAAAGTAACATATAGACAGCACCCCCGACAGTGGCATATGGTAGGTGATTACCTGTTCTTAACATACAGTCTATAGAATTCTGAACTACCCTAATGGTAACTCATAACACTCGGAAAGGTAATGCACGCATGTCTGTTGTAAACTATAAACTAGAGAAAAGAATGCGTGCCTGTTACGAACATTGAAAAGCAATTTAGAATTGACACACACACACAAATCAGTCTTTATTTTGCGCTTCCTAAATTTGAGAATTCTCTGTGAAGGTTCCATATGCAAGTAGGTGCTTATTATTTAAATTATCCCATTCTACTCTAGCCACCATTTGCGAGGCACCTGCCGCTAGTTCATAGTCCTGTAGGAAGCTTTGGGTAGGAAATCTTGTGGCATCTTCCAGACCGTTGAGCGAACTGTTAACTGATGTGAATTGCATAAGGAGAGGAGAGACTGCAGCAGCCTGGGGAGATACATGGGTCGGTGGGCACTGAACAGCCTGCTTCCGGTGCCTGGGACCCCAAAAGAATGTGGAGTATTTGGGGGAAATGTATGTTTGTAGATAATGCCTTGTATAATGCTTGTTTACGTAAAATCCATCCATGCAGTTATATAGACCTTGGATTATATAAGCCTATGAGTTGAGGAAAGTTTCTTTTTGCTGGTAATCTTTAAAAGATTGGTATACCAATGGAATTCAATTTTAAAATGTTAACATTGATAATATATGGGTGTGCTTCCTAAACTTTAAACTTTTTTTTTTTTAACATATTTAGTTGTTTTAAGGTAACTGGAATGTTTTGGCTGCTACCACCCTTGATTAAAATGAGGAGTAAGACAGTGTGTTTGAAAAAAGACTATTCTTGATGTCAAAAGACTTGGCACCTAACTCTGTGACCTTCAGCAAGCTGACTTTTCTCTGGGGATCTTAAAAGGATGAGGAGTTTTTCATCTGTGAAACAGTTTTTGTTTTGTGTTTGGAGGAGCTGCATTTTCTTTTTTCAAGTCCAACAAGCCCTGATTTTAATTATTACACTCACCTCTTTTTGTGCTGGGTGAAAAGACAGCCTGAGGGAATTCTGAAAAAATTCCATACCCTAGAGCCACTGAGAAAGCAATGAGCCAGAGAGAGCGAAAACACATCTTTCTGAAATGACAACTGAAAACGCATTGTACTGATGGTGTTTTTTCACATTGATCCCATCTTTTACTTAGCTAAGGTGTACACAAAAGGGAGAAAGAGTGTTGGTTAAGAGCTCAGGGACTGGGATCATAGTTATGGGTTTTAAATCCTGGTTCTACTATTTGCTTAGCTGAGGTATGGGGAGGAAAGTAATTTGATCTCCCTCAGCTTCCAGTTTTTTCATTTGTAGAATGACCGTAGGAAGACCTCTCTCTCAGGATTGTAATGAAGATCAAATATGATAATGCATGCCAAAACAACTTAGCACACAAAACAAAATCCTAGTACAGTGAGCTGATAGAAATAGTAGCTATTGTTGTGGTGGACTGTTACTTGAATCACATCTATACAGATTTGGGAGAACAGGTAATGTTTACTTTACAAAAACATGCTCTTCTGCTTCTCTTGTTAAGTTTCATCACAGCTTACTATAATTATTTGCTTAATGTCTGACCATCCCCACTAGACTGTAAGATCCTTGAGACCATAGCTGTGTTCTCTCATCCATCCTGAAACACATGGTTCGCACAATGCCTGGCCTGTCATTTCTGTGCTGGTGACCAGGGTAGGCTACACCAGCTCCCCGTGGATGGCAAATCAAGTCACAACAGGGGATTGGGTGCAAGAAAGACAGAGGGAGTAGCTGAAAATAAGAGGTGTCCCTCAATCCGTTCACTCAGGATTACTGTGCAGGTTACAAGGCTGAAATAGGAGGCGAAGTATGAAATGCATCAGAATTTAGGCCAGGTGTGGTTCTAGCTCAGGCTCTCTCAACAGGAAATGAAGATGTGACCAGTAGCTGGGAGCCCCAGGTACAGCCAGGTGAATAAGAATTAACTTCATCTAGTAATTCAGGGTACATTTTAATGCCTTAAAACTTTATGGTTCTTTTTTGGGAAAATAATAAGTGATCAATCTGTGTTTTACTTTCTCTGTATAGAAGAGAAAATTTTCCCTATTGTTTACTAGATTCACATTCAATTATATACATGAATTAAGGTAATAAGGCAGCTTTGATGAGTCCTATACATTGAGCAGCATGTCTGAGAGATATTCCAAAAGCAGTGTTCTGATCTGTAAAACGAAGTTATGTCCCTAGCCTGACGGTCCTGGATCTGTCTGGTGCTAAGCAAATTGATAGCCTTTCAGAATAATGAAGAAACTTTGGTGATTTTAACAGCTCAATAAAGAGGCCGCTCTCCTAGTGGGAAAGCTGGTCTAGGGCCAGGAGGATATTGTTAACAAAAGACAGACCTGCAACAGATCATCTGAAATTTGGCTAATCATCTGAGGTGTTGAAGTCTGCTTCTTCCTGTTACCAAAAGTGAAGAAAGATTTCCAGGCAGAGACGAGAGTTTCCTGATAAATGTTAAAGGAGACGTTGCCCAGAACAAACGAGTGGATGTTACCTTCAATCCTGTCTTTCAATAATACAAGGCCATTTTTGCCAGATCACGTACACTGATGGGTGTGAATTCAAGTCACTGTTGAATAAGTCTGCTATACGTGTCTTTCAACAGAATGAAGAAGAAAAAGTCTCTGTAAGAGAAAGAACCAAGTCACAAAAGCCCTCACATCCAAATTGTTAAAAATTATTGGTATAGACGTGGAATCTCTTAAAGACTTCAGCTCTGAAATGGTTCTGTTTATTAGATGTTTGTCTCTGACAGAATTCATAAGAAGTTCAAAAGGAAATGATATTCTCCTTGGAATAGAGTCTATAGTTAGTGACCTCAAGAAAATCTAAAAATACATTTAAAAACAGGAATAAGTGAACCAGTTTTTGATACAAGCCAAACTCATGATTCTTAAGTCCCCTCAGAAAGTTTCAAGATGCTTAAATGAATATAAAGACAGAGTTTCCAACATTTGAACTGCTTGGGTAATTTATTCTCTGATTTCTACACATTTGTATGTTCTTTTTATTTTTTTTATTTTTTAATTTTATTTATTTTTTTTGCGGTGCGCGGGCCTCTCACTGCTGCGGCCTCTCCCGCTGCGGGCGGAGCACAGGCTCCGGACGCGCAGGCTCAGCGGCCATGGCTCACGGGCCCAGCCGCTCCGTGGCATGTGGGATCCTCCCGGACCGGGGCACGAACCCGCGTCCCCTGCATCGGCAGGCGGACTTCCAACCGCTGCGCCACCAGGGAAGCCCCTGCTCTTTTTATTTTATTTTTATTTTTTTAATATTTATTTATTATTTGGCTGCTCCGGGTCGTAGTTGTGGCCCGCTGGATCTTTGTTGCCGTGTGCAGGACCTTTGCTGTGGCATGCGGGATCTAGTTCCCTAACCAGGGATCAAACCCGGGCCCCCTGCATTGGGAGCCTGGATTCTCAACCACTGGACCACCAGGGAAGTCCCTGCTCTTTTTAAATGAATTGATAGTGCTGAGCTGTGGTTTGATTTCTACCACCCTAACCCGTAATGGACTATTATTAATAATTAGAGACTGACTTTTAACCATGATGCCTGGCACTGGCATCCTATTTTAGAAAGCTAAATATTTTTGAAAAAGTCTCAGACTGTTTCTTCCAGGAGTATTTATACTGAGAGTTAAATACTGATGCATAGTTTCAGGAGAGAAAACAGCCTAAGCTCTAGGGGGAAAAATAAAGAAAAATAGAAAGTATCATTAAATTGTAATCCTATATTCATGTCCTCCAAGTAGAAATTTTCACTACGCTCATCCTTTAGTTGTCTCTGCAGTAAAAGGATGACAGCAGACGGACTTGATGCCAGCTTGCTGAGGGAATTGCAGATGTTTAAAGAGGTCTGGTGACAGGCACCTACACCTTGGCAGCCCCTCTGCTCGTTTTATTTGTGTAATCTCATCCAAACATCACACAAGAAGGGCTGGTTGTGGACATCCAGGATATCCTTTTTAGATGTGTAACATGATATTTAATGAAGGTATCTTTTATAAAACTACCAGTTTAACACTTGATCTGGCCAGCTCTTTTGCTTTCACCTGTGCCCTTCACTCTTCAGTCCTCTTTTGAGCTGGTTTTTGTGCAGACCGAAGGGGTTTTTCCCCACTTACGTCAACCTTCTGTTTCTGCTACTGTGTCTGATTGGAACAGTTCAAGAAGTTTCTCGGTTCCCAGAGCTTAATCAATTCTCCAGGGCAGGGTGAGGTGCTTACAGCTGTTCCTTCCTTTAGCTCTCAATTTGATTTCCCAGGGAAGGCAACACAAGAGTGAGAAAAGAAGGGATCACAAGGCAGCGTGTACTGTGTACGTCACCCATTCCCAGTTGCAAATGGAGGCTGTGAAGTACCTCAGAAGCCGGATCTGGAAATGGGCACGTGGACCACATGGCCCTCATCTTGTGTAAATGTTGCTTCCTGCTCCTGCTGGCTGGGGGCCAGGGCCACACTGTCACACCACCACTGCTGCCTGCGCCTGCCCAGATGGGAGTTCAGACGTAGCACCACAGCATGTAGAAAAGGATGAGGCAAAGCTCAGGACAGGCACAGGTCGCTCACGCCAGCTGCTGGCCACCTAAGCCTGGCCCTGGCCCTGCACTTGGTTCAGGGGGACAAGCTGACCTTGGCCCTGACTTTCCCCTCTTACTCTCACCTCTTCCTTTCCATTCTCAGCCCCTCTGTGGATTCTGTATGATCCAAACAGACCCTTCCCACTCTGACTTCATTTGACACTGAAAAGCACCATTAGGTAGGGAATGTTGTCCATCAGTTTTTGCCTTGTGATGGCGGTCTGTGGGCTCAAAGAGTTTGAGAATCACTTCTTTATTTAAAAAAAAGAAAAAAAGTAAAAAAAATCCCTATTCTTCAGGAAAAGAATAGGCAGACATGAGAACACTACAGCCCGAGATTTGGTATACTTTCCTCATTCCTTATTTGTTTCTCTGAAACATATATATATATATATATATATAAAAAATGTATATATACTCCTCCCCTAAAAGGATTTCCTCCAGCACTCAGCTGTGATTTCCTTTGTTGTTCTCAGTAGCGATATTTGTACATTTGTATGGTGACCTTTCCAAGTCAGGGGCTGTCTTACTTATCTTCCATCTGTTCTAGTCATGAGCAGAGTACTATGGCCTGCCATCCAGGAGATGCTTCACAGCAATCTGTCACTAAATTAGAGTTATTTTTTATTCATCTCTCACTAGATTGTAGTGATAAGCAAGATGAGGCTGTACCTATCACTGACCTTTCACTGACACTGTAGAAGAAGAAAAACTATTTTTTCCTCTACTCTCCTAGATTCTCTGCTGGGACCCTGTAAATTAGACTGAAAAAGGTAGATTAATAAGAGAAAACCAGAGTTCATTAACATGTGCGTCACACATACACATGGGAGTACCCAGTGATGCGTAACTCAAAGGGGTGGCTAGAACTTGAGCTTATGTAGCATCTTAACAAAAGAACAATACATTTGTAGAGAAGCGGCAAGACAAAGGAAAGGGACTTTGAGCTTCTAGAGGCACAAATGATGGGAAGGCACGTGATGAGGGAACTAATGGAAGATGAGAGTGAGTGAAGTTTGTTACATAGATCGCTCTGGTGCCATTTGTGGGCTGAGCAACATGTACAGTGTCTCTGGGAATTAACTTCTGTCCTTCCTGGCAGAGAGGGGATAGGGAAGAGCTTTACAAATTTATGTCCTGCTTTTAGGCAAAGGGGGGGAAGGCAGAGAGGTTTCCCCGTATCTGTTTCTTCTCAGTTGCTTTCAGCTCAAAATAATCCTTGTTGCCAAAGTGGCACATTTGGGGTGGCATGTTCGGCCACCCTTCAGTACCTTGCACATGACTGCACACAGCGGGTGCTTGATAAACACTGAGTTGTACTAAAATGAAAGCAAAGGCAGGCAACTTTCCCTTTTCTAACTGGAGTCTGCCTTAATGGTTTAGCCCACGTGACAGAATAAAGAGATGGAAACCTCTGTGAGCTTCAGGCAGAACCCCGAGGAAAGATGCTGATTGGCCAGGAGGCCCCAGCTTGAGTTGACTGCTCCTGCTTTGCCCACAGCGATGCTTTCATCTTCCTTTCGGGATGTTGGGAAGATATAGTCAAGTGATGGCTATAAAAACGCTTTGCGAAAAGTTTAAAGCATTATACAGATGTCATTACTTCCTGTACAAGCTCCAATAGCAAAAATGTATTATGAGCATTTAATAAGTGTTGGCTAGTAGTGTTAAACGCTGTTTACTCCCCAAATAAGTAAGCTTTTATACTTGTGTGATACTTCTTCACAGGTATGAATTAGGAGCTGCTCTGTTTATTGGATGGGCAGGAGCCTCACTCTGCATAATTGGTGGTGTCATATTTTGCTTTTCAATATCTGACAACAACAAAGCACCCAGGTATGAAAAAGAGACAAAAATGACCTGTTAAAAAGTACAGTACTATTCTAAATTGTTACACGTGGGACAAATTATAGATAGTTCATATGATTCTTAGAAACTTCAAGAACCCAGAATTGGGGCTTCCCTGGTGGCGCAGTGGTTGAGAGTCCGCCTGCCAATGCAGGGGACACGGGTTCGTGCCCCGGTCTGGGAAGATCCCACGTGCCGCGGAGCGGCTGGGCCCATGAGCCATGGCTGCTGAGCCTGCGTGTCCGGAGCCTGTGCTCCGCAACGGGAGAGGCCACAACAGTGAGAGGCCCGCGTACCGCAAAACAACAACAACAACAACAAAAACAAAACCCCCCAGAATTGGGAAAGGTTAGGAATATATACTAAATATGACATTTAATATAGTAAATATTATATTGAATAAAATAAATATAATTATAGTTCATTAAAAAAAACCCAGAGCTTGACATTCTTCCATTCCAAAGCTATTGATGTAAGTAGAAATCTGGGTCTAACTCTGGGGGTATATTCTTCACTTTGGCCTCATCAGAATTTTCACATAGGCAGAAATTGCTGATTAAGGTCACCACAGTCTCCTAGTTTCCAGGAAGATGAGTTTTAAATAAGTATTTTTCTTTTTTTATAAATTTATTTATTATTTGGCTGCGTTGGGCTTTCGTTGCTGTGCGTGGGCTTTCTCTAGTTGCGGCGAGCGGGGGCTACTCTTCGTTGCGGTGCACAGGCTTCTCTTTGCGGTGGCTTCTCTTGTTGTGGAGCATGGGCTGTAGGCACGTGGGCTTCAGTAGTTGTGGCACATGGGCTCAGTAGTTGTGGCTCGCAGGCTCTAGAGCGCAGGCTCAGTAGCTGTGGCGCACGGGCTCAGTTGCTCCGCGGCATGTGGGATCTTCCCAGACCAGGGCTTCAACCCGCGTCCCCTGCATTGGCAGGCGGATTCTTAACCACTAGCGCCACCAGGGAAGTCCTTAAATAAGTTTTGAAGGAGAGTAACTGAACAAATTAAGAAGCCATGAGTTTCTTCTGCAGATTCTCTTGGTCACACCAGCTGTTCAGAAATGACATTGAAATATTTCTTGGGGAGAGAGAGAAGGGAAGAAAGCTAAAAGTCATCAGGGAAACAAACTTAGCTATGATGGAAGTAGGGGCAAAATGGTTTCTTCCCATTTTTGTTTGACCTACGTGTAAAAGACAATCTACCAAACTGTGTTTTGCCTTGCAGAATGGGATACACATACAATGGGGCCACATCTATCATGTCTTCTCGGACAAAGTATCACGGTGGAGAAGATTTTAAAACCACAAACCCTTCAAAACAGTTTGATAAAAACGCTTACGTCTAAAAAGAGCACTGCCCGCTAGCCGTGTCTTGAGCTTGTTTTAAACGTGAACTGTTCACAGAATGCTGCCATAAAGGCCCTCCTACAATTAACACTCAAACTATTTTTAAAATACAAATTTGAAGAACTTGTTGATTATCGGATGTAAATGTTCTTACATAGTTACATACTAATCATCTTCTGTTGTGGCTTTCTATAAAAAAATAAACAGGCTATTTACAGGATTTGTATATATTTTATACATCGTTAAAATATGTATATGTATTTAGCACCAAAGATTCCAGTATTCATAACGTAGCCTTCTTAATCATTCAGACCTTGCAGTCTTTGTCTCCATTTTTTATGTTTCTTTTTCTTCGTATATTAAACAAAAGGTGTATAAGGAGTCGTGTCTTGTAAACAGTATGGGGGCAATCTGAGACTATTCCTCAGATGTTTGGGTTGAACGAACATGTACTGGTGTCTGTCACCCCCGTACTTCTCCACGGCTGCTCCAGCAAGGGCTAACAGGGCCAAACGCTATTGCCCATCGCCTGGCACGTCCGCTTTAAATAACTGCTCCGGCTTCTCCAGTACAGAGAGCAGATCCTGGGGTGGGGCATCGGCAAGAGCAGAGCTGGAGACGCCCATCATGGCCGACCTTGGGGCCAACAGAGGAAGGCCTGGAGCTGCATTGTACCTGCCCCGCTCGGAAATAACGGACCAAGTTCCAGTGTGTCGCTCAGGTGGTGTGCGTGGAACTAACCGGTAATGGAGAGACAGCATTTTTCAAGACGTGTTAAGTTGCTCCAGTGATCTCTGACCAGACGCCGTTTTATTTCTAGGGCCAGCCCCTTTACCTCATGCCTGTAAGGGCGATAGTTATCTCAGTCTGCGTGTGCCCTCACTCACTCCATCCTCATAACTGCCCCCTGAGGTAAGTGTTGTAGCAACCTGAGCTGGCAGGGGATGAAATGAAAGCAGAGAGTTGAAGTGACTTGCTGCGGCGAGTGACAAAACCACGACTTTGAACTGAGGCAGTCTAGTGTGAAATATACAGTCTCAAGCTTTGGATAATTGGCTGTCTGTGTAAATCTATGAGTCAGACCCTTTCCAATACTAATCACAGCATGGGTGACCGTAACATTTTCATTTTCCTCAAGCGTGAAAGACTTAAAAAGGAAAATCACATTGTTTGGAAGTGCTCAATGAAAGAAAAAGAACAAGTTTATTACACACATATATATATGTATGTACATATGTATATATATGTGTGTGTGTCTGTGTGTGTGTGTGTGTGTATATATATATATATATATATATAAAATGATTTTTTTTCCAGACCATAATAATACTTGAATACCTTTTCCAGGGACACAAATGAACTGAAAGCCGTGGAGAGAGGTTAGGTGCTACAGGCCAGTGGCGGGGCCGGGTTTTGTGAGTGTGTGTTTAAAACAAATTTTTAAATTTCAGAGCTGTACTGGTGAAGACAATATTTTGATTGTACTGAACTGTCCTAGCTTCTGAAGAATTTATGGAGAGAAGGGGTCAAAGTACAGAAACACTGTGTCAGTAGCCAGAAACACATTCGTTGTGTGTCAGTGAGGAGAAATCTAAGGCGATAGCCCAAAGGAAAACGAACACGCCAATTCTAGTGCAATCTAAAATGACAGGACTAAACAGATAAAGGATCAGTCTTTTCAACATAACTGTTGGGTTTCCTTAGCGGACATTCATCCTATTTCCCCAACCCTTTCTGCTCAGGAATTAAAGACCTGGCAGACCCAGGACTTGGCTTTGAGACCCGGTTTAAAGCCTACTTTTGTCACTTTCTAAGTGTATGGCTTGGCAAGTTATTGTATAACTGTTTCTCACATCGTCAAGAAAATTATAATAACTGTGTCTCAAAGTTGTTCTATAAGTGAACTAATAATGCATGTTAAAAACAAACAAGGAGCTCAACAGATCTCTGTGGAATAAGTAAGTGAATGTAAGGGCCTGGGTTTCTTCTTAGGCGTTGTTGTAGGTTGCTTATCTCTGTCCTACTACAATGAAGATTTGATTCAGCATTTATTAGAGCTTTTAGAAACATATATAAAGTGAGTACATCTGCATAAAATTGGCCTTTGTGGGAAGTTTTTAAAAGGGTGAGAGTGGCCCACAAGTATAAAGGACTCTGGTGGGGCAGAAACAGATAAAACATTGTTTTAACTTTTAGGTCAGTGTGTTTGCATGGCACAGCTACCAAGGCAAGCTTAAATCCTCTAACGAGATAAGCCTAACTCAGAAACCAGCTCTAATAACTCAGCCACAGTCACAAGGATGTAATGGAGGGCTTTACTTGAAAGGTTGGCAAAATGAAGAAAGATCCAAAATCCAAAAAACCATTTAGTTAAAATGTAACTTTTTTTCGGAAACAGAGTACAGATAGTACCACAAAGTATAAAAAATGCAGAGAACAGTTTAAATGAACTTTTTGAATGTTGACAATGTCATCGTTAAGAATAAAATTAAGTTAGTTTTGAATATGGGTTGGGCATTTAAGAAAAGTGAAAAAAACTACAGACACACATGAATTCAGTATTGACTCGATCTATTTTGTTTATAGATAAATTAACTGACATTTAAACTGGCTACATTTTATTCATAAAATATCCAAGGTAAAGATGATGCCACAGAAATGGTATTTAAAGTTCTAAAATAAAACGACATGCTTACAACGGCTCAAAGCTGCATATGGTAAAAGTACTTCTGGAAAATGGAGTTATCTAACGTGGGCCTAGCTATATTTTTATAACTCTAAACTTCTATATGAAAAATAAGCAATCTACTCTTAAGATTTCACTGATTCCACTAATTCAATTTTAAGGATACTAACAGAACTTCATAATAAAACACTTCCAACGTGACAACATACATAAGAAAGATATACAAAAGGTTCTAAGTCAAACCAAAACCTGCTATAAGAAGTTTAAAAAAAAATTCACTTAAAGATTAGTTAAAAAAAAATACACTTAAACAAACACTAGAGTACCGTTCTGAAGAAAAAACTTTTTATGACTTCAACGACACATTATTTTTTAAGCAGCAGTCTTAAACACCTTTATGTGCTTCAAAATACTGCTGACAGTTTGTTTTGTAATAACCGCAGTGGTGCCACTAAAGGGACTCTGGTTCTTGGAGAGTCAGCTCCCTTGTTATTGTAGGAGATACTGCCAAGCAGGAGCACCAGAGTCGTGTAGGCAGCACTGAAATACTGTGATTCTGCAATACTGCTGGCGTCTGGAAGGGCCTCCTGATGCGTGGGGTGACAGTTACACATCTGAAGAGTCACTCCAATCCGTCACGGTTACTAAGCTGCTTTTCAATGTGCTGGATTCATCCTGAGGTCCTGTGGAGGGAGAGAGGGGGCGAGGGGAGGCCCCAGTGATGAAACAAGCACACTGTCCAGCCTGTAAAAAATCCTCCACTTCAGACAGTAATTCATCACTCGTGTCCGAGTCTGCTCGCAACCCCACCCCTGGCTCCTACAAACTGTGAAGGAGGCTGCGGACAGTCCCACCACGTCTCTGGGGTAGCCTCACGGGGCCCTCGTAGGGAAGCTTCCGCCCGGCCTCCCCTTGCCAGGATTCAGCACAGGGCCTGGAGGCTGGCAGTGGTAAAGAGAGGAGAATAAAATTAACAAGCCAAGGAGGGATTAAACGGTAAAACGGTACCCCAGGTTTTCTAGGGTAGATGAGCTTAAACATGAAGTTAGTTCTAAAGTGCCTTGAGCCACTGAAACAGGAGAGGGCTGAGAATTCCACTTGCATGTGACTCCAGAAATGTTTCCTTAAGGGGTGCAGGGCCATGACATTGGGGCGGAGGGAGGAAATGTACTCAGGGCATCCTCTTGGCCCTGTGTCCTCACAGAGTCGCCACAGCATAAACATGCCTTTTGCTTTTTCAAAGATTAGGATGGATCTTGAGACAAAGCACAGACAACTTATGACGGTGACAGAACAGAAGGTCAGTGTTATGACTGACACGTTGGTGGAGAAAAGAGGTCAAGTGAAGGTAGAGGCAGCGATGGCTCATCTTACAAAGGGCGGTGGGGGTGGGGTGGGGATAGGCAGGAGACCCTGCTACAGACAGACAGAGCAAGTAGAGATGTGCATGTATTTGTTAAAATTACAGATGTGGGAACAAAAGTCCTGAAGAGGGGGCATGAGAGGTGCAGGGAGTGGGGAAGGAGTCAAATCCTCCTCTGTCTTAGCAGAACTTCCACAGTTCATGTCTACAGTCAGTGAGCCTAGAAATAGGGGTCTGAGCCCGTTACTCATAGGCACGGCTCATGGGACGCACAGATGAAGAAAGGCTGAGAGGTGGCATGGAGAAGAATTACTCTGATAGAAAAAAATACAAATTATATTTTCTGATTTTAAAAATTAAATGGGTTGAGAGGTAAGTTACTGGACTTATTACCCATACTCTAGCCTGGATGGATAGGAACAATAGCAGTGGACGGTTTCACTTGTCATTCATCCCACCGGCTACAGTGCTACAAGAAGAATCTTCCTTGGAAGAAAATAAAAATATTTATGATGATGAATGTATGTAGGATGATGAATACAGGAAGACAGAAAAAGTGGCCTCATTTAGGTATATGATCAGAAATTTAAATTTCCTGAGGCATCTGCACGAAGAGACTATTTATATGGGCGTTTTCAAAAATAGATATTTTAGAAATTTAAAGACTAAGGATTAGACCTAAAATTAAATTTTAGAAAATTAGTAAATATATACAAATCAGTAAGTTGTTCACATTCAGTCCTTGTTAAAATAATGTAAGGAAAGCAAGACCGTTGTTATGCCAACAGTGTTTTTGTCTGATAATATATTAGCACAGCTTAGATATTTATAGAGGCTTCTGCTAGACACCAAAGCAGCGAACCTTCTCCCTTTGGCCCTTTCTGGTTAGTTGCACCCCAGGCACTTGGCACTTGAGTAGCATTTGATTCATTCTTCACAGGTGGAGGTTCCTTCTGTTCTCTTCCAATTCTTTTCCCCAAAGATTTCTCTTCCTCTAAGGATGATATGTCCCAGTCATTATCGTCCACATCTGCACACTGAAAAAGATACGTGGAGAATAATGAATGTTTCCTAAAGAAACTGTGCGTGTTAGAGCCCCTTGACCACTTTGTTGGCCAGACTGAGCTGCAGACACTGAATGATGAGAAGCTGGGAGCCTCAAAGGATCCCCCAATCTGGCCATTTGGTCATCTCTGGAGGGGAAATGAAACGGATTTGGAAATCTGTGCTTTGAAAGCAGAGGGAATCACCTCTTTTTCTGTTCCTTGCTGTGGAAATGAACGTTTCCTACTCAGCAATCATGAATTTAGCAAATTCCAGGAACACTACGTTGTAGAAGTCAAGTCAGGATGCTCCCCAAGGAGCAGCTAGGCTGGCTCTGGGGCTCTTACCTCTGTGATACTAAGACATTTAACTGCAGGAGACATCACATGCGGGCCCTGCAGAAACGGCCCTGACCTAAAGGAGCGCGTGTTTCTCGGGCGCCCCTTCTAAGGAAGACGCGGTGGCTCTCTCTTGACCTTTTGTGACTTTTTGTCATTCTTGGCTGTGTAACACAAATGGCACTACCGTACGAATGTAGTTTGACGAAATGCTCTGGATTCCACACATGAGCAGGGGAGGAATGAAATCTAATTCAAGGGAAAAATTAAGAAAAGAGCAACTACTACTGGCAGACCCCATCAACACAGACGAGCCTGCCCAGGTCTCTGTCCACAGAAGCACTTCTGGTGCCTGGTGTGGGACCTTGGAGTGTGTCAGGGCCTCTCCTCCACTCGGGGAGGGGAGCTTGGCTTTGCCCTGTGCTTGGGTCATGGACCTGAAGCATCTCTCCACCGACTCTGGCTCCCAACCCTGAAAGTCCCTATTTCACTTCCAGGTCTCGCCACGGTGGCAGAAAGGTTCCTAGACTCAGATCTGAAGTCCCCAGTTTCTAATCAGTCACAAGTTTCTGTGAACAAACTACCTAATATCTGCAAACGTCAAATAATACACGTGACAGGATTGTGAAAACCCGTAGAACTTGATAAGCATAGGACATGATTACCAGTTATCCTTTCACTATCTTTGATCCTCTATGGAATAGGAAGAAATACGATACTGAAAACAAGACAATGTAAAACTCTCAACCTCTACTATACTAAATAATTATATTTGTTTTACATTTCACTGTAAAAAATACAATTATTAAGGTATATTCATTAAAAGATGAATTTGTGTATGCTTAGCGAGTAAAAGTGATCTCACCTTTAGATCTTCTTTTTGTGCCTTTTTGATGAACGCCTCAGCAACATTAAGCCCACCAACTGGCTTATTCACACTTCTGTGATTTGAAACTGTCTTTTCAACTTTTCCAGTTAATGTTTTAATGGAGGTTCCTATAGGACCCACAGAAAATAGGTGAAGTTAAAAAAAATTATATTTATCTTCAGTTCCAAAATAGCCTTACAAACAATTTGAGAGAGTCTAAGCTTTGCAAATACTTCCTTTAAAGAAATCATGCTCCTCTAGACTAGAAGAATAAAATTTTTAAATCAGAGAAGGATGGTCTCATTCAAGTACATGGTCAGAAACTTTAATTTCAGTGAGGCAGCCTGCATGAATGGGATATTCATATATTGTTTTCAAAACCAGTTATTTTTAAATGATTAGTTATATTTTACATAATTATATAAATACACGGTATATACAAATTATATACAATAAACTAATTATATATGATATGTGTAAAATATATAATTTTTAAATTGCACTAAACAGAATTTCTTTTTTTAAAAAATATGACCCTTCAGCGTCACTTCTCCTTAGCAAATTATCAGCAGTTACCAACTTGGACCTTATGTTCTTTTAGGATTGCCTCATATCCAAAAGGCAGCACAGTGTATTAGAACAGTTATTCTCAAGGTCACCCAGTGTTAGGGGTTGAATCGTGTCCCAAATGCATATGTTGAAGTCCTTACCCCCATTACCTCAGAATGTGACCTTATTTGGAGGTAGGACCTTTAAAGAGAGAATCAAGTTAAGGTGAGGTCATTAGGGTGGACCCTAATCCAATACGACTGGTGCCCTTACAAAAGCAGAAAATTTGGACATAGATGCACGCCCAGAGAAAGTCAGTGTGACCAGACACAGGGAGGAGATAGCCATCCACAAGCCAAGGACAGAAGCACAGACTAGATCCTCTCCTCACAGCCCTCAAAAAGAACCAACCTTGCCACCTTGATTTTGGCCTTCCAGCTCCTGTCAGTAAGTTTCTGTAGTTTAAGCCACAGAGTATGTGGTAGTTTGTTTCAGCAGCCCTTATATTTGTTACGAATACATCCAGGCGTCCCCAACCCCTTCCTCTCCTTCCACTTGAATATCAATTACCTGCTAAGCCCTGTCCATTATCTTTAGGCGGCAGCAGCTTTTGGATTAGCCCCATCCTTTCCTCGGGCACTTTCTCAGCTCAGACTCCCCAGTGCTTGGTGCCCCCAGATGAGAACCACTGTCCTAAACAAAATTTCCAGAGGGATTTTCAATACCAAAAGCTTACCTGTGGGCTTGGGAGAAACAGCAGAGTCCTCAATTTCACTTCCCTCGGTCCAGTCAGTGTCACTTTTGACGGTGTTCCTTCCAAAGCTACTCTTGTTGCTTTTAGATGACAGCACAGGAAGTAAGTCTGGCGAGACACAGGCCTGGAGGAGGTCCCCATCGTCCAGCTCTTCCTCTGAACTGAAGGGAGGGGTCCTAAACAAATCAAAACCCAAACAGGGGACGCTGTTTCCCTAAGCTTCAGGATTTACCATGTGTCCCTTAAAGCAGTGGGAATCTTCTCCAGAGAGCGTAATAGACACCCATGTGGTCACAGAACAAGATGGCAGCCAGGGCCACAAAGGGCCGAAGGGTCATTTCAAATCCAGACCTGCCAGCCACGTGGCGTATCTACCAAAACGTGCTGAAGTTAGGACATTACTCCTTGAAGCCCAAATCTATATATTCTTAATATTGGTTTTCACACACCTAAGAAAAATATTTCACAGTGGAAAAAAATATTTTTGCAATAAGACTACGTCATCTTTTAAAATAGTGTCACTACTTACGGCTTACCTTTACACGGCACCCTACAAAGGACTTTTACATAAATACATAATCTCGTTCATATCATCACGTGAATTATCACCCCATTTTAAAGTGAAACAGAAATTCAGAGTGGTATTCACTCATTTAAAAAATATTCATTGAGGGCTTCCCTGGTGGCTCAGTGGTTGAGGGTCCGCCTGCCGATGCAGGGGACATGGGTTCGTGCCCCGGTCCGGGAAGATCCCACATGCCACGGAGCGGCTGGGCCCGTGGGCCATGGCCGCTGAGCCTGCGCGTCCGGAGCCTGTGCTCCACAACGAGAGGGGCCACAACAGTGAGAGGCCCACGTACCGCAAAAAAAAAAAAAAAAAAAAAAAATTCATTGAGCACCTAAATTCCATACAACGTTCAGTTACACTACATCCCATGAAATAAGGCTCTTCCCATGAGATTATGTACATGAAAAGTACTTCTGAAGGGTGAATTATTATTTACACTGTCTTTAATATATTTATTCTGTCTCTAGTATATATACAAAATGCCTTAATGAAGAAATAAAGCATCGATATTGCCAGAACAAGTCAATGATGATGAATTCAATTATTATAAAATTAGTTTTACTCAATTAATAACAATAATATACCTACAATTTATTGAGTACCCACATGTGCCAAGTACTGAGGCTGAGCCCTTTTCATATGTTCTCATTTAATTTGTAGAACTATCCTGGGAAAAAGGTAGCATCATCCCATATTACAGATAAGAAAACAGAGCCTTTTTAACAGGCAAGCCACTGAATCAGTGTCCCACAGTTAAGGAATGACTGAGCTAGGGTTCTTAGTATCATAAGAGAGCCTAAGAGAGTAAGTTCTAGGGCCATTATCAACTTCCACAAGGAGCTAGAACACTAAAACATCATCCGGCTACACTATCATGGATCCAGACATTAAAAAGCAACATCACGCATTTATCGAACATTACTAGACACCAGGCAGGAGGTGGGCAGTTGGGGGAAAAAAATAACAGAAATGACTCACGTGTGGTCCCCCTTGTTAATGGAGGCCACACAGGATAAGTACTGTTGACCCAGGTAATATCTGATAAAGGAACAAAGATGTAACAAAGGAATCACAGATTAAATATGATGTGTACTAATTATGGCTCTAGTGAACCACAATGAATATACTAATTTACAATGAAAGAAATGTTCAGTGAAAAGAATTTTTAAACATCACCACCCCCTGCTCCCTCAGTACTCACGCAACAGTTGAAGACTTTCTGGGAAAATGATCTTCTGTGATATTTTTCTTAACTCTAAAAGCAAGAGAAAAATATTTCTGGTGTAAGTGAATAATGTAATTTAAAACAGATTTCGTGGGCTATGGCTGCTGAGCCTGCGCGTCCGGGGCCTGTGCTCCGCGGCGGGAGAGGCCACAACAGTGAGAGGCCCGCGTACCAAAAAAAAAAAAAATATATATATATATATTTCTAAGGAATTGGTGATTTTTGCTTTATTAAAGGGTGAGCAGCAGCAACTCTCCCTGAGACAACGAGAGATGGGTAAGCATTCCAAGTGTGATTCTCTGTTGGGTCAAACATTGCTGTGGGCTGAATGTTTGTGACCCCCTAAAATTCATATGTTGAAGCCCTAACCCTTAGTGTGATGGTATCTGGAGATGGGGTGATTAGGTTTCGATGAGGTCATGAGGATGGGGCCCACATGAAGAAATTAGTGTCCTTGTAAGAAGACGAAGAGAGACCAGGGCTCTCTTGCTTTCCCTGGCATGTAAGGACACAGTGAGAGGGTGGCCATCTGTGGGTCCTGGAAGAGAAACCTCACCAGAACCTGACTGCCAGCACCCTGATCTCAAACTTCCAGCCTCCAGAAGTGTGAGAGAATAAATTTCTGTTGTTTAAGCCACCCAGTCTATGGTAGTTTGTTATGGCGGCCCGAGCTGACTGAGATGAACGTTAATAAAAAAATTTTAGGCTTGAAAATACTCACTTTGGAACAGATGTCCTATCGGTAAAAACAGGTTTTTGTCTAACCAACTGTCTGCTTTTGAGAGGAAGATGTATTGCTTTGGCTATTTCTCCAGTTGAAAGGGTGTCCACTTGAGAAGCACTGTACCTGTCTGGAATAGTGTCATTCGTGAGTCTCCATGATGTGCAAAGCAGAATAAAATACTACAATACTGTCTATGCTGGCACTGAAACGAACAAGCCTGTCTCAAGGGTCTAGACTCCACACTACAGGGGGTTTTTAATGTAAAAAACACAATCTAAGACCCAACATTTCATGGTTCAAACAATAATAGAGTTGCCAATTAAGTTCCAAGGTTTGTGAACCATCGAAAATTATGAAACGGTTGTTCTATTTTGCTCCCATCTGCAGAAATGAAATGGCAGTTGGTAGCAGGCTTACCTGTGGACAGTAGTGTTCTCTCCTCAGTTTTACGGCTGACCTGATTTTCAAGGAATTCACGAATTTGCTGAATGTTAGGTATTTGTCTTTCTCGCTCATGTCTTGCTGATTCTACGGTTCTTAGCACTCTATTCAAGTGGTCACTTGGAATACCGCGTATATCCTGAAGGAATAAAATGTTAAGTTAATCAATTATCCTGGGATGTTTTTCATTTCATGGACATTTGTCAGCATTAACCATGCCAACCTTTCGTCCTTACTGCTGCATGTAAGGTGAGGGATGCCCTGACATATAACACACGGTCCCGGTCCCAAAAGGAGCTCACGGGGCAGTGGGACACATAACGTGTGTGTATGATTGTACGTGACTGGCTAAGGTACGGGGCTGTAGGGGCCAGGACCAAATGCATGGAAGGCGTGTGTGTGACTGATTAACCAACAGTGCAAGGTGTGTGACAAGGACTGAATGAGTCCACAAGGGCTAGAGGAATTCAGGGAGAGGGGCTGTCAGAGGCCCCACTGGGCCAAGAAGCCTTACGGGGGAGGTTGGGCTGTGCCTGAAGGATGGGTGGAGTGAAACAAGTAAAAAGAGGGAGTGTTCCAGATGGGTGGGATCACCTTGTGGGAAAGGCAGGCAATGGGACAGAAACAGTCAAGGCATGTCTAGTGGTTAATGCTACAGAGGAATGGGTGAGGAGAGCAGAAAAGGAGACTGATGCCAAAATGAAAAGCTTAAAGGTTGGTTATTCCACAGATAAGTGAAAATCCTCAGAGGTTTTCAATTAGGAAAATGCCATAATTTAAGAGGTGATTTGAGAAAATTCTTCTGGATTTGAAGGGTATCTAGACAGAAGAAAACCACTTAAAGAGCTATTTATTCATTTATTCAATATCAGTGTCACACACACACTCCCATCTCCTCCCCACCATTCCCCTCAGTCTTCCCCATCCCAGGAAGCGGCTCCACCACCCACCCAGTCGCCCAGGGGACAGAAATCTCCATCATCAGATCAACTGCTACCTCCAAGAAGAAGTTTTCTCTGACCTCAGTTATTCATTCCCCTCTACTTTTCCTTCATTTCACATCCTACAATCGACTGTCATTATGGATCTACCATCTGTTTGTGTGAGCAGGTGTTCAATATGTCTTCCTGTACCCTGCAGCTGGATGGAAAGACCCGATACTGTACAAATGTCAGTTCTTCCTAAATAATACACAAAATTTAAGGCATTTCCAATCAGAATCCCCACAGGGGTTATTCTGGAACTGCAGCAGCTGTTTCTAAAGTTCACTGGAAAACAAAATATGGAAGAACTGCCAAGAAACTTTTGAAATAAGACTAATGAAAAAGGCATGACCTATAACAGATACTAAGGTACAGGACAAAGTTCCTAAAATTAAACCAGTATGGTGTTAGCAAAGGAATAGAAAAAATAGTTGGAAGGGCAGAACCGTTGAAAGTCCAAAAATAAATTCAAATGTACATAAAAATGTCCTATATGATAAAACTGCTATTTCGAACAAACGAGGAAAGGGTGGATTACTCAACGAAAGATATTGAGACAACTGATCCAACTGGAAATAAGGTTAGATCTCTAACTCATTGTTTCCAAACTTAATTGTTAAAGCCCAGATAGACAAAAAAAGTAAACAAACAAAAAAACTATGTAAGCATTAGGAAAAAAATATAGCGTGTTTTTATAATCTTAGGATAAAAGGAAACGTTCCAAATAAAATATATAACCCCAAAACCATATGCAGTCTGGAACTGGAACTCTCACACACTGATAGGGAAAGTGTAAAGTTTTACACTTTGGAAAATTATTTGGCTACACCTATTAAAACTAAACATGTATACTCTTACACTCAGCAATTTCATTCCTAAATACACAGCCAAGAGAAAGGAATGCCTGTGTCCACCAAAAGACATGCACAAGAATGTAATGGCCAAAAAGAGCCCCAAACTGAAAATCCAAATGTCCATCAACAGGAGAATAGAGAAAATGTTGTATATTCATACAATGGCATACTATACCACGAACTACTGCTAAATGAAACAGTAAGTATGAATCTTACAGGAAAAATCATAAGCAAAAGAAGTGACGCAAAATAAAACAGTGTAAGATGCCACTCCTATGAGGTTCAAGAACAAAAAAAACTAAGTCAGAATAGCCATTACCTCTGGCTGGGGAGTACGGAGTTATATTGACTAAGGAAAGCAAAAGAGAGTCTTCTAGGGTATTGGCAATGATGGATCTCTTTCTTGATCTGGGTGGTGGTTCAGATCATACACACAACCCCCACACACACGTACATACAAATCTGTATACACACGTATATGTGTATACACACACATACATTCAGATACATACAAATGCATGCACATGTGTATATACATGTATACATATCTACATACACAGATTTGTGCACACACACGTATACACAATATCCACAGACGCGCAAATACACACAGACCTGCATACACACAGCCACACAAACATACATGCATTGCATGTACGTTATGCACACATGTACATGTGCACATACCTGTGCACATTCCATGCACACACATACTTTTGCATACACATACATATTTGCACATGTGATGTATACACACACACAGGTATATAAATTCAGGTTGTTCAATTAAGTTTGTGTATTTTATGTATGCGATGAAAAATGTAAAAAGCAAAGAGTATATATAACATGATGTACAGAACGATTCAATCTGGCAACAACGTGAAATACAATTCATTCATCCATTCATTTAATAAGGGTACTTAAGCACTGATTTTGTAACAGGCAGTAATTCGGAGTTAACATCAGAATGTAAGCCGCCCTGCAACTGCCTGGATGCAAACCCTGGCTCCTTCGTCACGAACATGTGACCTGAAGCAAGTTACTTCACCTCTCTGTAAAATACAGATGATATTGTCACCTACCTAAGAGATTAGTTTCTATGTTTAAATGAGTTACTATCTGGAAAGCTCCCTGAAAGGTGCCAGGCACCCAGTGAATGCCAGCTGAAGTGTTTAATGCATCATGTCACATTAGCCTCCGATCTCCATATGTGACAGAACTGACATGCCTTCTTCTCTTCTCTGATCCTTTCTTATTTAGAAAACAAAATAGGGAATTCCCTGTCAGTCCACTGATTAGGACTCCGCACTTTCACTGCCATGGCCCGGGTTCGATCCCTGATCGGGGAACTAAGATCCCGCAAGCCACGTGGTGCAGCCGAACAGACAAAACAAAACAGCAAATATTCCCAAAGTGGGTGAACTTACTGCACTAATCCCCAAGGTTTCCAGTTTCTCCACCAAACTCTGCTCCAAGACTGTTCTTATTTCCTTAGTGAGGGAAGGGTTATTCTTCAAAGTTTTCCTTAAATGTATCTTGTTATTTAATTTCTGTTCATTTTCCTTTCCTGAAATAAGTTTTTATAACATATTAAAAAGGAATTAAACAAATACATTAAACCTCTAAGCAGAAAATGGCAAAACACAACTTCAAAACAGCAAGCAAGCATTTATAATGTTTTAAAGTTTTTGAATAGTTTAGTCATTCAGCACAATATATAATGCTTAAGTACTGTAGCTTTTAAAACTACCTTATGGGGATATATGTATATGTATAGCTGATTCACTTTGTTATATAGCAGAAACTAATACATCACTGTAAAGCAATTATACTCCAATAAAGATGTTAAAAAAATAAATAAAAATAAAGAGTCAAGTAATGCTATATATATATATATATATATATATATATATTTTTTTTTTTTTGCAGTACGAGGGCCTCTCACTGTTGTGGCCTCTCCCGTTGCAGAGCACAGGCTCCAGACGCGCAGGCTCAGTGGCCATGGCTCATGGGCCCAGCTGCTCTGAGGCATGTGGGATCTTCCCGGACCGGCGCACGAACCCACGTCCCCTGCATCAGCAGGCGGACTCTCAACCACTGCGCCACCAGGGAAGCCCCAAGTAATGCTATTTAAAAAAAAAAAAAACTACCTTAAGTCTGCTTCAAAACTTCAGTATCTTTAAAGACTTTCTTGATCACTTAATCAAATTATAGCTAGAAAATAATGTGAGAAATAGGTCTCTAGAGAAGCAAAGTCAAAAAAACTTATTTGGAAGTTTAATGTTTAATCCTAAAATTATTCTTACTACTTCCTCAAGAATTCATTACTCCTAAATTCAGTTAGAGTTTAGGTATCATTTAATGAAGAAAAAGCCCTATGTCTTTTAAGTAATTAAGTTTTTATATAATAAATTTATATAATAAATTTAGTGGAGGTTAAGTTCACATAAAATTTCAAAATGTGAAGATTATTATGCCTCTCAAAATACTTACCAAAATGAAAACGAAATTAAAAAAGTCTTAGGAAAAGTATATTTTCCTTAAAACAACCTATAATTAAAAACAAAGAAAAATAACAGGCCAGATTCTCCTAATGTTCCTTTCCTTATTCCTTTTATTCCCTACCAAAAAAACGTCTAGTTTAAGAGGGTTTGGAGAAAGGGGCATGATTACAACGACCTTGAAGAACTGAGTCCTTATGTCAAAGGAAACTGAAGCCTCAAGGAAACAGGCTCAGTGCTGGGTAGTTGAGACCCTTCGTGAACATCCAAAGGCAGATCTGGGAGAATGTGACAATGATACTATTATCATTTGAAGTCTATTCTCCTAACAAAAGAACTTCGCCCAAAGGAGGGGGCACCAGATGCCACTGCCTAGGTCTGGGGCTGCAGGCGGGTCCTCACAGATACTCCATTGTTCCGTGGTCTTACTCACCTCAGCAGATGGAATTTTTAGGTTCTGATGGCATGTGGATTTGCAGAAGATCTTGAAAATATGCCCTTTGGTTAAGATGTTTTCTAAATACTAGTCAAGTCCAGTAGTAAAGAATCTTTCTGTTCGTTAATTAACAGTTTTGCTGAAGGCAAAACTGGTCAAATTACTATCTGTACATTAAACGGGAGGGAAAATCCTGCATGATGATGCTTTTCTATACTTTGCTTTGGTGGCTTGCTAAATCAAAATTATGAAATTTTATGTGATTCTATATGCATCAAAATCAGAAGTAATCTTAAACTTTATACTGTCAGCATTCACGCTGTTGTTTTCCCACCAATGTTTTTCCACTATTCTGAAACCACACACACACACACACACACAAACACTTCTGTCCCAGGAACTGAACCATCAGAATCTAGAGGGCCTGGCTGCAGCCACAGCTGTCACTGGCTTTGGCTGCTGGATGGCCATCAAGTCTGCAACTGTCTGGGGCTAAAAGTAAAAGGACGTACCAGGAGAGAACCTGGAAGTCATGGAGCTACCATGGAAATAGATGCGCCTCCCACCCCAATTAGGCAAAGAAAATTCTTTGGGCAGCATCTCAGATATAAGGAATGACACAGAAGCACAGCTTGAAGAGAGGCTCTGGGACATGGGGCCACATGCAGGGGTCAAGTGATGCCCAGATGGATTGGCCAGTCTAGAAGAGTTGCAAGGCCTTTGATGGCAGTAACTGAATTCATTTGCGGACTGCTCCGGGTTCACCCTCAACCCCCGAAGACAAGTTCATTTTGATGTCCAAGTTCCCCCAAATGATGGAAGATTAAACATTTCCCTCTGTCCTCAAATTCCCTTTACCTGTTTGTGCTCGCTTTGGAAAGCCATTTGTGAATAATTAGAAAACCCTCGATAGGAAGAACTCTTACAAGGCTGGGGCTGGCCGACAGAAGCGAGAGAAAGAAGGTAGAGTGGGTAGGAAAAAATAATAATAAAGTTTTCATGTAAAGGTGAAATGAATTACTTGCAAGACAATCAGAGCTGAAGATTTTAAATAAAGCACGTACTGCTCACCAAGATCAACAAGACAAAATATTCTAGAGATCAGCATTTCCTCCAATTAAAAATTTTAAAGCATGCCCAAGCAGATGGCCAGACTAACGCACACGTGTGATCAGTTACATCAGACTTACAACACACCATTTATGGTAAGCAAATAATTGTAGCACAAAGCAAGTAGTAAAAAAACAAAACAAATGCACAAAAAGCAAAACGAAGCAAAACACAACAGAATTTCTGAGTTGGAGGGGACTTGATCATCTAGTACTCAATCTCCTCATTATTCACAAGAGGACTCTAAAACCAGAGGTAAAGAGACTTCCCCAAAGGCGACCCAGCCAGTCCTGCAAAGGCCGGACCAGTTTGCCTTCCTCCATCTCTTTGTTCTTTGCATTAAACTACGGAAAACAGAAAACCTGGACTTTAGTTCCAGCACTGTCACTAATTAAACTCGACGACCTGGAGTAAGCTCCTAATCCCCCCATATTTCAAGTTTCTGAAAAATAAAATAGCCCCTAAGATCCCTCCTGGCCCTCACATTCTAACATCTTACAGAACGGCAAGATCAAGTCTGTCTCAACACAACTGTCAGAAAGTAAGGATGAAGAAACAGTCTCATGTGAGTTACTTCTTGGTAAAAAGTTGTACTGTTTTTGCAAACCATTGCTAAGATTTATCTGCACAGGCCTTTGCCTGCAAATGTTAGCACAAGCTGAGGCATTTATTGATGGCAATCAATCTGCTGCCAGCATGCTGGCTCCACGGAGGCACCAGAAAGATGCGGTCACTGGTTTCTGTGACAGTGCGCTGGGACTTGGCTGTTCTCAGCGGTCCTCAGCACTTTCTCGTCCCTCACCAGAGCTGTGTCTGAACGCGTGGAGGGTGGCAAAGATTATTTTCTTTCCCAACTCAGCTCCCTAAATGTGGCAACAGCCGATGATGGTGTTTGCTGTCAACGATCCCTAACTCATGCCTTACATGGTCTAGGTAGCCTTCTAAAAGAAACACAGGCAGATTATGCAGTGGGTGAAACCTGGAACTGAAATGGGGATGATGGACAAATCAGGGTTCCTCTTGGAAACCAGCTGACTCGTTTTTAAATGAGTGTGAACTATATGACTTGCGATTCCAGTTTCAAAATTTTGGACCCTATCTATGAACCTCCTGATACGTTTCATAGATTCTTTTGAGAATAAGGGATTTTGGGTTTCAGACATCAATAAATGATACTTATGTAGGAGACAGAAAGCATGTTACATGCAAGTAAAATGAAAATACACATCATGTAGATGTTATAGATATGCCTGATGTAGTCCCTTCTCAATTTGTAGCCTTGTACAAACAAACAAACAAACAAACAAACTGGAAACTGTCTAGAGAACACATAAGCAGTTATAACAAATATCAGGAATTTACATACTAGAACATATAATTTTACTTCTCTTCCTAACAAAAATGACAAAACCAGAGCCCACGTAAATATTAACAATTTGTTTTCTCCTAAAGAAGCGAAATATGGTAAAGCATTATTATTACTAAGGAGAAAATTATGATAAACTGATTCGAACATAATTGTTTTAGGATAAATCTAGCATTAGAAAATATTCTTAATAATGTAAATATTCATAAGCTTCAAAGATTAGTTGGTAGAAAATAAGTTTTATTATTACTACCAAATAAGATGAGGAAGCAGTCATAATCTTAATTATCTCCCCAAACCTGTAACAGCTCCCAAATTCTGCCATTAAGATATTCTGCATGTAAATATTCCACATTCAGAGCTTAGACATTATGCCTTCCTTGTTATTAAAAACAATTTTTGAAATGGGCACTTCACCTATTCATTTCATAGATTCAGGGCATGAGAAATAACTACTGTGATATGAATATTTTTGTATAATTTGGCACACAACTGTGTCGACTTGTCATCTGATCAAAAAATCTCTGCATTGACATAAAGGCTTAAAATCTTTTTTCAAGTTCACTGACACAGGAAATTTCTTATTCATATGTTAAGAAACAGTAAAGTGGGGGAAAAATATAACAGCACATTGGGGGAATAGGATGACAGAATACTACATGTGGATTGAAAATGTAATCCAAACCTAAATGTCTTCCCTCATTTTGATACACTACCATAAAAACCACTGAACCATACTTCCGAGGCTTGGGTTTTAGCAACTAAATGTGATTGATGCAGATATAACCCCTCTTTGTTACCTTTTTCTTCCTCTGAAAGTTCTTCTATTGGTTCCAGTATGTGCGATGAGAATGCCTGTTCTATTAATGAGGAAAAATAAGAATAGTACAAATAGGACGACAGCAAAGTAAAATTAGTTCCTTTCAAACAATTTTGAAAGATATCGTTCCACAGTATTTTAACCATGCCTAAAATAGCAAGAATCTACTGGGAAAAAAATATTAAGGCAGCCAGTTAAAGCTGGTCGCCTTTCCATAGTATCCTCCCTTGCTACGTATTTTCTGTTAACTCCACTCTCAGGAAATTACATTTTAAATAATAAAGTTAAAATTTATTGCTCATCAACTTAGTGCCAGACATGATTTTTTTAAGGCACAAGAACACAACTGCAAAAGATCTCCTTCACTTATCCCTAAAAATATTTTCCTTGTATCTTGACCAGGTGGCTAGATAGAAAATTATTAAAAATATTCAATTTCCAAAGATAAAAAATTCCCAGGGCCTTGGGATTCCCACTTCTTGCCAGCCCCAGGGTCTTTAAGTGGAAGGACCAGAATGGTAAAAGGGCAAGGAGAGGTATCCTGGGGTCAGCAGTAGGAGCAAGACCCATTCTTATACACCTTCGTGTCCCTAAACCACGTTTCAAGACCTAGTTCTGCTCCCAGAGAGTCACCAGGGTGAAGGTGAGGAGATGAGAAACGAAGATGGGCTTTTCCCAATCCCACCCCAGAACAGTGGCCGGTGGAGATGAGGCCTCTGGGTGACTTCCCAGGGAAATGTCACTGTGTCCACACAAGGAAACCCGCAGGCAGCACAGATAAAGCAAACCCCATCCGATCAACAGAGGGAAAGCTCCTTCTTGGTTCTCCAGGTTTTGGCTGAAGGTCTAACTAACCACAGCAGTCAGGTATTAGGCACAGAATGAAATGCAACCAAAAGTCTGACTTAGGAGGTGCCTGGGCCTCTCATCTTCAGCCTGGAGACTGACATGGGGCACCTGCCCAGAGAGCTCTCCACCTGCTCCCACAAAACGGGGGTCATTTCATCCTGCCACCAGACCCCAGGGTGGGCGAGTGGGGAGGCTAATGATAGCAACAATTCCTGCGTGCTCACCGGGCTGCCAGGCACAGACCTAAGAGCTTTGCACGTATCACCTCGGATTTACTACCTCCTACTTGGAAGGTCTGGCTTTTGATTTACTAAAGGGTGTTTCTGATACTCTATTTTAGGCATATACAAATATACACATACACACACATGTAACAGGAATATACAAATAAATACGTATTATATTTAGGTGTTTAAAAATAGGCTCTTACAGCTTGTTCAGCAATCTACTCAACATATCTGACGTTGACTGTATGGGAGAAATGCATTTTAAACTACTTTCAAATGAACTTTCGGAACACAGCCTATAGTAAATAGGAGTCCACTTTAATTTTGAAATGTAAACATGGCCCCACAAAGGAGCATGTAATTCCATGTAACACAACTGTTGAACACCAAAAAGGTGCTTTCATATTTGTTATTCAGCATCAAGATTTTAAAGTTATACAAATAAAGAAAAAAAATGTGTACCTATGTGTGGCAAGGGATGTTAACTAGACTTATTTTTTTGCGGTACGCGGGCCTCTCACTGCCGTGGCCCCTCCCGTTGCGGAGCACAGGCTCCGGACGTGCAGGCTCAGCGGCCATGGCTCACGGGCCCAGCCGCTCCGCGGCATGTGGGATCTTCCCGGACCGAGGCGCGAACCTGCGTGCCCTGCATCGGCAGGCGGACTCTCAACCACTGCGCCACCAGGGAAGCCCTAGACTTATTGTGGTGATCATTTTGCAACATATACAAATGTCAAATCATTATATCGTACACCTGAAATTAATATGTTATACGTCAACTATACCTCAATAAAAAATTTAAAAATTTAAAAAATAAAGTTATACAAACAGACTATTCTACTAGTTTGAACTGCTGAAAACAGGTTTTAGGAGGATTAAGCTAATCTCATTTTTTTAATTCACATGGTTTATATTTTATTGTACTTTATGAAAATGACAAGAATAAAGTTATGAGGAAAAGTTTTATAAAATTTTACAAAATCATCATATGTATTTTATTATCATTATATTACAGGGATAATCCTATGACTTATCTCTTGAGTCAGGATTAATTGTCAAAATCTGACATTTCCTGCAGCGATGAAGAGGGAGGAGGAGGGGCAGATTCCCGAACCTGGGCTCCTATAATAATAAAGGCTGAGGAAGTGAGGTTGACCAGACCCCAGCTCCCACAGCAGACTGATGTCCCAAATTGGGAGGGAAGGCCTGCCATTCTCATGCTTTATAAGCCACAGGTCCAGCCTCCAGTTCCTGCCCCGAGCTGAGATCTCCAGGGTGAGAGCTGAAACTCTTGGGGGCTTGAGTTTCCCCTCCGAACTTGCCAAAGGCCGCCAGAAAAATCCTTATGTCGGTCTCCCACCATTACCTCCAGAAGAAAAACTCCCAGACTTTCACCAAGCCCTCTCTCCACTGGCTGACTCTGTTGGACCTCATCACCCCTACCCTAGAAGCTAACGGTTCGCCAGTGCTTGCTCAGTGGCTTTTGCTCCAAAGGCCTTGCTTCATTCTGTGCGTACTGCAGCCCACTGAAGTAGCCAAGACTCTTCTCCCCATTTGGCAGGTAAGGTAAACCTAGGCCCCTACAGTTTCGTTAGTCAACCGTGAAACCAGACTGTCTGCTTCCAAACTCCAGACTCTTGGCCACGAAGCCCCAGTGCTTCCCTACGGGTGCTGCTGGGTTTGTCTTCTGGAATTTTCTGAATGACACCACCGTCCACCCAGTACCTGAGCTCATCATGTTCTGAGCCTTCTCTCACCTTCGGCCCCCAATCACTTACCACCAATCCCATGGAACAGCTGTTACATCCATTTCCTTCTGTTTCATCACCACAACCCGATTCTTAGGTGAGGAATCTCTTAGACTATTTCTAACATACCCAAGTGATCTCCCAGCTCAGGTTCTTTGAACGCATCGGTCAGGCTAAGCTTCCTGCAGCCCAGCTCTCCAATCCTGCCATGCTTAGCCTCAGAACGTTCAGCCGCTACAAAATGCCACAAGGATGACCCAAACAGTTTCAGCCCAGCACTCAGTGGCTGCCGTGAACAACCTAAACCAGCCTGTCCCTCAGATCTCTTTTTTTTTTTTGTGGTACGCGGGCCTCTCACTGTTGTGGCCTCTCCCGTCGCGGAGCACAGGCTCTGGACGCGCAGGCTCAGCGGCCATGGCTCACGGGCCCAGCCGCTCCGCGGCATGTGGGATCTTCCTGGACCGGGGCACGAACCCGTGTCCCCTGCATCGGCAGGTGGACTCTCAACCACTGTGCCACCAGGGAAGCCCCTCAAATCTCTTGCATACTCTATGCTCAGCCAAACAATTCGTCTGCACCAATAGCTCACATCCAGTGCTTTCCTGCTACCTTTCGCTCCTACTTTTTGCTTTGTCTCAGCTGAAAGGAGCGTGCCCCCTCCCAGGGGCAACCCATGTCTTACAACTGACGGCCTCGATCCAGGAAAATTCCCAAGTGCCCACCCCAGCTCTAAAGCTCCTGGTCAGACCTGCTGAGGCCTCCGCTGCAGCTGCGTCTGGGATCAACACCCCTTTAACGCCCAACCCTGCTTCTCTCACAGGTGTTGTCTGAGAGCACTGCCCAGAGAGCACCCGCAAACCTCCAGCCCGGAGTCTGCGTCCCAGGGAACCCAACCTCAGCCGGTGAGGAATCATGAGCTTTTTCATGGTAAAGGACCTCATCAAGCTTTGAGATAGAACAAAGGGAAAGACAGAGAGGAAGTTGGGCTAATTAACGCTGTGCGATACGTGACCAACCCTCCCTGTGCCCCTGCCCCCCAGCACCCGGGGAAGCTGCCACAGCTGGGGGTGGCCAGGCAGTGGGCCGCCACCAAGCCTCCTCCTCTGCCCCTGCCCATTGAGATGCTCACAAATCAGCTTTGATCCCAATCCAAGGGCTGTGGGCCTCGTGCCAGGTCTGGCTGGCATTTAAAACGAGCATTTCAATCCCAACAGATGCCAGCAAGGGGGCATGGCTGATTCAGGCCAGGGTCCACACAGGACACAGTGCTCTAGGACTGACAGAATCAGCCCCAGAGAGCATTACATGCCTACTGTATGCATCCTTTATCGGGTACCAAAAATATAAAACGAAGAAAATAGGGCCCTCGTGTAATGCCAGATAGGAGGCTCACAAGAACAAGGTGGGAAACAAAAGAAACGAAAGCACGTGTTGAGGTACAAAAAAGAAGTAGCCAGCAATGCCTTGTAAAAATCAACTACTACTACTGAACAGCACAGGGAACTCTATTCAGTACTCTGTAATGGACCTATATGGGAACAGAATCTCAAAAAGAGTGGAAAAAAATCAACCTTAAAAAAGGAGGCAACAGAGAGACTTTAGACCTGACCTAAATAAAATGAATAGAGAATAATTGCTGGAGATAATTTTCTCATATCTTCAATATTAAAGAAATTTCTACAGGTCAAACATACATTTTATCTCTGTTACTGGTTCAAAGGAAAAAACCCTGCATGTTCTAAACACTTGTAAATAGTAACATCCAATATGTGAAGAATTTATGCAGTACGTATTATAAACACATGCCAAAGGGAACCGATCCACCTGAAATGATCTTAGGAAAAAAAATAAGGGGCAATAAACACTTCATGAGTCAGTCAGTGAGTAAAAACGATAATTACAAAAGGCCATGATATATGGGCCAAAATATTTATGAAGACAAAAAAGTCCAACTCGACTGACCATGGATTTAAGTCCTAACTAACAGGCTGAAAAGAAAAGTGGAATGAAGTAATCATTAGATTCCAGAAGCATTTGTAGGTAAGGCAGGAAAAAGGTGGTCCCCCTCCCATCCTAATTCATTTAATATACAGCAGACCTTAGGAAAACAATATATGAAAAAGATACTATAAAAACTATTAGCACCTTAGCTGTATAAAAATAAAACATGTCTATAAATATTCACCCTGTCTACTGGATCAGTTAGTAACAATTACCAGTCTGTGGCCTAAATATTCACCCTGTCTACTGGATCATGTTAGTAACAATTACCAGTCTGTGGCCTGGGCCAAGAACTGGATCCTGGCGGCAGTTCCATCCAGTGGTTCCTACTTTTTTCTTTTGGTTTCCATCACATGTCTTTTCTAGCTTTTTTCCAACCAATCACTGAAACTGTTTGTTTAAAAGAGGTGACTTGCTGCCACATTGAAAGTTATAAAAACAGTCACATATGCCCTGTGGCATGTGCTGGTTGGCTGGTCTAGTAGAAAGTCATCCTCTTACCCAATACCTATGACTTTCCCCCAAATATCATAAATGATCCAAGTACTACCCAGAGCTAAAATCTGTACATGTGAGCCCAGCAGTAGATACGTTTTATACTTTACGACTGGTGGGTATGATCAGTTCACAGTAGCATTATGTAGGAAGACTGCAGTTTCATTAACTGTTTTACATTCACCAAAATGTTTTGTTTGCATAATTACCCCACACAGAAGCACTTTCAGTTAATAAGTTACCTAACTCAGGGTGGAAACTGTACATAAAACGCTGAGGCGTTGCTGAAACTTACCATGTGCCATTGTTAGACTTGACTTAGCATCCAAAGTCTGTGGGGCTGGGGCATTCACTGAAAAAGCATAAAAAGAAAAAGCTCACAGCGTTCTGTAATTATAGCGTCAGCACCTGAACATGATGACAGCCAAATACTCGTCAAATTAGTCAAGATATATACAGACGATGAGGGACAAAAGACAAAGATATTACCGACTAACCTAAACCAATTTCTAAATAACAGCCTATTGAAATATAATTCACCCTCTTAAAATATACAATTCAGTGGGTTTTAACATAGTCAAAGAGGCAAACTATTATACATAGGATGGATAAACAACAAGGTCGTACTGTATAGCACAGGGAACTAACTATATCCAATACCCTGTGATAATCCGTAATGGAAAAGAATATGAAAAAGAATATTTATGTATAACTGAGTAACTTTGCTGTACAGCAGAAATTAAACACAACATTGTAAGTCAACTATACTTCAATTAAATTAAAAAAAAATACAGTCACAGAGTTGTACAGCCGTAACCACTACCTAATTCTTGAACATTCTCACCACATGTACACCTCCCAAAAATACCCGTATCTATTAGCCCCATCTCTCCCTCCCCCCAGCCCCTGGCAACCACTGATCTACTTTCTGTCTCTATGGATTTGCCTGTTCTGGTCCTTTCATAGAAACGGAATCATACAATTAGATATGTGGTCCTCTGTAATCGGCTCCTTTAACTTAGCATCGTGTTTTCAAGGTTCATCCATGTTGTAGCATGTGTCAGCATCAGCGTGTACTTTTATGGCCAAATAATGTTCCACTGTATGGACAGATAACGTTTTATTTATCTTTTCATTAGTTGATGGACATTTGGGTTGTTTCCACTTTTTAGCTATTATGAATAATGCTGCTATGAATATTCATGTACAATAAACCAATTAAAAAGACTACCCCAATCACTGGGCTGGAAGACACCGTGAGAAGGCATTAATTCAGCCACAGCCTTCAGAGAGGAGTACACCTGATTCAAGTAAGACTGAACACCCTGTACTTCAAAATATCTCAGAAAATTAGATTCCACAGCCTCTCTTCCAATATTTGACAATTCCTATCGGAGATTCCTCTCTCAACTATTTATTTATTTATCTATTAGTTTACTGACTCTTTCCCGAGCTTATTAGAATAGATCTTTAATTCTAATCCTATTCTAAAAAATACTGGCCACAAACTTCAGCTACCCTATAGGCATACAATTTTGTCTTTACAATGGCTAGTGTGAAAGTGTTCAACTCCTAACTATGGGTAAACTGCTAACAATTCTGGAAATATGGCCTTCAAACCCATTTACAACTTGCTAATCTAGACCCAGGTTTGGTAAACTACAGCCTGTGGGATATACCAGCCCCTACCTGTTTTTGTAAATAAAGTTTTATTGGAACACATTATTGTTCCAATATTGTGCTAAGTATAATTAAAGTATAAACAATAATTGAGTGTCTTTTAAACTTCCATACTTCTCTGAAATGCTTCTGTTCTCCCCTCAGCTCTACTCCTGGCACTTAAACTACCCTCTCCTCCTGAGTACCTCTCAACCTCTTCAGCTTCCAGAAGCAACATCAAGAGGCCTCAAGAAGCAGCTGAGCAGTTAAAACAATGAGCCCTTTCCAGTCAATTGTGCCAAATTCCCAAACACGCTCATCAATGTCCTTTCATCATCACAAGTCCTGGGCCCATATGAATGGTTGTTCAGTGCCCGGCCTCAGTGCAGGCCCTCTCCCCCGTTATTCAGATCCTGTACACATGCTTTCTTGAATGGAAACAAAAATATTTCAACTATTTATTATTAAGAAAACAATCTGTCCATTTTGAACTGTACAGATTATGTCTTTTTGGATTCTGGCCAGATCCTGACAGCTCCGGAAGACAGCTGTGCTGAGCTGACTTCAAGTGAGCGACTGGTGGGATCATCGCGTCAAACCCTGCAGCACTGGGTCTCAGTGATGCCAAAATGTGGTGGCCACCACACACAGTCACGTGGTCACAGTGTATGACCTTGGGAAAGCCAAGAGTACAAACTGCAGCGATGGCGAAGAACTTCTAGTTGTTCCTTTATTAGGCGAATAAGGTTAACAGGTAAGGTGATGAGGTAACAGTAAGGTAACAGGTATGGCTAACCCAAATCACACGGATATTTACAATATTGGGTTGTAGAACTAGGTCAAATCCGGGAACCAAAATAGATCATTATATAATCTCCAAACACACTGATGTTCAAAGACATGTCTCTAAAAATAGTAAGTAGAAGTGATGTACGGGTTTAGCACTTTAAAAATATCTTTAGAACCCTGAGCCTATTATAGAAACTTACTAGGTACAGTTGGGGTAGTCGGCTTAGATTCAAAAGTTTGCCAGGTTAAAGGATTCCCTGAAATAACAAAAAAAAGTAAATTAATAACAAAAATCACAAGTTATGGGCTATATTTTGCTAGTGCATATCCTAATATTTCCCCCCCCAAAAAAGCAATGAAATTTACCAACATATAGCGACTTACCAAAAAAAGATGTTTAACATACATCTTTTAAAGCTAACTTTTTTCTAAAAGTTATTTTTCAAATGTGTATGCTGTCTAAGTAATTATACAGTTATTCCTCACTACCTGAACTCTTACTATTCCAAGAGAAGTTATAGGGAACCACCACCCTTCCCAAACCTTTATCTCAAAACGAGGGAAACAAGTGTGTAGGTCAATGTACAGGCATACCTCATCTTATTGCACTTTATTGTATTTCGAAGATGCTGCATTTTTAACCAATTGAAGGTTTGTGGCAACCCTGCGTTGTCAGGTGATGGTTAGCATTTTTAGCAATACAGTATTTTTAAATTAAGGTATGTGCATTTTTTTAGACATAATGCTATTGTATGCTTAATAGACTACAGTATAGTATAAACATTAACTTTTATTATGCACTGGGAAACCAAAAAAATTTGTGTGACTCACTTTATTGTGATTATTGGCTTAATTGCAGTGGTCTGGAACTGAACCTGCAATATTTCCGAGATATGCCCGTATCTCCCATGGCCCCCAGAAACAGGGAGGAAACCCAGCTCATAACACCCATTATCAATCCCCAGTTGGCATCCCTCAAGTAAACAAAGATGCCTTAATAACCTGAGATGTACAGGAACCAAGACTGGGATCACTCGGAAGAAAACCGGGCAAAAGGCAAGCTTTACGCTGTATTGGGAGACCCTGCACTTCTGGCTCCCAGCCCCCCTTCTAGACTAGCTCTTGAATGACACGGAGATGGATGGCTATCACTGCTACCATCAGTAGGTTGTATATCCCCCCACTATACTTAGAACAAACCCGTAACCCCAGCCTACCACAATGCAGAATCGTGCAGCAAGCCACTATAGCACTTTAGGATAATTAAGAGTTTAATATTAATAACGATAGCCAACACTCATGAGTGTTTAACAGGTGCTCTTTATACATGTTCTCCCATTTCATCCTGTAACAAGCCTAAGATGTAATTACTACTGATATTCCCGCTTTAGAGCTGAGGAAACCGGGGCAGTGGCTCACAAAGCTACATAGTGCCAGAGATGGGAGTTGAACCCGGTCTCCCCAGACTCCGTACTTTTAATCATAAGGCGTCTTATTGCACATCCATCCAGAGGTACACTTACTAAGCATGTATTATGTGCATGACGATATTCTGATAAAAAGGATACGAGACCATTCTATGACCGTTTAGGTATTTAAAATTCTTCAACTCTCTGGGTTGTGATTAGCACAACTTAGCACATCTTAGCACTCATGAACCATCGCGGCCCAACATTCTTCTGAAGTCCAGCACACGGTTAGGGAGGCCCGCCTTGCCTCCAGCGCTGGGATCCTGGTCCACTTACCTCTGGGTTCACTGACACTGTTTAATGGTTTACTGGTAAACTCTTTAATCTGCAAAGAAGAACAGTCTTTCAGTGATCCATGTTTGAACTAGACGGGGACATAACTGGATAATGGACAGACACTGTACTCAGTAAATGACCCTTTTCACTAAATCCTCCAAAGACACAGGACATGTGGACTTTAATGACATGGAGGCAAATGTTTTATAAAAGCAACATTTGGATTCAGCTGCTTCTTTTGGTAAGGAATTACCAAAAGAAATTTTAGCTACCTTCACATTTATTCTGAATTCTAACTGAATAAATCTGATTGCTCTACGGTATTTTAAAATACCTTTAAACATTATTTTATTTACTTATACAAACAACCACAGGGGAAAAAATATTCTATCTTCCTTATCTTATCCATCTTACAAGTGCTCTAAAATAAAAACACATGTTCTTAGATAAACTGCACTGTTTACATAAAAATGGTGCCAATATTACTCCAAAATACCTGTTGTCTCTGAGTGATGATCAGCTCCTTCTGCTCCTGGAGCCTCTGCCCTAGCTCTTCTATCCTTTTCTTGTAGAATACATTACTTGCATTTAGATCATCTATCATTGAGGTTCGAAGTTTCTCTATATGTGACAGGAGCTGGAAAAACCAATGAAGAAAGGCATTCATCTGCAAACTGCATGTAAATTTCTTCTTTTGGCAGTTTGTATATACATGCCGTACCTTCTTGCTGGCCTATGTTATCTACACACTGAATAACTCTCTGATCACCGTGTATGAAGGCCCTGGCCATACAAGGGGCTTCATCTCTGTTCCCAGGGAGCTCACGGCCCAAGAAAGCCAACACTGATGATGTGAACAGCGGAGGGAACCTGAGCTGTTACATGAAATCACACAGGGATGAGCAAGGATAAGGATCAAGGCTTCTCCCTCAGAGCAGCTCCAACCCCACGCAGTACTGTTCTCACACATCCACATGCATCATCCCAGCTGGAAAGTGCACTCCCTGGGCCGGAGAGCCCGCTTGAATTATTTTATACGCCCAGCAACTAGCAAGGTCTCTGGATCTTAGCAGGTTCTCAATAAATATTTACTGAGAAATGGGAGGTGGAGGGCGTTGGGGGTAGAGGAAAAGAGGAAGGGAGGGAGGGGGAGGGGGAGGGGGAAGGGAGGGAGGGAGGGAACAGAAGGAAGAGAAGCAGAAAACAGATCCAAAGATGCACAGATTCATCTTTTGAGACTTAACCTCAGGGAAGATCAAATACTGGACAAGAATTCAAGAATTTGTTTTCAATAATTTAAGGAAACATTCTTAAAACAACTTCGGAAGTTGCTTAAACAGAAGAGAAAATACCCTTGGTAAATGGCACTAAGGATATTCCAAGCCTACGGCCTGAAAACAGAGACAGGGATGTGCAGGTCAAATAAAGGGGGGTAACTGTGTCTGAGAGAAGCACAGAGAGTGCCTGGAGCAGCATTTCCTAACTGGCGAGGTTTTTTTTAACAGACACTCAACACGTGTAGAGGCTGCGTTAAGCATTTCATCTTGTTGAATCCACACCACAGCCTCATGGATCCAAGTTTTGACCTCGTTGTTCAGATGGGGAAACTCAAGTCTAGAGAGGTAAGTAGCTGACCCAAACGCCGACAACTTGAGCGGGAAGAGCCCAGACTTGAACTTTCCTGTCTTCAAAGTCAACGCTTTCAAACTTAGTCTACGTCATGAAACGCATTAATGAATTGTACTTGCGGGCTTCCCTGGTGGTGCAGTGGTTGAGAATCCACCTGCCAATGCAGGGGACACGGGCTGGACCCCTGGTCCGGGAAGATCCCACATGCCATGGAGCAACTAAGCCCATGTGCCAAAACTACTGAGCTTGTGCTCTAGAGCCGGCGAGCCACAACTACTGAAGCCCGTGCGCCTAGACCCCGTGCTCCGCAACAAGAGAAGCCACCGCAGTGAGAAGCCCAGGCACCACATTGAAGAGTAGCCCCCACTCAGCGCAACTAGAGAAAGCCCGCACGCAGTAACCAAGACCCAACACAGCCAAAAATAAATAAATTAAAATAAATTAAAAAAAAAAAAGGGCTTCCCTGGTGGCGCAGTGGTTGAGAGTCCGCCTGCTGATGCATGGGACACGGGTTCGTGCCCCGGTCCGGGAGGATCCCACGTGCCGCGGAGCGGCTGGGCCTGTGAGCCATGGCCGCTAAGCCTGCGCGTCCGGAGCCTGTGCTCCGCAACGGGAGAGGCCACAGCAGTGAGAGGCCCACGTACCGCAAATAAAAAAAAAAAGAGAGAGAAAGAAAGAAATCACCAAATCAAAAAGTAACAAAAATGTACCTATCAGAATGGCCAAAATCCAGAGCTTGCCAATATCAAATGCTGACAAGGATGCGGAGCAGCAAGAACTCTCATCCATTGCTGGTGGGAATGCAGAGCGCTACAGCCACATGGAAGGCAGTCTGGCAGTTTCTTACAAAACTAAACATACTTTTACCGAACGATCCAGCAACTGTACTCCTTGGCATTTACCCAAAGGAGCCAAAACCCTATGTCCGCACGAAAACTGCACACGGATGTCTATAGCAGCTTTATTCATAATTGCCAAAACCTGGAAGCAACCAAGGTGTCCTTCAGTAGGTGAAGAGATACATAAGCTGTGGTCCATACAAACAATGGAATGTTATTCAACATTATAAAGAAATGAGCTACCGAACCATGAAAAGACTTGGAGGAACCTTAAATGCATACTGTTGAGTGAAAGAAGCCAATTTGAGAAGGCTACATACTGTATAATTCCAACTATATGACATTCTGAAAAAGGCAAAATTATGGAGACAGTAAAAAGAATCATGGATCGAGGGGAGGGAGGGAGGGATGAACAGGCAGAGCACAGAGGATTTTTAGGTCAGTGTCCTGTATGAGACCGCAATGATGGCTGCATGTCACTATACATTTGTCAAAATCCATAGAATGTACAACTCAAGAGGGAACCCTAATGTAAACTGTGGACTTTGGGGGATAATGACATGTCAGCGTAGGTTCATCGATTGTAACCAGTGTACCACTCTGGTGCAGAGTGTTGATAAGGGCGAAGGCTGTGCATACGGGGTGGGCAGGGGGTATCTGGGAACGCTGTGTATTTTCTCCTCAACGTTGCTGTGAACGTAAAATTACTCTAAAAATAATCCATTTATATTGAACAGAAAAACAATAAAATAACACCAAAAAGTTAATGCTCTCAATCCATACACTGCAGGGTCTTCCCTCTGAAGTGCTCTGTGCTCACAGGAGGCCGGACAAACAATAGGTTGAACCAAGTTAAAAGGGTTTCCTGAGTAAGGACTAAAAAGAACCCTACATATCCCAGTGGATGCTAAGAATCTCCCCCCAGGAGGACACTGTCAGGAACCTTCCCCACATTTTTACAGACTACTGGAAGAGTACCCCCAAAAGCAGTTTGGGAAATCTGGAGTTGGAAAACAGAAGGAAAAGCCAATAAAAATGTACAGGGCTCTGGGCGGAGGCTGAGAATCAGCAATATGGGGACTCACTGCAGGGCCCAAGCAGAAAGGGTACGTAAGAAAAACTAAGGGATGGCATCATTTTGATACTGGAATTGAGAATTGACCAGAAAATGTGACAGTCTAAGAAAGAGATAGCCAGAAACTATTTCAAAAGGCCTGTGGCCCTGGAGCTCATTTCTTGTGACCTTCTACCATTTCAAGTTTTCCACTGTTTCTCTACCAGCCACCTTACTCCATCCTCCTCTCCTTCCACTGCGTGACCATTCTACAACCTCCCAACTCTAAGAGTCTTCTGTTGGGTGGAAAAGGGCATGCCATCATTTATCTGTGGTTCCCTTTGAACTCCTACCAATGTTATTTAAAAACAAAACCAAAAAAAGACTGCCAAGAATCTAGGTAAAGCAATAAAAAGTTGGCAAACGCAACTTCCCTTAAACAGAGAAATACAATATGTGCATTGTAGGAACGGGAGGCACCAATCATGTGGAATAATTAATAGTTTGGTCTCAGGCACAGATTACTAAACCTCATTGAATCTGCCTCTCTGTTAGCGTTTAAGAGAAATGAAGGAAGAAGCACGCAGCTTCTGAACAAGCAAAACCAACAGACAAGGGAGCAGCGTAGCCTGGCGGTGGCACAAAACCTCCACGCTCCCAGCACGTGGGGTGAGGGGCCTCACTCACAAGCAGGTCAGGCCTCTCCTTCCTCCAAACCACTGGCAGTCAGTCTTCCTCTCTATCACCACCCACAGTGGCCAAGTGTAAACCTCTACAACTTATACTGTACACTGTATTCCAGCCAGAAGGCGACTTACGTTCCCACAAGAGGCTTAAAGGAACGAGGACTAAAATCACCCCCTATTAAGAAGGAAGCCTGAATTCTGTCCCTAAACCCCAATGCTCTAAGAACACCCTGAAGAACAAAAATAGAACTTCAAACTGTAAGAGCCGTGGTTCAAACCATGGATGCAAAGCACAATCGTCGGGGGTTTGCTGGTGTTCTTACTGTTGTTTCCAAACTCTGCATGTCCCAGACTTACCTACTGAATCAGGCCTTCAGCGGGGAGAGCTGGACACCTGTATTTTGGAAGAGCCTCGGGTCATTCTGAAGGATGTCCCTGGTTAGGAACTACTGCCTTAGAGCATCTTGAAGGAAAGATTCAACATTCTTAGAGAAAAGCAACTCCTCTAAGTTGTCACTGGCCGTTCCCCTCCTCACCTGGTTAAGCGCCTAAAGCATGAAAGGTGAGTAAGGCAGCGAGGCGGAGGTTAAGAGGACCTGCTTCAAATATCACGTCACACCGACACACAGCTCTTTCCACCCTGTTCTTCTGAACTGTACAGTCAGCATCTCCCCATCCACACACAAAAAGCCTGTGTGATCCCCGTGTTGGCCACCTATCAACCTTCTGCATTCCTTCAGCAAGTATTTAACAAGCACCAACCACATTTTAGACACGTTATCGGATGCTGAGAATACAACGGAGGAGTAAACAGAGCCCTTCCCTCCCAGGGCTAGTGATCTGGTTGAAGAGACAGACAATAAACAAGTAAACAAAGTATTTAAAACAGTGTTGAGAGCTACACTTGTGAAGCGATGAGGATAATAACGGGAGGGGACCACCTCCCTGGATGGAGTGGTCTTGGGGTGACTTCAGGTCTCTTGAAGGAGGAGAATGAAGGCAGGAGAGATGCTCTCCTACTGGCCTTGAAGACGTCACAGCCAGCCTGTGAACGGCGGAGCGGGGGGTCTCACTCCCATGGCTAACCGTAAGGAACTGCACATCGCCAATCATCTGAACGGGCTTGGGAGGGGCCCCGGAGCCCCAGATGAGACCACACGCAGCTGACACCTTGAATGCAGCTTGTGAGACCCCGAGCAGACAACCCAGCCAAGCCGTGCCTGGACTCCTATCCCATGGAAACTGGGAGATAAGAAATCTGTGGTAATTTGCTACACAACAGAGAAAACCAAATCAGAGGGGAAGGAGACAGCCACATAAAGAACAAGTGGAACAGTATGGAGGTTCCTTAAAAAATGAAAAATAGAATTACCGTATGATCCAGCAATCCCACTACCGGGCATATACCCTGAGAAAACCATAATTCAAAAAGACACATGCACCCCAATGTTCATTGCAGCACTATTTACAATAGCCAGGTCATGGAAGTAACCTAAATGTCCATCAACAGATGAATGGATAAAGATGTGGTACATATATACAATGGAATATTACTCAGCCATAAAAAGGAACGAAATTGGGTCATTTGTAGAGATGTGGATGGACCTAGAGACTGTCATACAGAGTGAAGTAAGTCAGAAAGAGAAAAACAAATATCGTATATTAACGCATATATGTGGAACCTAGAAAAAATGGTACAGATGAACTGGTTTGCAGGGCAGAAATTGAGACACAGATGTAAAGAATAAACGTATGGATACCAAGGGGGGAAAGAGGCAGGGGTGGTGGTGGTGTGATGAACTGGGTGAATTGGGATTGACATGTATACACTAATGTGTATAAAATTGATGACTAATAAGAATCTGCTATATAAAAAAAAAATTAAATTAAATTAAAAAAAATTAAATTAAAAAAAAAAAGTGGAAGGACCTCCCAGCAGCGAAAACAAATGTAAAAGGAGAAAAAGGCCACACGTTCTACAAATTACCAGAAGGCCACCGTAGCTAAAGAGAGTCGGTTCAGAGAGAGGTTCAGGATGAGGCCACGGTGGTGGCCGACAGCCAGATTATTTCGGCTGCTCTGCAGAGAGCAGATTACACGAGAAAAAGGCTGGAATTGGGAAGCCAGTTACTGGGCCCTCTTGGAAATGGTGGGAGCTCAGCGGAGGATGGAAGCAACAGAAATGTCCAGAAGAACATGGATATGAGCTACTCGGCCGGACCTGCCAATAGCCTGGAACTGGGGGCTGAGGGAGTGCATCTGAGTGGACTAGGGTACCATCAGCCAAAAGCAAGACACCTCTGGGGACAAATCCAAGAGCTTCACTTTAGACATGTTACATGGAAGAAGCAGTGGAGATGTCAAGTACAGAGCTGGCTACTTCATCTGGAGCTCAGAAGGTGGCTTAGACTGGAGAAAGAAACATGGGCGTTATATCTACACACAGCCCAGACACTACTCCCCTTTAACAAGCTCTCTGTCCAATTCCTGGAGCACCAGAACTATGAGAAATACATTTCTGTTGCTTATAAGCCACCCAGTCTACGTTGTTTGCCCAAAAGGGGATACAAAGGGCTACAAAACACATACAATTTAAAGTGAAAAAATCAACAGATGTTTTCCTGTCTTAAAATCTCAAATAAATCTACTTTACATTTTTTGCACTATTGTAAAAGCATTTTTTTTTTTTGCGGTACTCGGGCCTCTCACTGTTGTGGCCTCTCCCGTTGCGGAGCACAGGCTCCGGGCGCGCTGGCTCAGCAGCCATGGCTCACGGGCCCAGCCGCTCCGCGGCATGTGGGATCTCCCCAGACCGGGGCACAAACCCGCGTCCCCTGCATCGGCAGGCAGACTCTCAACCACTGCGCCACCAGGGAAGCCCTGTAAAAAGCATTTTAACACTTAAATCTCTGATGTACTCAGCAGAAAAGGAATAGGTGTTACAATTCATTTTTGTTTTCATTAAAATGACTTTAATGTGAACAATCCTTCTTTTTATAGACAGACCTCAGAGATACTGTGTGTTCAGTTCCAGATCACAGCAGTAAAGCGAATCACGTGAATTTTTTGGTTTCCTAGTGCATACAAAAGTCATGTTTACACTACACTGTGGTCTATTAAGTGTGCAATAGCTTTATGTCTTAAAATAAACAATGTATATGTCTTAATTTAAAATACTTTGTTGCAGGCTTCCCTGGTGGCTCAGTAGTTAAGAATCCACCTGCCAATGCAGGGGACACGGGTTTGAGTCCTAGTCCGGGAAGATCCCACATGTCGCGGAGCAACTAAGCCCACGCACCACAACTACTGAGCCTACACTCTAGAGCCCGCGAGCCACAACTACTGAGCCCGTGTGCCACAACTACTGAAGCCCATGTGCCTAGAGCCGGTGCTCAACAAGAGAAGCCACCACAACGAGAAGCCTGCACACCGCAACCAAGAGTAGCCCCCGCTCGCCGCAACCAGAGAAAAGCCCACGCGCAGCAACAAAGATCCAACACAGCCAAAAATAAAATAAATAAAAATTAAAAACAAAAAACTTTATTGCTAAAAAATGCATCATCTGACAATGCAGGGTTGCCACAAACCTTCAATTTGTAAAAAACGCAATTATCTGCAGAGTGCAATAAAATAAGGTATGCCTGTATTCAAAACTTATCTAGACTGCCACTCTGTAATGTTTAAAAATTAGAAACATGTATTCAACAATGGAGAAATGGTTAAATAACTGATGATACAGCCATAAGATCATCATGGAGCCATTAAAAAAATCATGATTTTGAATAATATTTTAAAACATAGGAAACTGTTTATGATATATTAAATGAAAAATGTATAAAGTTATAGATATAAAGCAAAATTCAAAATCTGTGAGACATATCATATGCATGGGTTTCTATACTTATAGAAACGCAACATTTACAGCATAGGAAAAAGATTGAAAGAAATTATAACAAAGCAGTAACACTGGTTATCTATGGTATTGCAATGATGAGTAATTTTAATTTTTGTTATATATTTCTCCACAAATGTCTCAAGTGGATAAACATTACCTTTATTATAGAGAAAAGCAAATATTCTTTTCAGAAAGACCCACTTTTTATAGGTCGTTGGTTTCTTAATCTTACCCGGCTCTTCTCTTTCTTGTGTTCTTGATGAAGAGCCTGAACTCGAGCTGTCCACTTGCTTTCCTACAAAATTAGTAAAACAAGAGTAATTTAGTGTAACTGTAACAATGACATCTACTCAAAAGGGAAGCTTCCTTTTTAGTGAGTACCTATGAAACCCAACCATCTATTTGGTAAAATTTTAGCAGGCATTTAAAAAAGTAAATAAATACAGTCAAAAATGTTTAAACACACTTGCACTTGGTTTTAATCTTATACTCTGAGGCAAGGTTCAGCAAACATTTTCTGTTAAGGGGCTAATAGAAAATATATTAGACTCTGGGGGCTAGATGACTCAGTCACTACTACTAGGTAGGAGAACAGCCATAAGTAATATGTAAATGAAGTCATAGACGGTACATAATAGTACGGCTGTGTTCCAATAAAACTTAATTTAAAAAAACAGGTGCTAGTTTGTTAACCTCAGAAGCTAAAAGGAAACATCAAGGTTTCTGGGTCCATAGGTTCTGAACTGATAGAGCTCACAGGAAGGAGACAAAAGAAATTTAGGTGGGACCTGAGGATTTCATAACTGGGTCCTTCAACTAGTGAGACAGCAGCCTGCTGGGAGCAAATGCCAACAGTTCAGTTCAGGACCCAATTCCTGGTCCCCTACCGCATACCAGGCACCTCGCTGGGCAGCCGCTGGCAGGCTGGGAGTGAACTAAGAGACAGGCCCTGCTTGCCCTGCCCGGAAGAACAGTGGACATACAATGGAGGGTTCCCACATAATGTGAACGTGGTCAGGTCCAGCTTGGAGGACTGTGGCAGTGCAATAACCCAGAACTCTTGGAGGACTCTCCAGAAGAGATGCCATGCCAGCTGAATAAGTGTCAGGGCCTGAAAACTGGAAGGTGCATAACAAAGAAAGCTGAAAAAGCAAAACCAGATTGCCTCGTCCTGGGAACCAGGAGCTCTTTGGGGCTACTGGGGCGTCAAGGTAAAGGCAAGAATGGTGGGAGATGGCAGGTCCAGATGCCCAGGGACTCTGAATGCTGGCTAAGGGTCCTAGACTTTGTTCTGTGAAAGATGGGGAGCCACTGAAGGATTTTAGACAGGATGGTGACATGATCACCCTGGCTATAACACGAAAGGAAGATTGAGGGGAGAGAGGCAAGACAAGAAGCAGTGGCAGTAGTCCATGTTCAAAAACACATTTACCTTTTAAAATGCCACAGTATTGCTTTCTGAAAAACTCCTGAATTCATAAGCTTTAATCTCTATGTTTCCTGGCTAAAAAAAAAAAAAAAAGTTCCCCTAAATCAGTGTGATCAAAATAGCCAGGACAAAGGCTGTACTGATTACTGAGGTTCACTTCCAAATGACTGTAATTTATTTGATAAATGTAAAAGACCATCAGTTTGCCAAGGCGGCCATATATTTAAGCTCTAAAACGTTAGGGCTTCAATATGCCTTTCTATGCCTTTTGAAAGGGGGTCTACATCTGAAATATGAAAAATAACTACTAAGGTAATATGACCCAATTCAAATAGATATTAGTCAAGGAAAAACTAAACAACTTTGCCAACTGTTCTGTACCCACATCTATTAGTCAATCAGTAAGTATCGAATGAACACCTATTCTGAATTACACATGTGTTAGGAGATAAGGAGAAAAGAATCAGTCACCTTCATCGTCCCTGAAAGAGGCACTTTTTTGTAGATGGTGCTTACTGTAAATTACCTCACCAAGAAAGATCAGGTCTCTGCTGAAGTAGTCACCCACTTTTACATACCTGACTATCAAGAAGTTGCATCACATTTTGGAAATCCTGGGGATGCTGAGGACGTTCTTCTTTAAGCTCATGTGCATCTTTTAATGTGCCTATGTTACACTTGATCTGCATATTGGACTTCTGGATTTCTGACAATTGCTATAAAATAAAATTCAGAATCACTGGTATAGATGTTCACACTTTTATACGACTGACACAGAGAACAAAATTGGAGAGCACCTGACTATCCTCCTGGACATTCACCGTGCCTCTCCTGCTTCTCATTCCCAGTGGTTTTCCCGATTCATTACCTCCAACAAAAGAACGTGCACTGGGAGAGAAAGGGAAAGGAAAACCTAAACTTTCTAATCTCAGGTAATCGATCTTTAAAACTTTAATGGGAAGGCAACAGTGCCAGAAACAGAGGAACTGGGTGCAGCTGATTCTCAGGATGTGAGGAGGCCAGCATCTTCCAGGGACCTCTAGGGACATAAGGTTTTAATGTTACCCTTTGCTTATAGGTTATTCCCAAAGTTACTGGCAGTAAATACCCTCAGAAGGTAACATGTTAACTTCAAACACAAAAGGATGGGGGAGCATTGTCCCCTACTGCTTAAGTCTGGGCTGCACAAGGTGACTTCCTTCCAAAGAGCACAGTATGGAATGGGGGGCAGTGGGGTGGGGAGAAACCTGACAAATACTACCTCAGCCAGGTGATCAAGGTCAACACCAACAGTCATAAACCATGTAGATGGTATGTACCCTTGAAATGACGTGATGAAAATTGTACTTTATCTCTGAGGACTTCTTCCCCAAAACCCATAAACCCTGTCTAACCATGAGAAGAATATCAGGTAAATTCCAACAGAGGGGCATCCTACAATATACCTGAAAAGTACACCTTAAAACTGTCGAGGTCATCAAAAACAAGCCTGAGCCTAGAGAAACAACTAAATGTACTTAGGTATCCTGGATAGGACCCTAGGGCAGAAAAAGGATGTTAGGTAAAAGCAAAAGAAATCTGAATGAAGTATGGACTTTAGTTAATACTAATGTACCAGTATTGGCTCATTAATTGTAACAAATGTATGATACTAATTTAAGACGTTAGTAATGTGGAAAACTGTGTACAGGGTTAGGAGAGGGGTATCTATGTGGAACTTTCTGTACTATTTGCTCAGTAAACCTAAAACTATTCCAAAAAATAGTCTATTATTAATAATAATTTTTAAAACGCTCTATAGCCAAAGTGGGCAAACAACCCAAATGTCCATCGAATAATGGATCAATGAAATATGGTGTACCCATACAATGAAATACCATTCGGCAATTAAAAAATATATTGATACATACTACAGTGTGGATGAATCTTGAAAACATTATACTAAGTGAAAAGAAGCCATTCACAAAAGATCACATTTTATACGATTTAATTTATATGAAATGTCCAGCACAGGCAGATGCATAGAGACAGAAAGTAGATCTGTGGTTGCCAGGGGTGGGAGGGAGTGCCAGTGGGTACAAGGCTTCTCCTTTGGGTGATGAAATGTTCTAACATGACTGTGATGATGGTTGCATAACTCTGTGAACATAGTAAAAACCACTGAACTGTACAGTTTAAGTGGGTGAGTTGTATGATAGGTAAACATCTCAAAAAAGCCGTTTGAAGAAAATATATGGGGCTCCTCTAGTGGTACAGTGGTTAAGAATCTGCCTGCCAATGCAGGGGACATGGGTTCGAGCCCTGGTCCGGGAAGATCCCACATGCCGCAGAGCAACTAAGCCTGTGCGCCACAACCACTGAGCCTGAGCTCTAGAGCCTGCGAGCCACAACTACTGAAGCCTGCGCGCCTAGAGCCCGTGCTCTGCAACACGAGAAGCCACCGCAATGAGAAGCCCGCGCACCACAACGAAGAGTAGCCCCCGCTCGCCGCAACTAGAAATAAATAAATAAATGTATTTATTAAAAAAAAATATATCTATATGAATGGTAAAAAAAGTCCTAGGTAGGGAAAAGTCTAATTCCACAATGATCCTGGGGGCAGGGATAACCATGCAGGGAATCTCAGGCAAAAGAGCCATACTGGCAGCTTTATCACAAGGAAAAAAAAAGTGTGGCTTTGATGGAGAAGACATAAAAAGCCAGTCTTAAATTGGTCACTATCAGAATCCACTACTGCGGGTGATACGGCATCCCACTTTGAGAAGATGCCAAGGGTCTGAGTTCGGGACAAGCCCCTGGAGTAGGGGTGGTAGAAGAATTACTCCTGCCCACAGGTTCTGATGCTTAGAACCAGGCGATGTGATAGGGGACGGTTGAACCCACAGGGAGTTGACTGAAGAAAGCCCTATAGAAAAGACACAATGAGCCACCCTAAGTTAATTTCCCCTCAACTTTTTATTTGCAAATTACAACTTAGGAAAAAGTTGAAAGAAGAGTATAATGAACACCCATTTCCCCTTCACCAGTTGTTAACCTCGTGCCACATTTGCTTTGTAAAGATATGACAGCGGCTGGCAAACTTTTTCTGTAAAGAGCCAGATAGTATTTGACTTTGGGAGACACGTAAGATCTTGGTCATAACCTCTCAACTCCACGGCTCCAGCACAAAAGCTCCAGAGACAAAGTGTGGAGGAAAGAGTATGGCTGTGTTCCAAAAAACCTTCACTTGTGGACACTGAAAGGTAAACTTCATATCATTTTCACGTGTCGTGAAATATTTCTTCTTTTGACTTTTTTCAACCACTTAAAAGTGTAAAAAGCTCTCTTAGCTTGAGAGCCATACAAAATCAGGTGGTTTGTCAGGTCTGGGTCACAGGTCATAGTTTGCCCATCCCTGTGAGAGGGTTCAGGCCGTTTTAGAGAAGGATCTTAGCAGTATTCCAAAACTATCCCTCTATTTTAGTTTATAAACATGTTGGCCCCTAGAGGGAGCTCCAGACCCTTCCCTTGCCTCCTTTGCTTCACTGTGACCTCGGCTGCTCCCACGGGGAAGTGGAGGTTGCCTTTAGCGACATCCAGCTCACTCAAACCTGCTAGGACTGGGGTGAGGAAGGGGCCTGGCAAAGGCTCTCCCTCTGTCTTTCTGGGTCAGCTTCCTTCTCCCACATTGGCAATCTCTGTCAGTCTTTCTGGAAAGTTCCTTTGGAAAGCTCTAAAACTCAGGGAGGGAGTTATTGTTTGGGGCTATCTAAACCTAACCAGCTAAGAAAGAGGGACCTTCTTCTCTGATCCATCTAAAATGTACCAAGTGTCCTGCATGGGGTTTGGGGTCAAAGCTCCCACTCTCAAGGAAACGACTCTTCTGACTTGCTGTCTCTTCCGTATGCCTTGAGCTCCCAAGACTCTCAGGGAGGAGCGGTGTCTGGGCCACGGCACAACAAAGGAACTTCTGGATCCATGGGCCCCACTGCCACTCTAATGCCACCTCTCAAGGCCACAACTCTAACATTGCTAGGAAGACTCCGAGGTTTAATACTTACCTATTTTTAACGTTTTTTGTGGGTATTTTCGGGTGGAGCCACGTGGCTTGTGGGATCTTAGTTCCCCAACCAGTGATCAAACCTGTGACCCCAGCACTGGAAGCTCAGAGTCCTAACCACTGGACCACCAGGGAACTCCCAATACTTACATATTCTAACGCTGAATTCTTAGAAGTTAGTTCTTTAAACTCCTTCATAAACATTTCCTTGACTTTTTCCATTTCATCAGCTAGTTTCTCCTTTTCTTCTTCTTTCCATCTATCAAATAACTTCAGAAATTCTTCCTCTTTTGTTTTCTGCATTTCATATTCCTGAAATTGATTTAATACATGGCTTTCAAAGCTCTGGTATGAAGCAAGTATGCAGAAATGTAAATAAATAAACACAGTTTCACCTCAAATGGGTCAGCTAGACTTGCAAATTTCAGTTAGGCTTCTTCTGTTTGTTTTGGTTGCAAAAACACTGCATATAATGGCAGGTCTGTGCACAACGATTTTTCTAAACCAAAGGCAGCACACAGCATCCTTTTGTCCTTACATTCCTTAAAGCACAAACACAGAGGCCCAAAGTCTCAAAAGTTCTATGATCTGTGAACTTGTAGAGTAGGCATCCAATCATATGTAAAATGTAAACATACTTTAAAAGTCTATTGAGAAGAACCTTTCTTGATACCATACCAATTTGGGTAGCGTGGCCCCATCTCACCCTTAATAAACACAAATACATTTTTATATAAGCTAAATTCAAGGTCTGGTCCGATCAGTCTTTGATTTCTGGATGACCTTCTGTTGTGTATTTTTATTCTCCTAATTGGGGACCTGAACTACACTACAAATATACTCCACCTAACAAACATACAGAACACCGCACCCAACAACAGCAGAATATACATTCTTGTTAAATGCACATGGAAGATTCACCAGGATAGACTATATGTTAGGCCTTAAAATGATGTTCAATTTTAAAAGGTTGATATCATGCAAAGTATCTCCTCCAACCACAACAGAATGAGGCCAGAAATCACTAACAAAAGGAAAACCGGAAAATTCACAAATGTATGAAAATTAAACAATATACTCTTAAACAGCCATTGGGTCAAAGAAAACCTCACTAGGGAAATTCAAAAATACTTCAGGATGAATGAAAATTAAAGCACAACGTACCAAAAAAGGGAAGCAGACAAATCAGTGCTCAGAGGGAAATTTATAACTGTAAGCACCTACTTTAAAAAAGGAAGGGGCTTCCCTGGTGGCGCAGTGGTTGAGAGTCCGCCTGCTGATGCAGGGGACACAGGTTCGTGCCCCGGTCCGGGAAGATCCCACATGCCACGAAGCGGCTGGGTCCGTGAGCCATGGCCGCTGAGCCTGTGTGTCTGGAGCCTGTGCTCCGCAACGGGAGAGGCCACAACAGTGAGAGGCCCGCGTACCGCAAAAAAAAAAAAGGAAGTTCTCAAGTGACAAAAAAAGGTCATTACATAATGATAAAGAGGTCAATTCATCAAGAAACTGTAACAACTGTAAATATATATGCATGAAGCATTGGAGCACCTAAAATATATAAAGCAAATCCCAACAGAATGAGAAGGAGAAATAAACAACAATACAATAATAGTAGGGGGATTTTAATACCCCACTCTCAACAATGGGTCATCCAGACAGAAAATCAATAAGGAAACACAGGAGTTGAACAATACTATAGACGAAATGGACCTAAAAGAGATATGCAGAACATCCTACCCCATAACAGCAGAATACACATCCATCTCAAGTACATACAGAATATCCTCCAGGATAGATCATATATTAGGTCATAAAACAAGTATTAACAAATTCAGGAAGACTCACTTTATATCAAGTATTTTTTCTGACCACAATGTTATGAAACTAGAAAACAGTAACAGAAGGAAAAATTGAAATTCACAAATAACTGGAAATTAAACACACATTCCTGAACGACTAATGGATCAAAGGAAAAATCAAAAGGGGAATCAAAAACATCTTGAGACAAATAAAATGGAAACACAACATACCGAAACTTATGGGATGCATTAAAAGCAGCTCTAAAAGGAAAGTTTATAGCTATAAACGCCTACATGAAGAACAAAGAAAGATCTCAAATAAGCAACCTAACATTATACCTCAAAGAGCCAGAAAAAAAGAACAAACTAAGTCCCAAGTTAGCAGAAGGAAGGAAATGATAAAGGTTAGAGCAGAAATAAATGAAACACAGGATAAGAAGACAATAGAAAAGATTTAAAAAACTAAGAGTTGATTTTTTGAAAAGATAAACAAAATTGACAAACCTTTAGCTAGACTAACAAAGAAAAGAAAGAGGACTCAAATTAATGAAATTATACATGAAAGAAGAGACATTACAACTGATACTACAGAATTACAAAGGATCATGATAGCCTACTATGAACAACTGCATGCCAACCAATTGGACAATCTAGAAGAAATAAATTCCTAGAGACATGCAACCTACCAAGATTGAATCATGAAGAAAGAGAAAATCTGAACAGATGAATAATGAGTAAGGAGATTGAATCAGTAATCAAAAAACTCCCAAAAAAGAAAAGCTCAGGACCAGACGGTTTCAGTAGTGAATTCTACCAAACATTTACAAGGAATTAACCCCAATCCTTCCCAACATATAAGTGTTTCTGAATTTAGCATACCTTAGAGAATCTGACTACATGGGCATGCTGTGCAGCCTCTAGCTGAGACCTGGTGAGCTGCAGCTGCTCCTTCAACATGTCGATCTCATTCTGGAGCTTGTCAGTCTGTGCCCTTGTCTTATACTCTGCTGCAACAGAAATACCTCGTTAAAATACCATCTCTTAGAAAACCTATCTGAAAACTTTTGGGGTACATCCTACTGATAAGACAAAGACAAAGGAAACTGCTTTTTCTTGGGATATTACTTTTTTCATGCCGCATGAGCCAACTTTTACTCTCTACTATTCAATATTTATTTTCAGTCCTTCATATTATTGAGCGCTGAATTATTTTTAGCAGATTCTTTCAGCCACTAGATTGAGGTTGGATTATCCTACATAGATAGGGTGAGAGCCCGTTCAGGGAGCAAAAACGGTACAAGGAATAATCCTGGGCTCTTCCTCAAGATGCCTGTCTCAGTCAGAGAAGGGAAGCAATAGCTTCCACGGCAGGTACCACAGTATTGAAATCTCTACGGTCACCATCCTTCTGGCTCCCACCGAACTCTCCTGAGAACCTCATCTGTGCTAAGATAAGCAGAGGCTGGCATTCAAAATGCCAACTTGGGCCATAACCCATCCATGGGGCAAAAACGAACTACTGAAAAGTCGTTAAAGGGAGCAACAAGTGAAGGGAAGAATACTTATGTACATGTACTTACATGCAGATGTACACATGACTGAATGGATATACATGTGTCTGTGAGTGTAGACATGAAAGGTATGGAAACCAAGGTAGAAAGTCAGAATCTCAAAGATGACCTGAAGAAATAATACTCATTTCAGAGTCTGAAATACTCTCTGAAACGAGTATGCGATAGAATAAGATACTGAAACAGAAGAGAAAGAAGGTCAGTTTCACACTGAAGAATGGTAGGTTAATTAAAATACTTAATCTTCCCAATTTCTCCAATACATTGCTAAATTGTATCAGCGGTCCATGGCTTATAAGTGGAATTTTATGCTGTTCGTATTGTTTATGCAAAGTTTAGCTGTTTCCTGAATAAATCTATTTATCTGAAATAGGCAGGAATGGAAACAAACTGGCCCAAAAGGGAGGGGAAAGCAGGCACTGAGTAACAAGCTAGAAGTACACACGTCTAGATACCGAGAACATTTAAGATTGTAAGGAGAACTTCTGTGGATTACTGTGGCAATCAGCAGAATGCTCTGATCTGCTCATGGAGAAACAGACCTTGCATTCTTTGCTCCTGAGAACATTTAAATTAGTAGGAAACCTGGTGCCACGGTAAGCCTCCCATCTCCTGCTTCTTCAATTTCCCCCTCGATACACTGGTTAATTGACACTGGTACCCGAACACATCTTAGTATCTCCCACCTCAAACAAGACAAAAATCTCCCCTTGGTCTCGTATTTCCCTCCAGGCACTGCCTCCTGTCCCAGCTTTCCTTCCCAGCAAACGTTACTGAAATAAATGTCTGTAATGGACATGACCACTTCCTTGCCTGATTCCCAGCTCACTCCAATCCAGCTTTCATCCCCAATAATTCACTGAATTATGTCACATGTCAAGGTCACCAACAGTCACTGTGACAATAATGGTCAATTCTAGGTCTTCCTCTTCCTCTGTGCCTCAAGATCATTCGGTGTAACTGTCTCCTTCTTGAAACACTCATGCCCCTTGGTTTCCATGACAACACACTTCCCAGACTCCCTCCTGCCTCCATCACTGTGATTTCTCACTCCCTCAGGGGCTCCTCCTGAACTCCTAGTGTGGGGCTGGCCCTAGCCATCTTCTCTTCTCTAAGTGATCTCATCCAGCCCAGTTCTGCTAACGACTCCCAGGTCTTATCTCCAGCCTGGGCCTTCACTTTGACCTCCAGACCCTCAGCATCTCCACTTGCATGGCAACTGTACGTGTGACTTAGTTGTACCCGCGGCCAACACAGATTCTGCATTCTCCTTCCTCCCTCAATCTATCTGCTCCACTCCGGGTCTGTCCCTCAGGAAACGTGACAGCCATTCACCCAAATGTATAGGACAAAAGCCCAGGATCATCTTTGCTTCATCTCTTGCTCTCATGTTGAGTCACATCTCTGTGGTCTCTGCGTCCAGAATAAACCTTCTCCGTCTCCACTTCTCCCACCTTCCCTGGTGCCGCCCAGGTCCAGTTGCCACCTTCTCTCACCTGGGCTATCATGCAGCCTCCTCACCTTCCCAGGTGCTTCCACCTCTGCCCCTACAGTCTGTTCCCCAACTGCAGCTAGAGGGGTCATTTTAAGGTACAGATCAGATCATGTCCCCGCAACTTAAAATCCTCCAGTGGCTTCCCATTACGCTTATTAAGTCACCCACATGCCCACCCAGGGCGTTCAAGGCCCTATGTGACCTAGTCCCTTCCTAACCCACCACTGCCTGGCTCACCCTGCTCCACCAACCTTCTATCTGTTCCCCAAACATGCCGTGCCCTGCCTTTTCCTCACACACCCTCACAGTGAGAGTTCCCCTTGCCCGGGATATACATTTCCCAAATTTCCTGCAGGCTGGGACCCCAGCACCATTCTGGTTTCTGATCAGATAGCGCCTCCTTAATGCAGAGTCACTAGGAGTCACTCTCCATCCCATTCTCCTACTTTATGTTCTTCATTGCACTTGCCACCATTTGAAAAGAATCATTCATTCATTTGTTTAAATGTGAATCCTCCATCCCTCCCATTAGGGTGTAAGAGAGCCAGACAGGGTCTGTCTTGCTTATGACGGTATCCCCGAGCCCTAAGGCAGTGCATGGCACACAGTAGGGGCTCAATACTAACTAAATGAGTGAACAAGGACTATGACGCTTTCTTTTAAAAGGATTGAGAGATGCTTTGGACCATGTCTCACTGAAAAAAGAAAAAGGCACCAGAAAGAGAACAGATCTTTGAGGTAGCGCTCACGACTTACCAAGATGAGAATCTTCAGGGTGGCGGCGCTGAATATGACTTTGTAGAAAAGCTTGGTTCATAAAGGCCTTGTCACAAAAACGGCACTGAAAAGGAGAGAGCAACAAATCCAAGTGTCTGTAACAAGTGCCCTTCCACCTAATTTGAATTAAAATTTGGGTCCCTGAAGCATTATCTCTTGGGGGATTTCCCCCAAATGTTACCACCCTGGCAGGTGATACTGAAAGCATAACTAAAAAGACATACAAGACCAGGGTGTTCTTCCCAAACTGAACACAGGACAGTGAAAGCCATCTCTTGACAGTTAAAGTAGCCCATCTTGGTGGTTTTGGGAACCCCTGATGCTGCCCCTGTTAAGACTGGTGGTTCACAGCCCGCCAGCATCAACTTGTTCATGACACTCCAGTCATGCCAGCCTCTTCCTGTCCCTCAAGCAAGCCAGCTTCAGACCCTTTGCATTGGCTGGTTCCCTGCCTGAATCTTCCCCAGACCTTCCCATTCAAGGTGTCATTTACAGAGCATCTTCCACGCTCGGGCTGAGCTGCACGTCCTCAGCAAATCTTCCTGCATGAGCCTCCTGACAGGCACTGTCCCATCACACTGTCTTGTTTTCATCATTGTACATCTCACCAGTTAATATTTTCAGGTTTATTTACTTCACTTGCTTATTGTCTCCTGCCTAATCCCTCTAGGTTCTAGCATGTCAGCTTCCTGAGAGCATGAACTCTTTTCTCTCTTATTCATAGCTTTATCTCTACAGACCAGCATTAAAAAATCATTGAGCACATGCTTAGAAATATTTGGCCTCCTAAAATGAATTTACTGGGGAAAAAAAAATCAATCCTACCTGTATCTCTATTCTCTACTTTAACACAATTTTTAAGCAAAAAATTCAACTTGTTTCATCTATATCCTCCCCCCTGGATTACTCTGAAGTAAGTCCTGGATACTGTATATTTCATTTGTCAATATTTCAGAATCTATCTCCAAAAGGACTTTCTTTTCACACAATCATAATATTATCCCACCTTTTAAAATGTGAAAATTTCTTATTTATCAACAAATATCCAACCATTTGTTTATTTTTTCCCCAATAATTCACACATTGTCTTAGAAAACATTTTTGCAGTTTGTTGTGAATCAGGATACAAATAAGGTCATATCCTGCAACTGGTTGTTTTGTCTCTTAATTCTGTTTTTGTCTATAGGCTGAGCCTCCAAGCTCCTTTTCCTTATAATTCTTTTGCTGAAGACACTGAACATTTGTCCTGCAGAGTTACTCAGTCTGGATTTTGCTGTTTCATCTCTATTGTGCTATTTACATGTTCTCCTATTCAGCTTTTGCCTTACTCTTAATCAGTATAATTGCATCAGAAAACTTTAGGTTCTAACTTCCCAGAAAATTAACATGATGGCATATTTCTCAGCATTACATTTCAGAGGATCTTTACAGCATCTTTTACGACTTCTCTGCTCATGAGGACTGTTCTGGTTTCCTCACAACAGTTTAGGGACTGCCCACACTGGCTCGGGTGTAAGTGTGGCACTTGGGCTACACACAGCACTGGAGAAAGGAAAGGAAGAGGAAACACGGAAGTGTAACTTTTAATTTCTCAAAATAGTAAATACGTATTTTAACTACTGCAATAATACAGAAGACTCATGAGCTCAGGGTAAGAAGGGGCTCATACTCCAAAAAGAAAAGACTGACATTTTGACTACATCAACATGAGAAACTTCTATGACAAAAATACCAAAACAAAGTTAATAGACTTCTGGTTTCTGGATCTGCATGTAAGGAGCTTAAAAATCGCCACTCCATCCTAACAACAAGGAAAAAGCCGAACAGGCTGAAAAATCCACAACTCTTCTTGGATCTGTAAGAGAGGGGAGGATACAGGGCAAACCACTGCCCCTGAGTGTGCTTTTCAACATTGCACTTTAAGTCCTTGCTAATGTAATAAGGCAAGAAAAAAATTAAAAGATATACAGACTGGGAAGGAAGACACAGAACTGTCTTTGTTTGCAGATGACATAATCGTCTGTATAAAAAATCCAAAAGGACTGCCAAAAAACTCCTGGAACTAATAACCAGGTATAGCAAAGTTGCAGGATACGAGGTTAATATACAAAAGTCAACTGCTTTCCTATATACCAGTAATGAACAAGTGGAATCTGAAATTAAAAATGTAATAACATTTACATTAGCACCCCCCAAAATGAAATACTTAGGTCTGTTGATAATGGGGCAAGCTATGCATGTGTAGGGGCAGGAGATATATGGAAACTTTTTGTACCTTCCCCTCAATGAAACTAAAATTGCTCTAAAAGAAAAAACTTAAGTTCACACAAAAACCTGCAAGTGAATGTTTATAGCAGCATTATTCATAAGAGCCAGATACGGGTTCCAGGCAAGATATTCTACAAAAGTAAAAGGTTAACAGACTCTGATTCATGTACACCATGGAATACTAGTCAGTTTTTAAAAAATGAATGGATTAGTGAAACCTGAAACAACCGGTCTATCAGGCCCCAAAGCCAAAACTATCTGATCTACCATCACTGGGATTAAAACATACTTTATAATAGATCTTATAGTAATTAGAAACTTAATAAAAGATCATTCTTTACAATGAAAAACAGCAGGAGGTTCAGGAATCCTACTTATTGCACAAAGATTTTGCCTTAGAAATAATAAAGTTCCCTTTCAGGGTAAGAAGGTGGGAAGGAATTCTACATCACGTAGAATCAAATTTCTCCGTTAATAAGATAATTATAAAACTTTAAAAAATGCTGTAAAAACTTTATCCTATAACCCTTTGCATTTTCTTAAAAAAATTAGTTTTAAATATATGATAAATATGTTTGATATACAGATTAATGATATAAACTGCTTTTTCAAAGGAGTTCCCTTAAAGCATCTTTAGGACAGAAAGTGACATAATGAATTAAGAAAAATTAGGTACTATGAACTATTCATAGAAAGGAATCTGATACTCTTTCCATGACAACCCCAGGGATATAATATGTCAAATTATGTTCAGTGTACTTGGTTTCAGAATGTTGGCTACATGTAGGTTGTATGCTATGTAAAGCATGTAAATGTCTTAATACCACTTCTATCCAAAATCATTAAAAATTTAAAAATACTTAGTGTAATGGAATTAACACAAGAACTCAGGGTTTCTTTACCTAAATGAGTAGGATAGAGGTTTTTGATTCCTCCAGATGTTTTTTAAGACCTCTCAAAGACAATGACGGAGAATAGGAGATAAAGATTTTCACTGTGCCCACTAAGAGCTAGGCCCTGTTACATCACTATCTTTAAAAATTTCCACGGCAACCACTTTATCCATGAAGAAATCAAAGCTCAGGAAAGTTAAGTTGCAGCCTTATTGGTTGCACAGTTTGACCCCTGTCTCTCTGACAGCAAAATGCATGCTTTTTCTACTCCCCAACACTCATCTCCAACTCCAAGGGGCTCAATAATTGGAACAAGGGACAGAAATTCACTGACAGATTCCAAAATCTATCTGTGTTGCTGAAGTGTGGGGAGGAATCTGAGTCTTCCAGCTGTGAAAATGAAAGGTCTTCTTAGAGTCTAAGTCCTATTATAATCCACTGGAATTTTTTAATTTTTAAAGTTTTAAAAATAATTTGATAGCCAGATCACTGGTACACACTGGCCTTTACACATGGCCATCAAACTTCCCCAGCTGTTGGAGGTTTCTATTTAAATAAAAATTCACACTGCAGACGAAAGTCAAATAACTATTTAAACAAAATCAATTGACTTCCCATAAATTTTACTATAGGCCAAATATCCCTAGCTTACAAATCTGTAACAAAGGTTATAACACCGTGGAATCCCTGCTAGCTTACATGCCAACTATTCTTAGCAGCAGTCTTTGACTACCCCTCCCTGAAACACTGATTCTCACAGCAGCTCAGCACTGTGACCTCTGGCCTTCTGGTCTGAGGGTTCATAAAGAGATAGGTCACAGGTAGCCACAGCTCACTACAGGGAAGCCACTGCAGAAATCAACATCCACTTGTTGCAAGCTATTTCCTGAGCTTTCCTCGTGCTATACCTGCATTATCTCACGGGATTCTCAGAGCAACCCTACTACTAATGTTCTCATTTTCCAGATGAGGACACTGAGGTTTAGAAGTTAAAAGACTTGCACAGAGGAATAGGTGGAATTCAAACCCAGGTAGTCTAACTCCGGAGTTGTCACCCTAAAAGCTCTCACTGCTCAAGAGCTCCATAAAGAGACAATGGCAAGTCACTTAATAGAGGGCAGAGTATACGTGTACTACACTAAGTAGGAAAAGGTGGCGTGGTCACTCCTATCTCTTCTTGGCCGCACCTGGGCACACCGTACAGTTACCACCGCCATTCAGAGTCTGAGTGGCCAAGAGTTGGCAGGTGTCACTCATTTGATAAAAGTGAGCCATTACTTTTTTAATCCTCATATTATCATTCGCATTTGAAAATCTTTACTTACGAACAGCTATTTTTATGATAACCAAAAGAACGCAAACAAAGTTTATAAACATACAATTTTTATGTTACAGGTTTTAATGTTTCACTGAATAATACCAAAGCCAGGTAAGCTTTCTTTAATGTTTTAAACAGAACCTATTCTATCCATTTTACGATAATGACATTTAAAGAGCCATCTCAGCACTATTTATAAATATTTAGTTTTTAAATAGCATTTATGAAACACATAGGCAATTAGCAACATCAGGTATCATTGGATGACTATACCTAAAGGTTGTATACCCGAGGCTAAACATTAAGACTTTCTAACAGCATTCTTTCCCAACTGTTCACCTAGTTTAAGTACACTTCTCTCAAGGCTCCTGTTGGGTCAGTCTTAAGCACTATTAACCTCACTGTTTTCTGAGCCCTACACCCAGTTCTCCACATTCACTCCTGCTTTGGCTCCACCATTACCTAAATCCACTGAGGCCTTTTAAGTCCTATTTAGTCAAAATGACTGGAATGTAGGGGTGTGAAATCAATCTTGTCAGTCTATTGCTTACTTTGATATCTTCATCAAACATCCTTTGCTTCTTTTACCTAACCAATAAAAAAAGATAAATATGCTGATTTCTGTTACACACAAAAATGACAATATTTATCTTGGGTTCAATGTCTAACCCCTAACAGTTGGGAGATTAAGAACAAAAAGGCAAAATTTAAAACATTTTTAAGTAGCACTGTTATATCAGCAAGTATTCTCCTGCTTAGGAAATAGACACATTGAAATACTTAAGAGTCTGCGACTCACTGCCAAATGGTTCAAAGGTGATAGTATGAAACAGAGACAGAGAAAATAAAGCCAATGTGGCAAATGTTAATAATTGGTGTAAGGAAGTTTTTGCACTGATTTGTAATCTTTCTGTAAATTTAAAAATATTTCAAAATTTAAAAATGAGGAAAAAAAATCCACAAATTTAAGCATTCCATATCATTTGGGGCCGCAGCTCAACAGCAATTTGTACCTGGTTTATTTTTCATTACACCGATTAGGAGGAAGAAACAGTTTCTTAAACAACCAGCTTTTAGATAATTCAATAAAGCACCGCAGTCAACGTTACTTAATTATTAACCCTATGTTAGTCTACACAAGGTAATGAACCACGTTATCTGTTGGTTAAAATTACTCTTTCGCTTAAATATATGCTGTTTCTTCTAATTTAGAGTACAAATCAAAAAAAAAAAAAAAGGCAGTGCTGTAGGAAAGGACTCTCAATATCCCAGCCAGTAGGAATTGAGGGTTTTATTGGGTAATCACAAGGCAGCTTCTCACCTGGTAATAGCTGGCTTTGGCCTCAATCATCAGCTGCTGGGTGGAGATCAACTTTTTCCTGCGTTTACACTCTTCCTTGAGTAACTTGATCTCGCCGGCCTGCTTGGTGAGGAGCTTCTTGCTCTGCTCGCACTCGGCCAGGCTCAGGCGCAGCCGCTCCTCCAGGTTGTGCAGCTGCGAGGTGAGGAACTCCTGCGAGTGCAGCAGGTACTCGATGGTGAGCTGCGCCAGGCGGATGAGCTTCAGCAGCACCGGGTCCACCCCAGACTGGCAGTGCGGGCACTTCTCGTCCTCCAGCTTGCAGAAGGTGATGTTCATGATGTTCTCCTGCAGCGTGAGCACGTCCACGGCGCCTGCCACCTTGTCCACGTCGATGGCGCTCAGCCGCCGCCAGTCCACGTTCTCCAGCCGCGGGCGGAACTGGAAGAAGGGCAGGGGGCCCGAAGCCGCGCTGGCGGGGCCGCAGGCCATGGCGGCCCCGCCCGCCGCGGCGGCTTCGGAGGCGGGTCTCTCCAGGCTGTTGGCGAGCGGGTAGTAGACATGCTTCTGAAAGGGCTGCGGGAAGGAGAGAGAATGGGGGAGGCGGAGGGGGCTGGGAGTTCCGTGGAGTCCCTGCCGCCCCAGTCCGGCATCGGCAGGCGGGCATCCCCGGCTTGCCGCCTCTTACCATGCTTGGAAGCAAATCCGCCGCCTCTGCCGGCTTCGGAGGAGGGGGCAGTCCCGTCTACCCGGCCCGGGCCGCCGCCGCCCCACCCCTCGGAGCGGGGAGAAGGCTGGGTCCCGGCGGCGGCGGCGGCGGCCTAAAGCCTGGGCGTCTAGGCCGTTGTTATGGCAGCGCCACGGGCGTGGACCTGGAGCAAAGTGCGAGCCGGCCAGCGCGCGGTCAGCGTGCGCCCAGGGCCCTGCGGGGCCAAAGAATAACTCGTCGTGAGCCAGCCGAGGACACTCCGGTCCACCTCGAGAGGGCACACTTCCTGAGCGCCGGCTCGCGGGGCACCACCTTGCAAGTCTCTAAGGCGCGGGGAGCCACATCCTAGCTGCCAGCCTCTGATCCTCGCCTTAGGTTTTTGAGATTAGAAAGAACCATTCATCCTCCTCTTTCACGCACAACTCAGAAAACGTGAAGCAACAAATCTATATAAAATTAAATGGGATGGAGGGGGGCCTAGCTGCAAAAGGGCACGAAGACACTTTGGGGTATAATAAAAAAATGTTCTCTATTTTGATTGTCTCGTTGATTACCCGGGCATATACATTTTTCCAAACTCACTGAATGGTACACTGAAAATTAACGGTGCATTTTGTACATTATACTTCAATAAAGTTGTTTTAAAAATTAAATTTGTAGTGTAGTTAATTATATTTGATGGAAGCCCTCCTAAATTTCTTACATCCAAGATACTTTTTTAAATGGAGTCTTTCTTCCTCTCTGGGTTGGCCACCTAGATATAACATTCGGATAGAATTTCAAACCAAAGAACTTCCCCAAATATGTAATACCTTACTTGTCTTTCCAAAAGGATACTTTTTTTCAAAATGTGAAGATAAAGACAATTATATGGAGGGGGGACTTTACAGGGCCCTGGTATTTACCTTACAAGCTTGTGCGGCAGCTGCATTCTGTTTTCTGGAGAGGCTGAACTATTTCTAGCAGCAACTCGTAGACCTCAGGCCTCTCATTCTCGAGGTCTTCTGGGAGCTGCCTGTGGTTACCATAGAGATGGATGAACTGAGGAAAAGCCAGCCATTCCTCAGTCCACCGGGGAGTCCCTGCTTGGACCAACCATCAGGAAAATTTTTGTCTCTCGTTAACACCCAAAGAACAGAAGAAACGAAAATACAGTTCAGAGTAACTGGAAGCAAACTTGTAATGTCAAACATTTCTAGCCCTTTCTAGATACTGAGAACTAGAAATAAGCCCACAGGAAAGCATCCAGAAACTAAGCACACACTTCATTAGACTTCATAGAAGCCGTGCATCCAAATAATTTTGAATGGGATTTTGAAAGAAAAAGAGCTATTATTGATTAACTACAGCCAGCATGACAGTCTTAAAGATCTAGCTTCAAAGTCTGATTCTTCCATTTATTTGCTGCCTGACCTACAAGTTACGGCAGCCCTAGGCTTCAGTTTCCCAGTCTGTGAAATAGACGTCAGGATACCGACCTGGCAGGTCTATGTACCCTGGACTCCATCCACTGGGCTGCAGGATCAGCGGGAACAAGGGCCGTGGTCTCTCTTGCTCACCGTTATATCCCCAGCACCTGGCATAGATCAGGCACGGAGAGGCGCGTTAAGAATTTGCCAAAAGGACAAGTGGATAAAGAATGATCCGAATGAGGGGCTTCCCCCGTGGCTCAGTGGTTAAGAATCCACCTGCCAATGCAGGGGACACGGTTTCGAGCCCTGGTCCGGGAAGATCCCACGTGCCCGTGCGCCACAACACTAAGCCTGTGCTCTAGAGCCCGTGAGCCACAATTACTGGGCCTGCATGCTGCAACTACTGAAGCCTGAGTGCCTAGAGCCCGTGCTCTGCAACAAGAGAAGCCACCGCAATGAGAAGCCCGCGCACCACAAGGAAGACTAGCCCCTGCGGGCCGCAACTAGAGAAAGCCCAGGGGCAGCAACAAAGACCCAGACAAAAATAAATTAATTAAATAAATTAAAAAAAAAAGAACGATCCGAATGAATTAGGCGCTTAGGAAACGTCAGCTCCCGGCCCGTCCCTCATATTTCCTGTGCCCCCGGGCTCTGGGTCCAAGCCCTTGAAACTTGGGGGTCTATCCGCGCGCTCCCACTGCATTCTGGGGAGGAGGCGCACGGGGCTCGAGGCGCCCATCTCCGTTCGCCGCCACCACTCCGCCCGGCCGCGAGCGCCGCGCCGCTGGCCACCCTCGCCCCTCCGCTGAATCTGAGTCGCAAGATGGCCGGAACAGGAAAGAAGGGGCACGCTTTCCCGTTCCCTCTGCAGGGCCCCCAGCCGGGCGCAGCGTCTCCCGCCCCGGGCACACCATGGGGACGACCGCCGAACCCACAAAGACAAAGGCCGGGGAACGCAGGCTCCAGTGGGGTCCCGGCGCCGCCCCTTAGAAGGCAAGCAAACGGGGGAGTGGGGGGCTGCGGCAGCCAGGCCAGCGGGGTCTGCAGCGCCTCGGCTCGCAGCGGGAAAAGAGGAAGGAGGGCCCGGCCTCCCCTGGGCGCCTGGCGCATCCCTGACCTCGACTCACCCCAGCTGCGCGCTTCTGGGCGGGCGCCGGGCGCTGCAGGCGGACAGGGGCGAAGCTGCGGACGCAGGCTCCAGGGGCGCTGCTAGCGCGGGCGGGCCCGTGGAGGCCGAGGAGCAGCCGGGAGGGAAGCGGCGGGCCAGCTCCTTCTTCCAGGACGCAGAGTGAGGCCTGTCTGTTCTGGGCAAGTTGTGGCGAGGCTAACCGCCTGGCGCCTCTCCAGGCCCTCCCAGATTCCCGGCCACGGGCGCCTCGGGATCCCCCACCCCCCTCCCGCCCCCTCCCATCTGAGATCTCCCTCCGGCCTCTTCTCTCTGCCTCCCGGCTCCTTCGGCAGCTGGGCGGGACCGTGCGCGTCTAGACCGCCGCGCGAAAATGCGCTCCGCCAATCCCGCTGTTGGTGCAGACACGTGGTGCCTGGGCGCGCTCTGTTGCTGGCGTGGGATGCTCGCCCCAGGAAGACTTTTCAAAGAGAAACCAGATTTCCTCCTACTCTGCGGTTAGCCTAACGCCCAGCTAGCTAATTTCCCATAGAGGCAGGGGCTTTTTGTGAATTCCTTCTAAGAAGAGATGCATTTTAATCGCAGAAGTCTGCAGATGCAAGAGACCTTATAGGGCTATCTCATGCAGCCTTGCACTTGAGTGACGGGGAAAACAGGATTAAAGACCATGTGCCGAAGCACACAAGAATTTAAATCCATCTAGATTCCGTGTCTCTTTTGGTTATGCCCATTTTAGGACGAAAGGCGTGGAGCTCTGTTGGCAGAAAGTTTGTCGGTGGGGGAGAGGGGACGTCCGGGGTCAAGAGTAAGGTAACTGTTTTTTAACCTAAAACTGGAACACACGGTCTAACAATGGGGCAAAATTCCATATAATGCGTAATCCAGAAAGTATGCACATATTTTAACAACCCTGAGGTTGACCCAGATTGAGAAATTTGAGTGCATCTTTTGCAAAATCTTACTGTCTGTTGTAGCAAAATAGTTCTTCACTTAGAAAGGAGTAACTTCAGAATTTTTGTTGGATGACGTGTTACTGTAAAATGCCTTTCCTTGTGTTTCTCTTTGACTGAATTAACTTTATCGGCTACTTTATTTAGCACAAGGCATCAAAAATAGTAATAGCTCAAAAAGTATTTATGCTGAATTCCTTTCTTGTTTTAGTTTTTAATTAAAATCATAAGACCTAGGACAACCTTAACAGGTTTTTAAAAATCTGTCCAATTTCAATTTAATGCTTAAATTGGAAAGATCCAGGATCCCATAAAAATGCTCTAAAGTAGTATGGGTAAGGATTTCTAGATAGAAATTTCAGGCAATGTGAGGGAGATGTGGCCACTGCTTTGCAAAATCTATATACTCTGTAGCCCTTTGTGGTGTGTGTGTGCGTGCCTTAGAGGATAATTGCTTAATTAACATTATTTGATAATACACCATTTGTGTTACCAGTATGCCACATATGCAGAATTGGAAGAAATAAGATGAACCAGTTGACCTTGGCATTGGCATAGCAGCAATCATACATTCTTTTTTTTTAAAATTTTATTTATTTATTTATTTATTTTTGGCTGTGTTAGGTCTTCATTGCGGTGCACGGGCTTTCTCTAGTTGCGGTGAGCGGGGGCTACTCTGTTGCAGTGCATGGGCTTCTCATTGTCGAGGCTTCTCTTGTTGCGGAGCACGGGCTCTAGGCACTCGGGGTTCAGTAGCTGTGGCATGTGGGTTCAGTAGTTGTGGCTTGCGGGCTCTAGAGCTCAGACTCTGTAGTTGTGGAGCACGAGCTTAGTTGCTCCGCGGCATGTGGGATCTTCCCGGACCAGGGCTCGAACCTGTGTCCCTTGCATTGGTAGGCAGATTCTTAACCACTGGGCCACCAGGGAAGCCCAATCATACATTCTTGATCCTTTCAAACCTCTTATACCAGTTATCACAGCTGAGCAGGGTGTTGCTGTGGTAATTAAAAAATTTAAAGTTATTTAGGTATCTGTCTCCTGCATCAGACTATGAGAACCTGATGTTCTAGCACACTGAGCACATAGTAAGTGCTCAAATAAGTATGTGGTTTTGAAGACAGAAATGATCCTAAAAAAGGAAAATAGAGGGCTTCCCTGGTGGCGCAGTGGTTGAGAGTCCGCCTGCCGATGCAGGCGATGCGGGTTCGTGCCCCGGTCCGGGAAGATCCCACATGCCGTGGAGCGGCTGGGCCCGTGAGCCCTGGCCGCTGAGCCTGCGCGTCCGGAGCCTGTGCTCCGCAACGGGAGACGCCACAACAGTGAGAGGCCCGCGTACCGCAAAAAAAAAAAAAAAAAAAAGGAAAATAGAAATATTGGTTACTATTGATCATTTTGTGTAGTTAGTAAATTAAAGTGTTATATCTGAATTTATTTCAAATTTTTCTTTTCATTTCTCCTGTTTGAAAACAGCAAGTGTGACAAAATGAAAATTACATTGAGGCAGGCAGTTGGGGATGGTGGCTAGCATGGTATCTATTTATTATTAAACATTACCAGGTCTTATAGGAGTAAAACAAAGATTAGATATTCAACGTGGACTTTGAATCAAAGTAATTAAAAGGTATCAAATCAGACAATACATGTTGTTTCTGCCCTTCGTTTTTGATCACCTGGCTAATGTCTTTTAGTTATAATTATAATATCATATATAGTATACAGAAAAGTGTGTAAGATATATATGTACAGTTTAAAGAATAATCAAGTGAACATTTGTATACCCACCTCCCAGTTTAAACCATTCCTAGCATTTTGGAAACTCCTCTTTGTACCTCCCCAATCATATCCCTTTCCATCCTCCTACTTAACAGTTGTCCTAACTTTTGGGTTAAATCATTCCCTTTTTCATACAGTTTACACATTATATTGTTTACATATTATATAGACAGTGTATTATTTACTTTTGAAAAATTGAGTAGCAAGCACAAATTGTGTAAACATGAGTCAGATGAGTGTCAGGGTCCATACTGCCTTTTAAGGCAAGAGGGCTTCCACTCTGGCCTGGCCCTTTAGAAAAGCCCAAGAAGCTAATGGACCTGGTCCTCCCACAGCCTGTGCTCTCCCATTCTAGCCCATACTTCATAGAACCTTGGAACTTCCTGCACAAACCGTCCACGCCAACTCTCAGAGCCTGTATGGGCTGCTTCTCCAAGTCTGTCTTCTCAAAGACGGACTGTATTGCTCATGGTTAGTCACATGGGGTGGCCGCAGTCAGCAGACTATTTACAAGTACTAAATAGCGCAGGTATATGGATCGGCAAACATAACCCTTAGGGACACAAGGCCTCTCTCTGGTCGGGATGGTGCCAGGATACAAAAGAGAAGAGTTGCTGCCTGGGAGCTTGGCTGAGTGCAAGAATTCTAAATTCAAACCTGGCTTCTCAGCCTCAGCTTCCTTTGAGTAACTTAAAATAGGATGCTGCTGGCAGGCGGCTGTAAATGTATATTGCAAACTCTAGGGCAACCATTAAAAAATTAAAAAGAGGAGGATGATTAATATGTTAAGAGAGGAGATAAATGGAATGTTATAAACTGCTCCATTAAAACCAGAAAAGGCAGGAAAAGAGGGTGAAAAGAAAAGAAAGGAAGGAAGGAAGAAAGAATGAATAGAAAACAGTTACAAACATGGAAGCCATTAGCCCAATTATATCAATAATCATTTTAGATGTGAATGGTCTAAATAAACCGATTAAAAGATTGTCAGAGTGGATTAAAAAAAATTAGACGCAACAGTATGTTACATATAAGAAACTCACTTCAAATATAAAGACTTATATGGTTTAAAAGGGATAGAAAAAGATACATCACTAATCAAAGGAAATCTGGAGCAGCTGTATTAGTTTCGGACAAAGCAGACCTCAGAACAAGGAAAATGATTAGGAACTAAGAGGAATACTGTATAATGTTGAAGGGGTCAGTGTTCCAAGAAGACATAATCCTTAACATGTATGTACTCAAGAAAGGAGTATGAAAATAAATGAGGCAAAGCAGAACTGGAAAGAGAAATAGACAAATCCACAATTATACTTGGACACTTCAACGTCCCTCTTTAACAATTAATAGATCAGTTAGGACAAAATTGACCCAAATAGTACTATCAATCAACCTGATCTAATTGGCAATTATAGAATACTCCATCCAACAACAGGAGAATACACGTTCTTCTCAAATTTGCATGGAACGTTCAGAAAGATAGACTACATTCTGGGCCATCAAACATATCTTAACAAATGTAAAAGAATAGAAATCATACAACATATGTTCTCAGACCACAGTAAAATTAAACTAGAAATCAGTAGCAGAAAGATAGCTGGAAAATCCCCAAATATTTGGAGATTAACCAACACGCTTCTTCAGAGAAGAACTCTCAAGAGAAATTTTAGAATATTTGGAACTAAATAATAATACAACTTATTAAAATTTGTGGGATGCAGTGAAAATGGGGCTTAGAGGGAAATTTGCTCATTAGAAGTGAGTCCCTAAGTTTGACCGACACCCAAGGGGAGGGGAATCAGGTTTGCCTTTTGAAGGCAGGATGCATCGAAGATTTTGAGGCCGTATTTTGAAACTACACCGCAACCAGTACCAGAACCTCCCTTTCTTTGATTGTTCCCTTGTGGCTTAAGTAGAGAAAATGACTTGATGACAGTTTCAATTTACAATTCAATTGAACCATTTACGTGTTGCCTTGAACTGACTAGGGTCTGAAAGATGGGTTCAAAAACCAAAACCAAAACCCAAACCTAACTCTCATGGAAGGTGGCTCAGTCCTGGTGTTTGTAGTAGGATGGGAGGGGCCCTACAAACCAGATAAGAACTTGTGGTTTGATGAAATGCCACACTTTGAAGCCCCTGATTAATTTATGGGGGAGAGTCAGACTGTTTTTATCAGAATCTGATTGATATGACCATGGTAGGATTACCAAGCTGGCTTTACCTCTGGTAGTTAACAGCCTCTACATGGGCCCAAGCATCTTGGGCTCCTCCCGTCCCCCCTGAGATCTGGGAGTCCATTTCAATGGCAGCTCTTGCACCCAGCGTTCCAAGTCTAGAGAGGGCTTTTTGTAAAGAGCAGTCACTTCCCTTAGGAGATGGATAAAGAATTTTAGTTCACTGCGCTTTCAAGCCCTCTTTCTTTAATGTGTCTTCCTGCCCTGAGAAGCGAGGAAGCTAACAACCGTGCTGACCAGACTCCTTTCCAGCTCGTATTCTGGAAGCAGTTGGTTTCTGCCAATTAGACACACTTTTTTACAAAAAATAAATTTATTTATTTATTTATTTTTGGCTGCGTTGGGTCTTCGTTGCTGCGCACGGGCTTTCTCTAGTTCTGGCGAGCAGGGGCTACTCTTCGTTGGGATGCGCGGGCTTCTCATTGCAGTGGCTTCTCTTTGTTGCAGAGCATGGGCTCTAGGCGTACAGTCTTCAGTAGTTGTGGCACGCGGGCTCAGTAGTTGTGGCTCACGGGCTCTAGAGCGCAGGCTCAGTAGTTGTGGTGCACGGGCTTAGTTGTTCCACGGCATGTGGGATCTTCCCCGACCAGGGCTCGAACCTGTGTCCCCTGCATTGGCAGGCAGATTCCTAACCACTGCACCACCAGGGAAGTCCAAGACACACTCTTGAATGATTTGAACGACAGAAAAGAGACAGAAGAGATTTTCCTGCTGTAATTTTTGCCGGCTAGCAAGGTCATGAGCATCGGAGTGTCAATGGGTAAAGGCAGCAGCTGAATTCCATGTCTCATCACCTTCAACATGTCAAGTGGCTGTTGAAACAGCAGTGACTGCGCTGCCTTTTTTATCAGAGGATCAAACTCCGGAGCTTCACAGTCCCAGTGATACCACTGCCCACCCCACACTGCTCTAGCCCTTTGCATGATTTTGCAAGTATCTAATTGGGTGCAAATACCTTGCAGCTTTAACTACCTAGAGAGGCTTCGACCTCCTACAGTAAAACCATTACTGATACCCTTTTTATTATTAAAATAAACATTTATATCAAAGATGTGGTGAGGAGGTGCCTGGACTAGATGAGCATAAACTATCCAATCCTTTATTCCCTTTTCCTGGAAGTCTTTCAATTCCTTCCTCTACTTGTAAAGGGATTTCTGACTTTGAGAATGTAATGGATTGTGGGACAAAGTTCAGTGAACATTTACGTTGACGTCTTTCCCCCAACTTGTCATACACTGCGTACACAACCTCTGGGAAGGGTCCATATCTACCTATACGTTCATCCTGATCCAAAATAGGGACCGTGCTCCTTGATCTAGAAACCTCAAAATCTATTCCCACAGGACTTGCCTGGTGGCGCAGTGGTTAAGAATCCGCCTACCAATGCAGGGGACACGGGTTCAAGCCCTGGTCTAGGAAGATCCCACATGTCGCGGAGCGGCTAAGCCCGTGCGCCACAACTACTGAGCCCACGCTCTAGAGCCTGCGAGCCACAACTACTGAGCCCATGTGCCACAACTACTGAAGCCTGCGCTCCTAGAGCCTGTGCTCCACAACAAGAGAAGCTACTGCAATGAGAAGCCCATGCACCGCAACAAAGACCCAACACAGACAAAAATAAATAAATAAAATAAATAAATTTATTAAAAAAAAATCTATTCCCACACATATTCTCTCAATTTGGGGCAGATATACATTAGCAAATTCCTACAATGTCTAGGTTTCTAACTCTTCCATACCGATGTTTGGGATTGTCTCACCCATGCTCCCCACCCCCCAGGCCAAGCTAAGTTTGTTGTATTCTAGTTGCCATAACAATAGTGTGGCTTGGCTCCTGAGAGGGGACTAATCGGTTCTCACCTACAAAGGTGGTAAAGCTTCCTTGGCCAAAGAAAGCAGAATGAGGAGTTATTTCAGGCTGGTTTGAGGACTTCAAATCCTCCACCCCAGTTGCTCTCAAACTTTCATCAGAGTCTGCTGGAAGATAGAACACAGATAACTGTGCCCACTCCTAGAGTTTCTGATTTAGTAGGTCTGGGCTGAAGCTAGAAATTTTGCATCTCTAACAAGTTCCCAGTTGATGCCACTAGTCTGGGGACCCCACTTTGAGAACCACTGCATTCAGTCTTACATATCCTCTTACAAGTTACCCTTTCCATTTGTCAGGATCCACTGTCTTCTGATCAGTTCTCCAACCTTCACAGGAAAAGACTTAGGACAACTGTGAACCCAACTCACAAAATCCGTTTCTGGGTTTGGTTTTGTGTGTCCACAGTCTTACAGCTTTAGATAAAAATTGATTCTTTTCATCAAAGTCACAGAAAGAACTGGAATATTGCCAAGGTGAAGTTTTGAGATTTGATCTTTTTCTCTTGTTTTAAGTTATACATAAGATGAAAAAAGTTCAGTATGCCTAGTTGTCCAGCATTCTTCATCCCTTTAAATTGATCAGTGGCAACCACTACTTAGCCTCAACCTTAGTGGACAAACTGTTCCAGTGAATGTTAATGGGAGTCTCAGATTCTTTTACCTCATATTAGCCAAATAAGTAATTCCAAACATGCCACATTTTCCCAAGAGCACTTGTTCTCAGGCACCAATTTCCGTATTAGTTAAGTTTCTTCACTTATCAGCAACAGAAAATGATTCTGTTAACTGAAAGGGATGGGGTTATTGACAGGATATTGGATAGCTCATAATATCAAAGGAGAAGGTGAACAATCAGCCCTCATGAAAGACAGTGACCAGCTGAGCTCCAGGGTTCTATGTAACTCAGCCATGGGGTAACCCCGGACCAGGGTTCTACGTAACTCAGGGCAATCTCACTGCCACAAAGAAAATTCAGCCCCATCTACCTTGAGCCCTTTGAAATTCTGCTCAAGATTCAAATTCCTGTGAGAGAGAATGTGATGAACCTACTTAGCTTAGGTCATGTTTCTGATGGGTCCCTCTGGTGGAGATGGCAGCAAAAGGAGCTGTGATGGAGAAACCCATCAGTGGTACAAAACTGCCAGGAGCGGGGAGTGTCAATTCCCAAAAGGAAGCTATTCCGAGAGGAAGAGTGAAAGATACACGTATCTAGTATGAAGAACATCAACTCTCCCCCCTTTATTACCTACTCTCTGATCCGGCCTTTAGGAAGGGCATCCTGATGCTTTCTTCAAAATGATCTCTCTCCCTACAGATTCAAGATTTGAAGATACATACAAGGCAGAACAAAAGACAGCACCTTTAGAGCCCTTTGAATAATCTAGATTTCTCTCTCCCAGGGAGGTACTTTGCCCCTCACCTATACTTTCTCCATCTGGATTCTGCGATCTTAGCTTTCTTCATTCAGATTCTAGGATCCTAACCAGCTCCATAAGACAGCACAGTCATTGTTGCTTAGAACAGGATAGAAAACCAAACACTTTCACAGGAATTTCTCTCCTTAAAGGGATACATGCCATTGCTCACTTTTACCTCCTCTCTTTTCCTCCTGCCTTCTAATCTTATCTTCACTTGGAACGGTAAGGGGAAGCAGAATTCAAGAACTGCTTCTGATCCTTAGCCCTGATCCCTTTAAAAGACTCTCCCTTTCTCAGGCGTACACATCAAATCTTTTTTCCAAGTGGGCATGATGGATCTCGGGAACCAATATACGGTCTAGTAATTTCAGGAACCAATATACGGTCTAGTAATTCCAGAGTGGCTGGCGAGCAGAAATGGTATCAGCTGGCTTTCACCAGATTATGCTGAAGAAAGAAACAACCCCAAAATATCATATTCATGATAGAAAGGTCTACGGTTTATGTTTCGTATGAGTTGTATGTTTGTTGTGGTTTTGCTCCGTGTGGCCTCCTTACAGGACCCACGTCCCTAGCTGGGACGTGCTTTTCTTTTGCCAGAATAGCCAAGTCATACATTGGCTCTTGAAATCTCTGCTGGGAAGCACGTCACTTTTACTCACATTCAATTAGCCGAAGCAAATCACATTATAAAACCCAATGAGAATAGGGCAGCGAAGTATACTGTGCTCAAAGAAGGTCACAAAGTCACAGGGCTACAGACAGGAATGTAAATCCTTTTATAGGAAAGCAAATAATGGGAACAATAATCCAATTTACTATAGAACTATAAGGTTAACCAGGGATGGGAAGAGCTACTCGGGACGTACAAAGAAGGATAAAATTTTAAATTTTGCATAGGAGCGGCTTGATACAGCAACTCATCCATCATAGCACTAAGGCAAAGAGAAGGGACACAGCTGTTTGATGGATAACTTCTATCATCCAGACCAATCTATGGCTATACTTTAATTATGCAAGAATGAGATTGCTCAAAATATTTCAGCATGTCTAGGTTGATGTATTTTCTGTCTTTTGGGGGGAAATGTTTGCTTTTCTTCCTAGCTTTCCAAGAAAGAGCCTTTGTAACAAATTCAGTGTTTTTTAGCTGACGTAACTGGGTAAAAATTTTGCCCACACCCAAGCTAAGATGTATGGTCATATCAGGCTACCCTTTGAGCTCAATGATAGAGATGACAGTAATAGATCCAATAGACCATCAGGGGAAGAGGTGATAAAAAACAAAGCAAAACTAATCAGAACACCCTGAAGAAGGCCAAGGATAGCCTGGACGAGATAAGATTACCTGAATTTTTGGTAGGACGTGGAACAACCTGTCCGAGAAGGCATTCTGTGTTGCTGTTCTGAAAGGATCTAGCAATTAAGTGCGTCCCAATGTGTTAAAATATCCTTTTAAGTTCATTAAGAAAATGAAAATGTCTCTCTTTTATGGAAGATCAAGTACAAAAAAAAATTGCTGTAAGTGATTTGCAAACCCAAATTGAGGGACGTTCTGCAAAATACCTGGCCTGTACTCGTAAAAAGTGACAAGGTCAAAAAAGACAAGGAAAGATTGAGGTATTGTTCCAAATTAAGGGAATTTAAAAGATATGACAACTGAATATAATTCATGATCTAGGATTTTCCTTTTCTATTAAGGATATTATTAGGGAAAATGGCAAAATTTTGATAGAATCTGTTACCAAAAGTATTGAATATTGCATCAATATTATTTTCCCAGTTTTGATAGCTGTATTGTGTTACGTAAGAGAATGTTTTCGTTTTTAGGAAATACACACTGAAGTATTTAGGGAAACAGGGCATCATGCCTGCAACTTCCAAATAGATCAGAAGAGAGAGAGAGACAGAAAGACAGAGAGAGAATGGGAGAACGATGGAGCAAATGTACAAGTTGGGGACCCTGGGTGAAGCGTCTATGAGGATATTTTGTACTAGCTTTGTAACTTTTTAAAAAATAGAATATAAATTTGTCTTATTTAAAGGAAATCCAGAGAGAGGCAGTGTGGGTCTGTTTTGGTGGGCCCACAAAGTCATCAAGCACCAGCTTCTTCCCGCTCAACTACCTCCTTATTGTGGAAGTTGGGTGCTGCAGTTCCCAGAACCAGGTCTCATTAAATGAATTTAAAATAATTCTAGAGGCTGTGGAGGAAGGGGAAAATATCCTTGTAACATTTAAGTGTTAATGTATGTTAAAATAAAAAGTTAGAAAAAATAAATATGTTTAAAAACATTTCTTTTTAAATGAAATTTTGATCATTGTACTGGGGCCCTGACAGTGATGAATCCACCCAGATCTGGTAGAGGGTTTGAAATTTAGGATTGTGACAAAGTGGGCGGGAAAAGATTTAATTATAAGTGCAGCCCCCATGAGACTATTGTTCTTGGAGGCAAATATAATGATATATGAATCCAGAAAAAAACTTCTTCAGAAATGACTAATAGGAACAATATTCTTGCATATCTAAAACTGCTGATCTGTGGCCTTTATTCTTAAGTAAGTTTTGCTCAATTGTCTTATGGCATTGAACGTTTAGAAATGACTGACCCATTCTAAATGTTTATTAAAATAAGGATTGGCAGAAAAAGACTTGACGTGAAGGACAGGCAAAAATATGCAATTCATATACACATTTCAGAGTTCCCATGGTAGAAAATGAAAATAAGGGAAAAGAATAAATGAATCAGCATATAAGAAAATTTTCCAAGAATAAAAGAGGACTTGAAACTGTATACTAAAAGAATGCTCCTCGTATCAGAAAAAGTTGCACATAGTATACAATGTGTTTGCATTTTAAAAATCATTAACTCGACATGAATGAATTTATCACAGCTTTTTTTTAATCCACTGTCCTTTTGATGGAGGAGGTATTTTCAGTTTGTGGCTATTATAAATAAAGTTGCAATGAACATTATTGTACAAGGCTTTTTGTGGACATATGTTTTCATTTCTCTAAGATCAATACCTAGGAGTAGAATTGCTAGCTCATCAAGTAGACACAGGTTTAGCTTTTTAACACATTACCAGTTTTCAAAGTGGTTGTACCATTTCATAGTCCCACCAGCAATGTATGAGAGTTTCAGTTGTTCCAAATGCTTGCAACACTCGGTATTGTCAATCGTTTTTCATTGTAAGCCCTTCTGGTGGGTATGTAGTGGGATCTCATTATAGTTTTAATCTGCATTTCCCTGATGACCAGTCGTGTTGAGTATCTTTTCTGGTGCTTATTGGCTATTTGATTCCGTTTTTGATTACAGTTGACCTTTGAACAATGAAGAGAGTTAATCTGAGTACAACTTACAGTTGGCCTTGCATATGCACGGTTCCTCCACTTCTGCAGATTCAACCGACCACGGGTCAAGTAGTACTGTAGTATTTATTATTGAAAAATACCAAAGTATATGAGGACCCAGGCAGTTTAAACTCACGTTGTTCAAGGGTTAACTGTACTTACTTTTGAATAAGGTGATGTTTTTCTAAAACTGCTTTTGTAGAAAGTTTGTACAGAGGAGGAGATTGGGCTGTGCTCCCTATTAGTCATAATTTTTCTTATGATCCAAGTTTTTGTATAAATTAATCTAGCTTTTATTTCTTCTCTGCAAATGGAGACAGGTAGCCACAAAGCTGTTCATCATGTCAAGTTTCTCTCTTCTTCTGCCATGGGGTAAATGGCTTCCTGGAGATGATAATTGATAAATAAGTGAATCATCTTGCAGACCCATACTTTGTGCTTCTTGGAACCAAAGTGTGTCCTAAGTAGATTCTGTCCCTAACCAGTGCATCACATTCTTCTTGTTGCAAATAAGATATTCGGGTTTTTCACTACAGAGCATGCCTCTGACTTTTTGAGACAGGCTGGGATCTGGGACCTGGGAACCTTTACTGGAATGCTTGCACCTGGACAAACGTCTTAGCGAGCAACGGAATACAAAGAAACTCTAAGGGACTAAAAATAACTGCATGCATGGTACAGTTGGGGTAAAGTATGAACAGTAAGATACAAAAAGGCCAAAACCCAGCGGCCACTTGTGAGATGCCAGGAGCAAAAGCAGGGTACCACGCATGACCCCTGCATACAGCGCCACCAAGGGGGTGGGCAGACCACCTACATCACCCCTCCCTCGACCCAACCCCCTGATCCACCTTCACCCTCACCCTATCTGCCCCTGCTCCACTCCACTTGGGGAGTGGAGCAGGGGCACCTGTTACTTGCTTTCACTCTCTCATGCTGCAGCCCAAGTCCCAATAAAGCCTCGCCTGAATTCCTAGTCTGGCCTTTTATCAATTTTTATTGATTAAAGAGTCCAAGAACCCAGGTTGGTAACACTTGGAGAAGTATCTTGCTGTCTTTTTTTGAGATGAGCATTAGCAGGCATCCTCTCTCTGATTCCTCTGCTGTGTGGCATCTCTCCCACTTACTTTGGGAACTGGAGTCTCCTACATTTTGTTGACGTTGTAACTTGCTTTTCTGGTTCTTGTTTGTTGTTGTGGCTTTGGGTGATTTCCAAGAGGGAAAGAAGGAGATACTGATCTGACACTACGATTCTCAAAATAGAAGTTTTGATAAATGCCAATTACCAAGTTAAAGCAGTTTGCTTCCTTTTTTTTTTTTTTTTGCTGAGATTTTTCCTTTTAAACCTGAATGAGTGCTATATTTTATCTAAGAATTGAATCTGTTCTAATGACTTTTCATCCACCTGTTAATTTGATGTATTTCATTAAAAGATGTTTCAGTGTTGATCTATCTTTGTATCTCTGGATAACTTCTTCTTGGTTATCTTTTTTTTAAAGTGATGAATTGGATTTGGGAATATTCCATTTAAGATTGCTTTATCTACCCTCATAATTAACTTCATGGTTTTCTTTTCTCTCCAGGTTTAGCATCAAGTCTTTTAAACTGAGTTGGAGAGATTTTAATGAAAAAAAATATACTCTGAAATATTTTGTATAAGATAGGGATTACGAATCTGTGAGGGCCAGGTAGCTGTTCTTAGGTTGGGATGCACAATTACTAATTTATTTTCTTTACTAGCTCTTGGCTTATTCAGGCATCCTGTTTTTCTTTTCATCTCTATTTTCAAATTTATCGGCATAAAGACACTCAATGTTTTATTTTACACATTAAAACATCTCTACCATATTTGTAGTTGTGTGCCCCCTTTTAAATGCTAATATACATCTTTTCTCTTTTTTTAAGCTTGCTCTATTTTTGTCCATTTTTTAATGTCTTTCAATATCTAGCTTTTTGGTTTGGATCCTTCATATTTCTTCACCACTCCCATCACAGAAATTTCTGCTCATTTTTTCATTAGTTCTTTCTTTCTGTTTCTTAATTATTGTTCTGTAGTGTTTCTAGCATCCTGAGCTAAGTACAACTCCTCTTTTCTCCTTTTTTTTTTTTTTTTGGTTTTTAACTGAAAGCATTTAAGGCTCTGAATTTCCCTCTAAATATTGGGTTGGCCAGTAAGTTCGTTTGGGTTTTTCCATAACATCGTCTGAAAACCCGAATGAACTTTTTGGCCACCCCAATATTTGCTTTAGCAGTATTCCACAAATTATGATAATGTAGCATTTTCATTATCATTGTAGTTTTTCATAATGATTTTTTTTTTTTTTACCATGAGTAGTTTACGGATACATTTTTTGTTTCCAGGACTTGGAAAAATCGGTTTATTGTTGACTTTCAATTTAATTGCATTGTGGTCAGAGAACTTAAAACGTATAATAATGATTCTTAGGAATTTGTAAAACTGCCTCTGTGGACGAGTATTTGGTAGATTTTTGAAAATGTTTCATGAGTCCTCGTAAAAAAATTTCCTATTTACTAGACAGATCATCATCTCCATATATAGAGCTGTTAGATACAGAGTTAGATAAAGCTTGTTAAATTTTTGCTCAGAAAAATTTAAATATTTTTCTAAGGGTTTCCAGTCCTTACTAAGGGTTGTGTATGTGCTTGGTCTAAGAGTTTCTGATAGTGATATGTTTTTAAATATCTTCTAATATTAATTCTCTCACTTTGTGTTCTAGAGCTTATTCCATCTATTAGGCTGTGTGTGTGTGTGTGTGTTAGTGTGTACATATGGTGTATTAAGCTTTTTTTAAATTTTACGGACTGCTTTTAATTTCAAAGATTATTTATTAATTATTGTTGTGGGTTAAATCATGCTCATCACTCCAAAATTCATGTCCACTCAGATCTCACACTGTGCCCTATTTGGAAAGAGGGTCTTTGCAGATGTAATTTGTCAAGAAGAACAGGAGAGGACACACAGAAGAATGCCGTGAGGGAAAAGCAATGAAAGATTCTTTTTCAGAGCCTTCAGAGAGAGAGTGTGGTCCTGTCAACAACTTGATTTTGGTCTTCTAGTTTCCAGAGCTCTGAGAGAATAAATTTGTTGTTTTTAAGTGAAGCCACGGGTGAAATCCATTACACCTGTAACCCGCCTTCGTTGACCAAGGCCATCTTAATTGTTGCTACAAAAACCTTGCATGCCCTCCAAGCAGCACGTAGCCTAAACAAGGTGTTTGCCTGAGTTGTTTTTCAGGAACTTGGAGTCAGCTGTGTCTAGTTCTAGCTCGAGCCAGTTAAGACTGGTTAGGACCACCCACCCTCCAGCAGGGCATGTGCCAGTGTCCGCTAGGTGAAAATTTTAAAAATAATTTATTTATTTTTGGCTGCGTTGGGTCTTCGTTGCTGTGTGCGGGCTTTCTCTAGTTGCGGTGAGCGGGGGCTACTCTTGGTGAGCGGGGGGCTGCTCTTCATTGTGGTGCGTGGGCTTCTCATTGCTGTGGCTTCTCTTGTTGGGGAGCACGGGCTCTAGGTGCTCAGGCTTCAATAGTTGTGGCACGTGGGCTCAGTAGTTGTGGCTCGTGGGCTCTAGAGCGCAGGCTCAGTAGTTGTGGCACATGCGCTTAGTTGCTCTGCGGCATGTGGGATCTTCCCCGACCAGGGCTCGAACCCGTGTCCCCTGCATTGGCAGGCAGATTCTTAACCACTGCGCCACCAGGGAAGTCCCTGCTAGGTGAACTTTTGACGTCACAGGGCCTAAAACTCCACCCTCAGAACATGCACACGCCGCCATTTTCTGAAAATGCGTCCCAGTGAAGAAGCCTGTAGCTTAGTTACACCTGTGCAAAACGATGATTACCTTACCTTTTTCTTATTTCCAATCACTGTTCCCTACGATCCCCGTGCCTCTGACCACTCTACTTCTTTATCCCCAAGGTACTGCAGCTCCTTGCCTTTGGGGAGGCAGGTCTGAGACTCGTTCTCTCTCTCCTCGCTTGGTTGCTGGCGAACAAATGCATTATTTGTGGCAAACCTAGTAGTGTCAGCGTTTTGGCTTTCTGTGAGTGGGCAAACCAACCTGGTTCGTAATAAAGCCACCCAGTGTGTGGTAATTTATTATGGTAGCCCTGGGCAATTAATACAATTACTTTTTACAACCACCTGTTCCATTTATGCCATTTTTATTCCATTCTTTTTTTTTATTAATTTATTTCTTTGGCTACGTTTGGTCTTCATTGCTGAGCGCAGGCTTTCTCTAGCTGTAGCGAGCGGGGGCTACTCTTCATTGCAGTGTGCAGGCTTCTCATTGCGGTGGCTTCTCTTTGCGGAGCACGGGCTCTAGGCCTACAGGCTTAAGTAGTTGTGGCTCACAGGCTCTAGAACGCAGGCTTCAGTAATTGTGGCGCATGGGCTTAGTTGCACCGAGGCATGTGGGATCTTCCTAAACCAGGGATTGAACCCGTGTCCCCTGCATTGGCAGGTGGATTCTTAATCACTGCACCACCAGGGAAGTCCTCCGTTCTTTCTTGTAAGTATGGATGTGATTTCTTTATGTATGTCTGTAAGCCTCCTTAGTCTATTCAATTAACTTCCTCTTAAGTGAGTTCAATTTCAGTTGATTTGTTGCCTGTCTTTTTTAGCATTAGAATTCTTGATATGTTTTGCAGTTGTAGTTTGCAGTTCCATTTGGAAAAGTCAGGTTTTGTTTGTTTGCTTCCTTGTGTGTCCCTTTTTCTTTCTCTATGCTTACTCCGTCCTATACTGGCAGTTCCAGACTGAAATTGCAGAGCCAGCCAGGAGCAGCTTGATTCCCCATTCGTAGGTTTCTACAATTCCATGTAAACAAGCAGCTGTAACAGAGCTGCTGCTGGTGGTGTCAAGCACCCAGGAGAACAAGGAGACTATCTCTGGATTACTTTTGGTCCCTTCCTAGATCAAAAACAGTGGCTAGCATTCCCCTGGCTTCTGCTTACACATGATTTTGTGGTGTTTCTAGTCCACGGAAATACTTATCTTTGCTTAGGCTCCAGCAAGTTTCTTTTGTTTGCTTGTTTTCTCGTTTTGGTTTCCACATAATTGCTATGAATTTGTAAACAGAGGTTCAACAAGTGAACAGTTTGCATCTGATTGCCAGTTGGTCTTTGCAGAGACTAAATAGCTATCGAAAATATTTTGGCTATACTTTGGTATTGCAATTAAGCAGTAATTAACTGAATGAAGGTAACCTGATTACTCACTTGGTCCTACTCCGATCTATCCCATTTATTACCACCAAAATACATGCCAAATTTGTTTGCTTCTCTCCATCTCCATCTCTTGTTACCATAGTTGAAGCTACCGTCATCTTTCACCTGGTCTACAGCAACAGCCTCCTACCTGGCTCATAGCTTATCCCTCTAAGATCTTTTTGCTCATACAGGAGCTGGCATGATTACTCTTAAATCTAAATCTAATAATGTCAGCCCTTTGTTTAAAATCCTCCAGTGACTTCCTATCTACAATGGAATAAGATAAGAAACTCCCTTAACAGCCTAAACGGCACTATATGATCTGGTTCCTGCCTACCTCCTGACCTCATGTCATACTACTGTCCCCTAAGTTTATTACATTTCAACATTCTATTCCTAAAACACCATAAGATTGTTTCCATTTCAAAGCCTTTGCCCTTGCTGTTTCCTCTGTCGGGCTCCTTAAGTGACTTACTCGTTTTCATAAATTAGGCCTCCTTCCTGCCTTCCCCCCTTCTTACACCCCGACATCTATCAGGGCTCTTCCTCCAAAATATATTCCAAATCCTACCACTTCCTTCCACCTTTGCCATTACTGCCCTGGTCCATGTAACCTTGTTAGTCCTGCTCACGTAATGGATATACTAGGACTCATTGATTAGCTGGGTGCCCCAACAAACTTCGGCATCCCTTTCAAGTTATGTGGAGTCATGTCACTAGCTGTAGCCAATGGAGATGTAAATAACACGTCATGTCTGGATTCAAGGTCTTTCTTTCCATCCCTGGGCAAACACAAGACCTAGTATGCTATGGCAAGTTACAACAGCTTGGATACGTTGCTCACTACTTGTAGAAAGCTGTACAGGACCTGCGCTGGACCTTGTGTGCTTTACCTGTTACCCAGAAAGTTTGGTATGTTGTATTTTCATTCTTCTTTGAGTCAAAATATTTTCTAGTATCCCTTGAGACTTCCTTTTGGACCCGTGGAGTACTTAAAAGTGTGTTGTTTCCAAGTATTTGGAGATTTTCCTACTACTTTTCTGTTCATTGATTTCTAGGTTAATTGTATCGTGGATCACAGAACATACCTTATGTAATTTAAATTCTTCTAATTCTTTTATAATTTCAATTCTTTTAAATTGGTTAAGGTTTGTTTTAAGACCTATCTTGGTGAATGTTTCATGTGCACTTAAAGATAGTGTATTGGGTGAGGTGTTCTATAAATGTCAATTAAATTGAGTTGCCTGATGGTCAGTTTGTGTACTGATTTTTCCTTTCTGATTTTTTTTTTTTTGCGGTACGCGGGCCTCTCACTGCAGTGGCCTCTCCCGTCGTGGAGCACAGGCTCCGGACGCGCAGGCTCAGCAGCCATGGCTCACGGGCCCAGCCGCTCTGCGGCATATGGGATCCTTCATGGGGCACGAACCCATGTCCCCTGCATCAGCAGGCGGACTCCCAACCACTGCACCACCAGGGAAGCCCTCCTTTCTGATTTTGTCTACTCATTCTATGTATTACTCAGAGTATTGACCTCTCCAACTGAAATTGTGAATGTCTCTTTCTCCTTTCAGTTCTGCTGGTTTTTGCTTATATATTTTGAAGCTCTGTTGTTAGGAGTATTTCATGTAGAATTGTTATGTCTTCTTGGTGACTCGATCCCTTCATGACTTTTTTAAAAAAAATTGGAGTATAGTTGCTTTACAATGTTGTGTTAGTTTCTGCTGTACAGCAAAGTGAATCAGCTATACGCATACATATATCCCCTCTGTTTTGGATTTCCTTCCCATTTAGGTCACCACAGAGCGCTGGGTGGACTTCCCTGTGCTATACAGCAGGTTCTCAGTTATCTATTTTCCTTTCATCATTTTGTAATGTCCTTTTTTATCCCTTATAATTTTTCTTTCTTTGCTTTGAATTCTGCTTTGATACTAATGTCATTGGTCACTCCAGCTTTCTTTCTTTTTCTAGATGTATTTTTCTGCAGCTGTGCTGAGATCTAAAAAAAAGTTTTAAATTATGGTAAAAAATTTACCATCTTAACCATTTTTTAAGTGTGTAGTTCAGTAGTGTCAAGTATATTCACATTGTTGAGCAACAGATCTCTAGAACTTTTTCATCATGTAAAACTGAAACTCTATACCTCTTGGACAACTCCCCACTTCTTCCTCCCCCATGCCCTTGGCAACCACTATTCTACCTTCCGTTTCTATAGGTTTGATTATTTTAGGTACCTACTCCAGCTTTCTTTTGATTACTGTCTGCATGATAAATGTGTTTCCATTCCTTTACTTGAAAAATATTTTTTTAAGCATCGAATGTAATTTAAAAAAATTCATTTATTTATTTTAGGCTGCGTTGGGTCTTCGTTGCTGAATACAAACTTTTTCTAGTTGTGGCGAGCGGGGGCTACTCTTTGTTGTGGTGCGCGGGCTTCTCTTGTTGCGGAGCATGGGCTCTGGGCGTGCGGGCTTAAGTAGTTGTGGCTCGCGGGCTCTAGAGCACAGGCTCAGTAGTTGTGGCGCACGGGCTTAGTTGCTCTGCAGCATGTGGGATCTTCCCAGACTAGGATTCACACCCATGTCCCCTGCATTGGCAGGCGGATTCTTAACCACTGTGCCACCAGGGAAGTCCTTAAAAATTTTTTTAAAGTGATAATTCATGTGAGATAAAATTCACCCATTGAAAGTCTGTAACTCAGTGGCTTTTGGTATATTCACAGATATGTGCAAACTTTACCACTACCTAATTTTAGAATTTCATTATCCCAAGAAGAAACCCTATACCCATTAGTATTCATACTTACTCCAAGCCCCAGGCTACCACTCATTTGTCTGCCTGTACGGAATTACCTATCCTGGGCATTTCACATACATGGAAGCATACAATTTGTGGCCTTTTGTGACCAGCTTCCTTCACTTAGCATAATCTTTTTCAAGGTTAATCCAGGTCGTAGCATGCATCAATACTTCATTCCTTTTTTATAGCCAAATAGTATTTTATGATTTTTAGTACAGTTTGCCCATTCTCTTGTTGGACACCTGGACTGTTTCCACGTTTTGACTATTATGAACATATAATAGCTAGGAATGTTTGTATACAACGTTTTGTGTGAACATGTTTTCATTTCCCTAAACTATATACCTAGGAGTGGAATTGCTGGGTCACATGGTAACTCTGTGTTTAACATTTTGATGTCTAACTCTTTTCTAAAAGTGGCTGTCCCATTTTACATTCCCTATAGCAATATGTGAGTGTTCCCATTTTTCCATACCCTCACCAACTCTTGCTAATGCTCATCTTTATTACAGCCATCCTAGTGGGTATGAAGTTGTCATGCTGATTTGCATTTCCCTGGTGGCTAACCATGTACTTATTAGTCATTTTTATATCTTCTTTGGAAAAAATGCCTGTTCAGATCCTTTGCCCATTTTTAAAATTGGGTTGTCTTTTTATTCCTGAGTTCTAAGAGTTCTTTATATATTCTGGATAAAGTCCCTTACCAGATATGATTCGCAATGAATCTCCAATTCTGTGCACTGCCTTCATTTTCTTGATGGTGTCCTTTGAAGCACAAAATTTCTAAATTTTCATGGAATTCGCTTTATCTAATTTTTCCTCTGTGCTTGTGCTTTTGGTGTTGTATTTAAGAAGGTTTTATTCAACCCAAGATTATGAAGATTTACTCCTGTTTTCTTGTAAGAGTTTTACAGCTTTAGATTTTACATTTAGGTGTATGTAATTTGAGTTATTCTTTGTATATGGTCTAAGGAAAGGGTCCAATTTAACTCTTTTGCATGTAGATATCCAGTTGTCCCAACACCATTTGTTGGAGTGACTATATTTTTTCCATTAAACTGTCTTGGCATCCTTGTTGAAATTAATTCACCACAGTGTGAAGTTTTACCTTTGTTGTAGACCGTTTATAGTTGATTCATGTTATTTTTTTTAGTATCCATTTTGACACTCTTTTAATTACTGTGTTTATAACATTTAAATTTAATGCAATTATTTATATATTTGGATTTAGATGTAAGAATCTGGAAAATAAGGACTAAGCCCTTATGATTTATGTTATTGAAATTTCTTAAGAAATCTTTTTCAAGACTGGTTATTATGATTTCATTTAGTTAACTTAGAAATTTAGAAGGTTTAAATTTTGAAGAGTTTACCCATTGTATATAAAATATAATATTGTAGTAAAATCTCGAGAAGACAGGGACTTCCCTGGTGGTCCAGTGGTTGACTCCACACTCCCAATGCAGGGGGCCCAGGTTCAATCCCTGGTCAGGGAACTAGATCCCGCATGCTGCAACTAAGAGCCCACATGCCACAACTGAAAAAGATCCCGTATGCTGCAACTAAGACCTGGTGCAGCCAAATAAAGAAATAAATATTTAAAAATAAAATCTGGAGGAGACATAGAGCTCTCTTTTTTTTTTAATGCATCATACCTGATAACCTAGCTCAGTACTTTTTGGTTGGCATTTAAAAAAAATTTTTATTCATTTATTTATTTTTTGACTGCATTGGGTCTTTGTTGCTGTGCATGGGCTTTCTCTCGTTGTGGCAAGTGGGGACTACTCTTCATTGTGGTGCACGGGCTTCTCATTGCGGTGGCTTCTCTTGTTGCGGAGCACGGGCTCTAGGTGCGCGGGCTTCAGTAGTTGTGGCTCTTGGGCTCTAGAGCGCAGGCTCAGTAGCTATGGCTTGCGGGCTTAGTTGCTCTGCGGCATGTGGGATCTTCATGGACCAGGGCTTGAACACGTGTCCCCTGCGTTGGCAGGTGGATTCTTAACCACTGCGCCACCAGGGAAGTCCCTGTCTCTCTCTTTTTTTTTTTTTTGCGGTACGTGGGCCTCTCACTGTTGTGGCCTCTCCCGTTGCGGAGCACAGGCTCCGGACGCGCAGGCTCAGCGGCCATGGCTCACGGGCCCAGCCGCTCCGCGGCATGTGGGATCCTCCCGGGTCGGGGCACGAACCTGTGTCCCCTGCATCAGCAGGCGGGCTCTCAACCACTGCGCCACCAGGGAAGCCCCTGTCTCTTTTTTTATTGAGATATAATTTGACATAGAGCGTTGTATTAGTTTTAGGTGCTCAACATAATGATTTGGTATATGTGTATGTTGCAAAATGATTACCACAGTAAGTTTAGTTAACTTTCATCACCACATATATTTACAATTTTCTTCTTTATAATGAGAACTTTTAAGATCTACTCTCTTAGCAGCTTTCAAATATACAATACAGTGTTGTTAACTATAGTCACCATGCTGTACATTACATCCCCAGGACTTATTTATCTCATAACTGGAAGTTTGTACCTTTTGACCACCTTCACCTATTTCGCAACCCTCCCCTTCCCACATCTCTGGCAGCCACTAGTTTGTTCTTTGGTCTTTTTTTTTTTTGGCCATACCACGTGGCTTGCGGGATCTTAGTTCCTGAACAGGGATTGAACCTGGGCCCCCAGCAGTGGAATTGAGGAGTCCTAACCACTGGACCACTAGGGAATTCCCTGTTCTTTGTATCTATGAGTTTGGTTTTTTAGATTCCATATATAAGTGAGATCGTGTAGTATTTGTCTTTTTCTGTCTGATATTTCACTTAACATAATGACCTCAGGGTCCATTCATGTTGTCTCAAATGGCAGGATTTCCTTCTTTTTCACAGATGAATACTAGTCGATTGTGTGTGTATATACATACCACATTTTCTTTATCCATTCATCTGCTGATGGACACTTAGGTTGCTTCCATGTCTTGACTGTTGTAAATAATGCTGCAGTGAACATGAGGATGGACATAGAGCTGTCTTTAAATCAATATTAACTCATCCCAATTGTCCAAAGATTCACCTATTTATCAGAAATAGTACATGAACCTTTAAAAATACAATTTAGGGCTTCCCTGGTGGAGCAGTGGTTGAGAGTCCGCCTGCTGATGCAGGGGACACGGGTTTGTGCCCCGGTCTGGGAAGATCCCACATGCCGCGGAGTGGCTGGGCCTGTGAGCCATTGCCGCTGAGCCTGCGTGTCCGGAGCCTGTGCTCTGCAACGGGAGAGGCCACAGCAGTGAGAGGCCTGGGTACGGCAAAAAAACAAAAAAAAACAACAAAAAAACAATTTAAGACCTTGTATTCCAGGACCAATGTTAAAGAATCTTTAAGTTATGCTTCAAAAATTTATCTAATAATTATTTTAACACAGGCTATCATTTACATGTACTTGTTCATATTTTAAAAACAAAAAGTAGAGTTAATGAACTTTTTCTTACAGATATTTTGATTATCTGGACTAGAATATTCCTAGAGTGTGTACATAACAGATTTTAAATCAAGTAATCAACAATTTCCCAAGTGAAGGGAAAAGAGGAAAAACAGGAAAGAAAAGAGAGGAGCTGGTTTCAGACAACTAAGAAACTATTTCTGTAAAGTACTAATTCTCTTTCTTCTTCAAGGAAAAGGAAGTTCAGATGCAGAAAAACTCATTACAGTTGATTTAAAAATACTCAGGCCCTTTACAATTAAGTAAACTTTTATTTTTGAAATAATTTTAGAGTAAAGCTGCAAGGATACTACAGAGCAGTCCTAAACACTCCTCATTTATTCTTCTATTGCCAACATCTTACATACAATCACTGTACATTTGTCAAAACTAAGAAAGTTAATAATGGCCCATTACTATTAACTAAACTTGAGACTTTATCTGGACTTCAGTAGTTTTCCCAGTAACATCCATTTTCTATTTCTGGATGTGGTTTAAGACAGACCTGTCAGTCATCATGTCTCCTTAGTTTCCTCTGGTCTGTTAAATTTTGAGGAGTACTGATCAGGTATTTTATAGACTGTCCCTCAATTTTGGTTTATGTGAATTTTTTTCATATTTAGACTAGGTTATAGAATGGAAAGAACATCACAGAAGTGAAGTGTCCTTCTCATGACCTCATATCAGGGGGTTACATGGGATCAATATAACTTAATATTGGTAATGTTTACCTTGACCACCTGGCCAAGGTAGTGTTTGCCAGTTTCTCCACTGTAAAGTTACTCCACTCTCCCCTTTCCACACTCTAGTCTTTAAAAGTTAGTCATCAAGTCCAGCCCACATTCAAGGGAGAGGGGACTTAAGGTCTATCTCCTGAAGTGGGGGGAGTACCATGTTAAGCTGAATAGTGTTCCCGCTGAAGATATCGACATTCTGATCCCCCAACAATGTTCTCTTTTATGGCAGAAGGGATTTTGCAGATGTGACTAAATTGAGGATCTTGCAGGGAGAGAATATCCTGGATTATCCAAGTGGGCCCTAAATAATTAATTACAAAGATCCTTACAAGACAGAAGAAGGTCAAAAGCAAGAGAAAATGATGTGATGAAGGAAGCAGAGACTGATGTGGCCAGAAGCCTACTAACATAAATGGGTGGACAAGCAGACAGAAGACAGGACATGGTTTTAAAGCCAAATTTTTACATGAGAACACCAAAGTTTGATCAGATCTCCCAAATCCCTGCAATCAAGTAGTAAACTTGACTTAGAAGGGAGATTTTTTACCATCAGCTTGTCAAGAACTATGAAAATCAGTTATATCTAGTGATGGTGAGTATGTGAGGAGATAAATAGTTGTTAGGAATACAAATTACCCTGACTTTTAGGGAAAATAATCTGACAATCATCTTAAATTTTTATTTATTTATTTTTAATTTTTTGACTGCATAGCACGGCATGGGGGGATCTTAGTTCCCTGATCAGGGATCCAACCGTGCCCCCTTCAGTGGAGGCACGGAGTCTTAACCACTGGACCGCCAGGGACGTCCTCATCTTAAATTTTTAAGTGTACACATTCTTTGACAAAGCAATCCCACTTTTAGAAATCCCTTTTATAGAAATGAAAGCACAAGTTCATAAAGATAAATGCAGAAGGATGTATACTTCAGCATTCATTATGTTCTTTATAATGTTGCCTATTTTGTTTTTAATGTGGTGCAAAAAGATGTTATAAATATATTTGCTTTTGAACATTTACTTCTCCCCAGAGCTAATCCATCAGCAAATCTGATCTCCTTTCCTCCAAAAAATGTGTTCTAGATCTGTCCACTACTCTCTACCAAAATTATTTTCTGGTCAATAAACTTAGATCAATATATTTTTATATATTATAAATTATATAATATTGCTGGTTTTGCATATAGTGCAATTTAAATATTCTACCATTATTTTGTCTTTTACTATCATAATGAATAGGTTCTATCAATTACAGTATGGTGTTTATGCTTAATTTTAAAAGGACTGCAGGACTTCCCTGGTGGTCCAGTGGCTAAGACTCTGCGCTCCCAATGCAGGGGGCCTGGGTTTGATCCCTGGCCAGGGAAGTAGATCTCACACACATGCCACAACTAAAGATCCCGTGTGCTGCAACTAAGACCCGGTGCAGCCAAATAAACAAATACATACATACATAAAATATTTTAAAAATAAATAAATAAAAATAAAAAGGACTGCATAAATGTTGATAAATGCAAACAATATTTATAATTTTCTCTACAATCACTGGATTACTTTGGTTTTATTGGCAAGAGTGATCAGGTGAAAACTATGCCCAGATGAACATTGGAGAAAACATTCCTAAGCATTTTATACATATAAGGATAATTTTAACACTGTACACTTATTGCTGTTTAAAATGTTTCCTTCTTTGTTGTAAAATTATCTCTTTCAAGAGATACTTTGTAAATCCTAGTTTTAAGACTTTAGGATTCATGGCTATGCAATTTGATCAATGAATTTCCAAAATCATTCAACAATGAAGGCCCTTGTTATTTTTATTATCTATAGCACAAGGTCTGTCCTCTCGTTAATCATTTTTAATTTCCATCCTTAGAACTTCTTTAGCACTGCTTCTTCCTTAGGACCAGAATCACAGGCAGCATTCTGGTGATAATTCATGGTGTAGTAGTATTTGTTTACAATACTTTCTCCATTTTGATCAGCAATGTTGGCCGCCTTGGCAACGGTACCTCATCTGGATGATGTCTTCACTACTTGTAGACACTGAAATCATTGCTGTTTTTTCACTAACACCACCTTGTGATAGTCGATAAGGAAAAGGACAAACCAAAAAAAAAAAAAATCCAAAGAGGAGTCTCATGATTTGCTCTTGTTAGAAGGATAAGTAACATTTGTATAATACTTTATAATTTACAAGCATTTTTACCCACTTCATGAAACCTCAAAACAAACCTTTGAGGCCATCAGTATCATACCCACTTTACAGATGAAGATAACCTAAATAACAACTGTGGTGGGGAACTACATTTCTTGGATCTGAATCCTCTGCTCTTCACATTATGTTACACTGCTTTCCACCACAACTACTAAGGGACTCAGTTTTTTGTTTGTTTTCCCTTTCTCCAAACCATTTCCTTTGCTTACTTCCCTCTGGAATAAAAGCTTAGAAAGCTTTTACCCTCCTGAGTGTATTTTTAGGAAATAACGAATTCACTGTGCCATTTATCATTCATGAGTTCTAAAGTGTGCAGTAGCACCAAGATAGCAAATGCATACTCACTGGTAAAGTAATAAGTTTGCCCTTGACAGCGCTTAACACAGAAAGGCATTACTGTTTCATCCCATGTGAAACATCACTGGTGCATAGTGTGCGTTGCGTTGAGGACGCCGGAGGAAGTGGCGGTGAACAAGTTTAATGCCAAATTGTGTAACTTGAATTTTACCTTGTTGAGTTTCCTCTGTTGAGCACAAGATACAAGATCCGTCCTAACACGTCTCTCTTTTTTTCCTTATAGTTGACGTTGGCTGCACTCTCAAGAGCCCTTTGCTCTCTTAGCTGCTGTGCTTCCCTGGTTTCTTCTGCACAGAATCTTCCAGAATTGCTCTTTTTCTGGACACGCTGGTCCACTGGACAGTCAGGGAATGGGTCCCAATCTTCCATGCCATTCTCACTTACCTCCCTTAGGTCCCTAATGTACCTGGTTGTCCTGACATGCTCCCGGCTCCATCGGCTCACCCTACTTTACTGAGCCCGAGCTTCTCCTGATCGTTTCGCCACCGCTCCTCAGGGCGGTCCGTGTAGGTTCCGAGACTCTCTGAGGGAGGTAGTAGGCTCTGCCACTTGTCCTGTTCCCCGATCCACCCCCGCAGACTTCCTGGGGCCAGGTTTGGCTTCTCACTGCGGAAGCGGCGGATTCACCTTTTCCCAAACAGCACGCTGGAAAACCTCGGATTGCTGACATCCTCCTCCTCGCCGACCCAGCGCGCGGGGACCGGCCCAAAAAGGCTTCCGCGGCCTGCGCATGCGGACTCGGCGGCTGCCACACAGCTGCCCGGCCGCCTCCCTCCGGCCCGCCGCAGCGATTTGGAGCTCCTGACAGCTCCACCGCAGGCGGACGCAGTCTTGTCTCGTGCTTCCACGTTATCCTATCAGAGAAGGGGCGGGGGCAGCGGCCCCTACAGCCTATCAGCGCGAACCACGACCCCGGCGAGCCCAGTAGGAAAGTGGCCAGGAAGAAGGTGATTGGGCGGCGGCGGCGCTCGGGGCGTAGCCCCGCCCGGGCCCCGCCTACCGCTGCCTTCTTCCGCGGGGCGCCAGCCGCCTTAGGCCCGAGCAAGAGCGGACGGCGGGTGGGCGCAGCTGCAGCGTGAGCGCCGGCGGGGGCTGGTGGGCCCCGCACCTTCGCTCCTCCTCAGCGCCCGCGCCCTCGGACATGGTGGCACCCGGCTCTGTGACCAGCCGGCTGGGCTCGGTGTTCCCCTTCCTGCTGGTTCTGGTGGACCTACAGTACGAAGGTGAGTCGTGTCCTGCCCCGGCCGGAGGAGTGGGCTCCCGGGCCAGGCCTCGCAGCGCTTCCCCGCCTCCGTCCCGGCACGAGTTTCGGGGCGGCCCGGGCGGTGGGGCGGGAGCCGGGGACTCCGTGGCCTGGCTTGGGCCTAAACCCGCCCCTGGGCGGGGGCCGGCTCCCGGTTCCGGGTTTGTCTGGGGAAGAGGTGCGGGACCGGCGGGCCGCGGGGCCGGGACAGCGGGTTTGGAGTGAGGAGTGGGGCTAATGGGGTCGGGGGGAAGCGGGGCACCGGCCAGCGGCTTCTGGGGCGTCCTGGGACGCGGAGACCCGGGCAGCCGTCGGCTCCCAGCCTCGCTCGGGACCCCCGCTTGGCGCCTGGGGACTCCAGGGTAGTGGTGCTGGGAGGAGGCGGTAAAGGTGGCCCAAGGGGTTCCGGGGGTTGGCGGTGGGGAGGATGTCCTGCTGAGTAAGGTGAGGGGGACAGTGTTGAATGTTAAAAGTGAGTAATCGTCACCCCGCTCTGCTGTCTTGTGTCTAGAAGTTGTTAGGTTGCAGTCGTTAAGTAGCCGGTGCAGGCATTCAAGCTCCCGGCGGGCAGGGCACTAAGTTTGTGGCTTTGCAGTTCCCAGCCTGTTGTTGGTTTAGCTTTCCTATTACGAGTTCTCTGGAAAAATGTCCCCGTAAGAAGATACGAATGCCTCAGCTTCCCTACGGTCCTACAGTTGGGAATGTTGGCTACTCTAACAGAACAGCAAACATAGAGGGCTGTCCCGTCTTAGTTGTCAACTTGAGGAGTACGAGTGAAACCTGCAAGCGCTCATTGAACTGACGCTGCTAACTTGGTTACCCTGCGAAATATTCTAGTATAATGACATACCACGTGCACTGACCTATTTTCGTCTCCATGAATAGGCTAGTAGTCAAATTAAACATTTTAATATTGGACTTAATATTAGAGGGAGTGCGGAGCTTAAGTTGGGAATTGTTTATGGTAAAATCCCCTCAAAATTATAAACTTACAAAAAGGAGTAATACTCTCCAATTTTTAGGTGTCATTTATGGCAGTGGTTTTTTTTTTTGGAGGAGGGGTTCCCCTGGAGACCATATATTTTTTGGAACCCCAAAACAAGATATATAGTGTGATAACATTGGGACAAAGAATTTGACAGTGAAATTGGAATGCCTGGACCACTTTAATATAGGTCATGTATTCCAGTTCTTTTGCGTTTTCTGATGTTAACACCTCCTGCTCGGTGAAGTTTAGCGTTAATCCCCAGTTGTCATTAATTAATTATGGCCACTTAAGAGAAAGTTGCCTATATTGTGCTTAACGTCAGTTATTTTTTAAGTTACACAGGTACACACTTTTGAATGATTTGCTTTTTCCACTAGCTTGTAGACCACCTTTTTAGAATCGCTGTTCTGTATATGATTCTGTAGGACTCATAACACTTCATGTCTCTCCTGTGGTATTTTCCAGAAGAAAAACCTCGCCAGAGAGCTTTTCGGTATGGGAGGCATTGGTAACGTTTCTCAGAGGGGTGCTAAAGTGCTGTCTTCTTTAGGGTGTTGTCTGTGTAAAGCAGCAGGGACTTGGTACAGGTGGTAGGGAAGAAAGGAAGAAGATCTTACATTTATTGAAGGTCTGCTGTGTGCCAGGCACTGTCCTGGACACCTTTCTGTAAGCTGTATCTTATTCATGGAGGTATGTGATGTTATTTCTGCTTTACAGATGAGGGAACTGAGGCTCCAAGAGTTTAATTAACTTGGATAAGGTCACATAGCTGTTAACTCTAAGAGCCATAAGTTTAACTCAAGTTATTTGACTCTAAAGTTCATCTTGTGTGTGGGCTGGAAACAGAAGTTAAGTGGTTGACAGCATAATGTGGGCCCAAGCATTTGTAAGTGGTGGCAGCTGAGAAAAATCAGCATTTTTGTTTGTTTCTTTGCTTGCCACCAGCAGTAATGAACAGGAAGGTGATTTCCTGACATGTTTAATACAGCGGTTCTCAAGCTTGAGTGTGCATCACCTGGAGAGCTTTTTAAACAGAGTGCTGAAACTTAGTCCCCAAATTTTTGATTCAGTAAGTCCAGGTAGGACCTGAAATTTTGCATTTCTAAAAAGAAATCACTGGTGAGAATCACTGATGTAATAAATTATATAGCGGAGTTAACTTAGGTATCTGTTATTATATATCTATTATTTTATTTGGTGATGGGGATATAAAGATAAGAAAGAACCTCTGACTTGCATTAGCAAATGGTTAGCTCCTGTTTTCCCAAATAAGTTCTGCCTCTGGGTTCTCTAACCTAAATGTCCTCTGGAGTCATTCAGGACTGTGTGATCCCACTGTTAGGCTTAAGACTTGGGGAGAGAAGAAATAAATGAGAATGCGTGCGAGAAGAGTGAGTGAGAAACAAGACCTTGCATATGTTGGAGACTGTCGCCAATAATTAGCTTACCTGGCCTATTTTTTTCTGATTTAAAATATTCATCTTTTTTTTTTCTAGGCTTTTCTGTTAATGTAATTCAGAGGAAGAAAATATGTGATAGGCTCATGAATTGAAAGGTTAAATCTTTTAGCATCCCTTTTCAAAAAGGCCTTTGAAAGGGGGAAGTCCAAAGCACTAGTTTGGGAATAGAATTTTTGGAGCAGAAAGAAAACTTTAGTATAAGTATCTACTTTAGTATTCTCATATTACAGATAAGGAAGCTATTTTAATTCTCTGCTAATGGTGTGTTCTATTTGGTGATTTAAGTAGGAACACAACCTGGGAACCAAACCTTCTTTTATCTCTTTTTCTTCCTTAACATTCTTTCAGGACTCAATTTTTCTTTATTTCACTGAACTGATCTGACTAAACCATATATTTTGGACATTGGGAAAAGAATAGTTAGAAATCTCCTGAGTACAAAAGATGGTGATACTTCTTATGTGAATCTAACTTACTAAAAGTATGTTTTGTGTTCTCTAGGATTTTCTTGACATTATTTAAATATGAAAAGAATAAAGTAGCGAAAACAAAGGACTTTCAGTAATTTATATACAGCAGTCCCCCCTTATCTGTGGTTTCGCTTTTCTTGGTTTCAGTTACTTGTGGTCAACCGTGGTCCGAAAATATTAAATGGGAAATTCCAGAAATAAACAATTCATAAGTTTTAAATTGCGAACTTTTCTGAGTAGCATGATGAAATCTCACGCTGTCTCACTTAGGTCATGAATCATCCCTTTGTCCCATGTATCCTGCCTGTTAGTCACTTAGTAGCTATCTGGATTATCAGCGGTATCTCAGGGCTTGTGTTCAGGTAACCCTTATTTTACTTAATAATGGCCCCAAAATGCAAGCCTAGTGATGCTGACAATTCGGAAATTTGGGTATGCCAAAGAGAAGCCGTAAAGTGCTTCCTTTAAGTGAAAAAGTGGAAGCCCTTGACTTAGTAAGGAAAGAAAAAAAATTGTATGCTGAGGTTGCTGATATCCACGGTAAGAACGAATCTTCTATCCGTAAAACTGTGAAAAAGGAAAAAGAAATTTGTGCTAGCTTGGCTGTCGCAACTCAGACTGCAAAGGGTGCGGCCACAGTGTGTGTTAAGTGCTTAGTTAAGATGGAAAAGGCATTATATTTGTCCAGTAAGATATTTTGAGAAGAGGGGACCACATTCACATCTTTTATTACAGTGTATTGTTATAATTGTTCTATTTTATTATTGCTGTCAATCTCTTACTGTGTTTAATTTATAAATCAAACTTTATCATAGGTGTGTATGTATAGGAAAAAACATAGTGTATATATAGGGTTCGGTACTGTCCGTGGTTTTGGTATCCACTGGGAGTCTTGGAATGTATTCCCTGAGGATAAGGGGAGATTCTTATAAACTAAGTATTTTAGCAGATGATCAGATTGCTTCTAGAATTATTTTAAATTCATTTAATGATATAGGCTATAGTTAGCAATACTGTCCAAGTCCCAATTCACTTGACTAGTTAGCATTGCAAAGTGCCCAGAAATGCAGTTGATTAGATTCTGTGGGACAGGGGGAGTTGTTCTGAGATGGGTGTCCTGTAGTAATTAGGCTTTACTTTCCCATATGAAGTTAATTAATTTAATTTCTATTGCCATAGTGTTCCTTTGGTTATTGTCCAGCTATTAATCTTTGTTTCTATGGAAATAATCATGGGAACCCAATCACCTGCTCTTAAGAGCAAAAACATCATGTCAACCATAAATTGATTTTTCAAGATCTTCGGAATGCTGCTTTTTAAAAAATCTGATGAGTTTATGTTATATGGAGTTCTGGACTATGGAGAGGACTCATTTAATCAGTTAGCAGAGGCTTCACTGTAGTGTTCTTTGGTGAGGTATATGTAGTATAGAACTCTTGGTTTTTGCCTTTTGAGTTTACAGACTGCTTGGGGACATAAAACATGCTTTGTGAAGCATCCATGTCCTCTTCCCTACTTTCTCAGTGTAGATTTAGCGGTCCCTCTTGTAGTCACTCCACCGAAAACATCCTTTAATTTTCTTGCCCCTGTGCTCTTTTGTTTTACTCACCTGGCAAAATTTGAACTGATTAAATCCAACTTGGCCAACTTGTTTGTCAAACCTCACAGCTGAACATGGATGGAGAAAAATGAAGATAACCTTGCTGACTGGTCTCATTTTAAGAATATAATCTCTATTTCACATGCACACTCAGTACTGCTAACATTCCTACAATTCCCTAGTATGTCTATTGAAAATCAGTGTCTCAAACCTCTTCCTCTTTCCTTAAATCTCCAATTTAAACCCTCCTTTTCTTTCTTCTGTTACCTGATTCTTTTAGACCTTATCTTTATTGGGAAAATGAAGGCCATCACAGGGCAATTTCCTCTTCTTTCTACCTCTGAATTTACTAGCCTACTTGCATCTCTACCCATTCTGCTAATTTTCTTATATTAATGGATAAAGCATCTCTATTCCTGGCAAAACCCAATTCCTATACTTATGCCCTGGATTCCATTTCCTCTTGCCTTCTGAAAATATTGCTTCTACAGTTACTGTTTTTCTCCTGTATCATCATTTTCTTCCTCTTCTGGGTCATTGACATCAGCACTTCAACATGCTATAGTATTTCCACTATAGTGTTTCCAAAGTTTTGATAGCAGAACTTTAAAGAGTGGTTGGTAGTCTCTACTGCTATATTCTCGTCTTGTGTTCTCTTCTCAACCTAATACTCCACTAATACTGCAAAGCCTGACTTATATGACTCCTATTTACTTATATCTCTTTTCATCTTAATCTTCTCCATCGCTAGGCTCCTACCACATCAACTTTACTTCCAAATGCCAAGCTCATTTTTTGATTAAGTGTCTTTATTCCTGTTGTTCCTATACTCTGAAGATTTCAGAGAACAGCCAAATGAGCATTCATGTTTCAGTCCTGACATATTATGTAAGAAGCACGCTCTAGGTCAGTTAATACTCTCCCTTTACCTTTTTGTATTTTCTTCATAAAACTTAATATTGTCTTGAACTACCTCATTTGTATTTCTTGTCTGTCTGTTCCTCTAGAATATAAGCTTTATGGAAAACACTCTTGTCTCTATACCTAAAACATGTTGACGTGAAGTAGATGTGCAATAAATACTTTTAGAATGGATGAGTGAGGTTGACTGTTTTAACTTTTTTTTTGGGTAAGGACCATTGCACACTTATTTTCCAAGTTGAAATTCCTTGAACAAGGAGTCCCATCACAACATTTATGCCTCCGTAGTTAATTGAAACAAAGACTAATGTCCGTTGAAATCGAGCAAACTTGGTTACAATAGATGTTATTTTCCTAGTTTACCCAGGAAGATTTCATGCAGGCATTGTTCATATGTACTTGCTACATAACCACTCAGCCTTTTCTTCCTTTCAGTTTGGCTTTGTATACTAAAACACTTTTTAGGTTAGAGTAATTGGAAAGAGATGCTTACAAGGTCTAGGGTTTCCAGCTCAGTGTATTTTTATTAAAACTGTTTCATCATTGGTCCTCACTGACTGTGGAATTGCGAAGATAATGAACTTCTTGCTCTTTCTGTGGCCAGATTCCAGTTTCCTGTGTTTCTGTCATGAGACTTTTTTCAGACTCTGCCCCATCTTGCTTTGATCTTGGATTTAGATAGGACCTTTTACAGACAGTACTTTTTTTTCCCCTTGTGTACCTTTTTAGAATGATCTTAAGGTTCTCTTCCTCCCTGACATTCTAAGTGCTCCAACCTGAACAACCACCCTAAACTTGCTTCTGTTCTGCCACCTGGCCTTGGCTTGAGCCTGAGCATCTCTGACCTTTTGTTCTTGCCTTTTTCAGTCTGGTTGCTCCAGTCTTGATTGTGACTCTCAGCACATCATACTTTTTTTTTTTTTTTTCAGTACGCGGGCCTCTCACTGTTGTGGCCTCTCCCGTTGCGGAGCTGGCTCTGGACGCGCAGGCCCAGCGGCCATGGCTCACGGGCCCAGCCGCCCCACGGCACGTGGGATCCTCCCGGACCGGGGCACGAACCCGCGTCCCCTGCATCGGCAGGTGGACTCTCAACCACTGCGCCACGGGAAGCCCAGCACATCATACTTTTAACCCCTCAACTTTATGTTTCTTAAAATTCTTTATATTTTGCTCTCTAAAATATGACAGATTCTAATACTAACTTCAGTGAAAGAGTTAGTTACTCCACCTTTTTTCCTGTCCTTCCTGTATATTTTGCTGACCTTTGGTTGATACTTGTCTATGGAGAAACTTATTGTTTAATTCTGTTCAGGAGATGGCAGGATGTTTGGTTGCCTCATCTCTCAGAATTAGGAGACTGCTTTCATTGTCACTGTCTCCCGGGATGTGGCAATGGAATAAAAAATTATCCATGGCTCAAAATAACACAGTTGAGATATTGCAAAAACAGCCACATTTGCAATTTTTAAAGAAACATATTAGTGTCTTTATGAGTCTTTGGTAGTAGTATCAGTTTGATTTTTTAATTGTTATTACATATCTTAGCTTCTATTATTCTGATGAATTATACATTTAAGAAGGAATTTAGTTACATTCATTCAATAAATATTGAGTGTCCGCTTTGTGAAAGGTACTGAACTAGGTGATAAAAAGAAGAAAAGACCGTTCATTCTCTCCGACTTGCTTTCGATCAGGTTTGGGACTGTGGGGGTTGTGAGAGGCAGGCAAACTGTGAAGATCAGCTTATTGAAACTGGGGTATTGCAAAGTGAAGTCATGTACTTGTGAGTGGAGGGATGCACAGTATAGCAGGAGCATAGGAGGAACTTTTCCCACCTTCTCACTGAGGTAGTTAGGGAAAGTTTCACAAAGGAACCAGCATTTGAGGGCAGAATCCTGATAGAGGAGTGGGAGTTTTCCAGGTGGGCAAGTGGGAGAGGCCTTTTCATGGCATAGCAAGCTTAAAGGGATGCAGCATAAGAACTAGTATGTTCAGGAAAGTTCGGCCAGTTCATTATGTTATTGGAGTATAAATTAAGAGTTGAAGGAGTGAGGGGTGATAAGGCTGGACCCACATCAAGGGACCTGATCAAGAAGGGTCTTGTTTGCCTTTAGATCTGAAGGGACTGAGGTTGAATCTAGCCAGCGACCTGAAAATACTGCAGAATTGTTACTAGGAGTGCATCTTGGGAGGATTGCTCTTGCAGTAGCATGGGGGCTGGATTTGGAGGAAGGTGAGAGAAGATCCCGGTTAGGAGGCACACCATCTCTTTCGGGGAGAAGGCGGCCTACACAACCGCCACGTACACTATGGCAAGTTCTGTTATGGAAAAGTGACCAAGATGCACTGGAGGAATAGTAATTCTCCCTGGATGATTGAAATTTTTGTAGAGGAAGTGGTATTTACTTATCACATTATTAAATAGAAATTATATTGGGTAAAATTGTAACATAATAAAGATCTGAGTTTTATTTAAAAGGCACAGAGAAATGCTGGATACCTCTTTTAATCATAGAAGGCAAGAGAAAGTTAGTTTGGAGAGGAGCTCAACCTTTGGGGTGACAGTATACGTAACTTTTTGGAGGGATACCACATTACTTTATTTGAAGGAATAGTACAAATGAAAGAATGTAGATGGATGTTTTGGTGCAACTTATAGAAGAGGTAAAGGTGACCCCAACTTGCATGCACTGCCTTGGTGACCAGGAAAGTGACCCTGTGGCCATGGGAAGCCAGCCTGAGGCTCAGCTCTCAGTGTCCCTGTCTCCCAGTGTGTGCTTGTAAGAGAGATACTTTGCCATGCCAGATTCGTGGGCCCCCGTTTGTGCAAGCTGGTGTTATGGTCACCCAGTTCTTCGGATTTCATCTGCTCATTCAGGTAGTGAGTCTCAGTGAAATCACACAGGTGGGTATCATTTGTCAGTGAACAGTTTGTGCCGTTCCAGTAGGGACTGATTCACACTGTTTTCCAAGTGTAACACATGTTCTGTTGCATTCAGCCAGCTTGCTCAGTCGTCATGGTTTAGTTTCTTGGTATCCTGAAGAGTTTGGGATTCAGCCACCTCATTGGTTCTGCAGCTTCATCAGTTTCTCAGCGTATTCTCTCTCCTCATGACACTGCTGAAGAAAATATTAGGCAGTGTCCTTCACAGCCCCACCATCGGGGTCAAAGCAGCAAGACGCGGCCAGGTAGACGGAGGAGGCGTAGAGCTCCAGGTGGGTCTGGTGGTTGATGGGGGCCTCCGAGTCCTGGTGGTCGCTCCGGCACACCCGCGAGGGGGCCTCGGTCATGGTGGCAGGTGGCTGAGGAGGGGCCTCCAGGGTGCTGTGGGGAGGTGTTGCAGCGACGGTTTGACCCAAGCTCTGTCAAGCCCTGTTGAAGCAGGACCCCGCTGTGGCTCTCCGTGAAGAATGTCTGGCTGGGGGCATCTGGACAAAGTACTTCAGGGAACTTCACAAATATGTTCTTGGTTCCCACTAGACTTCAGGCTCCGCTTGTGAGGTTGGAAAGGATTGTGGCTAAAATGTTACATTAAATGATGGGTTCGGTGAGTGAAGCATACAAGGCTTAGTAGCTGTGGAAAGAAAGCTTAGCCTGGTTTATATGGGGAAAAGTTTCCTGAGCTGTGCTGCAAAGAAAGCTAGGCTTTGGAATTGAATCTTATTGTGACAGTTACTGTGAGTCTTCAGGCAGTTTGGGTAACTTCTTTGAGCCTCAGATTCCTCAGTTATAAAAGTATGAAAGATGTTTACTTTCTACGTTTGTTGTGAAAATTAAGTGAAATAAATATACTGAAAGTATCCACTATATAGTAGGTTCTTAATTTCTTTCTGTGTTACATCTTTCCTGTTAGACATTTTCATGACTGGATAAGGAAAGTACTGTGACTAATGGTTTATCTCGTATCCAGATTTCTTACCTCCTCAAGCAATCTGGAATCTTCTATTCAGTACATTGATCTGATCTTCCCTTTTGAGAAAATATAAATGGGAGATGTTTGAAATCTTCTTGCTAATTTGAAGACTACGTCCTTTCCCCCAACATGTTGAGAACACATAGATAAACCCATCAACTTGCCCTAGTGATTAATTGTTCTTACTGTAACAGGCTGGATCCTTCCATAGCCCACACACAGCATTTTCACCATTCTTATTTCCATCCCTAGTTCATTCTCTAGTATCATTTTAACATGGTTTCTGCACACGTTTCTGCATAAGTGATGCACAATCCTTTATATTTTACACTAGGAACTGTAAATGTTTATGGGTGTAGAGTTTATATTAGAATTTACCTTTAGAAGATCAAAATGAACTATCTTTAATTGTTTTAATTTCCCCACCTCTATCTCTTAAAAAGATTTAAAGTAAAACCTTATTTTGTGAAACGTTCTACATTTACAAAGGTGGGGAATGGTATCATGAATCCCCAAGTACTAATCTCCCAGCTTTAACAATTTTCAGCCCATGAGCAATCTTATTTCATCTATACCTGTGGATTATTTTGGAACATTTCACATGACATCATTTCATTCATAAATATTTTAGTATTTATGAAAGATAAGGACTTTAAAATTTTAGAGCCTGTAATGAAACTTGCTATCCTTGGTTCACACCACCACAGTCCTTTCCATTCTTTCCCGCCTCTAATCTGTTTTCCACACCGCAGGCAAAGTGATCTTTTTAAAATGTAAATCAGATAGTCAGTTCCTTGCTAAAAAGCTATCTAATGACTTCCCTTTGCTCTTAGAATAAAACCCAGATTTCTTACCATAGCCTGCAAGGCCCAGTGTGATCTATATTGCCTGAATCCTCTATCCTTCTGAACATGCTGGGAGCCTCCTTTTGATTCCTTAGAGTTGAGCTTGGCTTTGAGCTTATTTTCTGCTCCTTGCCTGGTCATATTCTGGCATGCTGGAGGCTTCTTGTCATTCAGGACTGCTCTCCCGCCTTTTATGCTTTAACTCAAACATCTTCTCAGGGAGGACTTATTTGACTATATTAAGTCCTCCTCTTCCTTGCCTCTGGCAGAAATGATCTTGTTTATCCAGCTTTTTCTCTACTGCATTCCTACTGCTAGATTAGTCAGTGCATAGACCTTTGGTCTGTTTTTTAATGTGTGTGGCATCCTGTGGATCTGTAAGAATGTCAATTGTATTCATTTTTAGATTTTTTTTTTTTTTTTGCTCCACTAAGTTTGGTTCCTTAATTTTCTTATTTGGTGTTAGTTTCTTATGGATTGATTTTATGATTAGCTTTGTTTTTCAGAATTGCTCATTGCTAATCTTTGAATTCTGATTGTGGGAGAAGGCCGATTGCCTGTCTGGAGGCTGAGAAATCCCCAGGGCCCCTTCCTTTTCCTTGTATCAGAGTTTGGATCCCTCAGAGAACTGCAGCCACCTCCATGGTACGTTTCCCCTGAGAGGGTCTTTGGATATGATTTTGCCCACCAATCTAATCCTGTCCTTTTTATGTTTTGAGAATTTTCCCCAAATTTCTGTATTTTAGGTGGCCCTCTTCTTCTTTAAAAACATTTTTTTTCCAGCAAGGTTATGCATTTATATTTTTAAGTGAATTCTGTCATTTCTAGAATTTGAGCATGTTGGGAGGTAGGCTCATATGCTTAGGTGACTGTCTTACTCTAGTCCCCATGGACTGCTTTCTTCAAAAAAAATATTTTTTAATGTAAGGGGTAGTTTTTATCAGCCAGTGTTTCCTCACTGAAAGGATTTAAATTAAAAAAAATTTGTTTTTGGAAAAATCTTAAAAATATACCAAAGTAGAGGAAATAGTATCATTTACCACTGTGTACCGTCTGTCACCCAGCTTCAAAAATTACCAACACCAGGTCGCTCCTATTTCATCTATATTTTCATCCTCCTCTCCAAGATGATTTTGACGTCAGTCCCGTTCTTCACATTATGTATTCTGTAAATACTTCAGTGTGTGGCAGAGACTCCAATGTAATGCTGGCAAGTAGCCTGTCTCTCCAGAGTCCATGATTACCTGCCATCTAGGGGGTCCTCATAAAGCTAAAGGCTGCTGGGTTCTCCTTGGTGCTGTTTTGGGAGAGGCTGCCTTATTCATTACTGTTATGGCCACAGCCTTACATATAGATTTCAGTAACATTTGTTAAGTGAAGCATTAATTTCCATAATCTTCGTTATGAAAAGTAGGTTATATTTTTGGATATGGTATGGAATAGGTGGAAACAGGTGACCCTCACATTCTGAATATAATCAGTTTCTAAATCTATATTGCATAGTGAATTTTCACAGGGCAGGAGCCTATATCTTCATTTTAAGTGGGAAAAATAACAGTACTTTCCCAGCCCACTGAAATCCCCCAACTGATTCTCCAAATTTTACCCACACGCTCTTAAATAGGTTAGATATTTTCACATTGTTGCCCTAAACAAATAGGGCTGTGCAGGACCCTGAGTTTTTTGTTTTAAATTAATTTTATTGAAGTACAGTTGACTTAAAATGTGTTAATTTCTGCTGTACAGCACAGTGATTCAGTTATACATATATATATATATACACACACACACATACATTCTTTTTCATATTCTTTTAGGGTTTATCACAGGATATTGAATATAATTCTATATATAATAGTTTGCATCTGCTAATCCCAAACTCCCAATCCATTCCTTCCCCACCCCCTTTTCCCCATTGGCAACCACAAGTCTGTTTTCTGTGTCTGTGACTGTTTCTTCTTTGTAGATAAGTTCATTTGTGTCATATTTTAGATTCCACATATAAGTGATATCATATGGTATTTGTCTTTTTCTGACTGGCTTCACATAGTATGATAGTCTCTAGGTCCATCCATGTTGCTGCAAATAGCATTATCTCATTCATTTTTATGGCAGAGTAGTATTCCATTGTATATCTGTACCACATCTTTATCCATTCATCTTTCGATGGACATTCAGTAGATTGTTTCCATGTCTTGGCTCTTGTGAATAGTGCTGCTGTGAACAAAGGGGTGCATTTTATCTCTAAATTATAGTTTTAGGGCTCCAAATTTTTGAGACCACCAAGTTAAAGTTTCCTCCTTCCCCCTCTCCCTTTTTCCCTTCCTCTGTTGTACAGAGGACTCCAACGGGCAGCCAAGGTAATAAAACACTATACAGAAACTGCAGCCCAGGAATAGGAAAAGCAAGCTGCTTTGTTTAGTAGGGTAAATAGTAAGGTAAAGTGCATTTCATGTGGCTTTTTGCTCTATTCGATGAAATCAGGAATTCACTAGCTTTTGATGACTGAAATAGCAGGCAGTTGCTCAAATAGTCGCTCTGGGTGTCTTCCTGGACTCCTGCTCTTTCTTCACTTGACCTCTGCATCCAGACAGTTGACATAAGTCACAGGAAGTCGTCTTTTTCTTTCTCTTATTTTTCTAAGCAGTGTATTCTTCTCTGTTTCCATTGCTACTACTCCACGGTCAGGTCAGCGTCATGTCGCCTGGGTTATTGTAACAGAGAGTTTATTGGTTTCCCTCGTCCCTTCTGGCTGTTTACTGGAATCCTCTAGCAGTGAAAGTGACCCACTCAGAGCAATGAAGTCATGATGGAGAGGAGAGCTGGCTGAAATCCTGGACTTGGAGTTCTCTGAAAGCCTCATTAATCTTGAGCTCTGAGCTTCTAAGTATGATGTTCTTTGTGTTTGGAGTGCTGGTTTCTCTCTTCAGCCTATTCCCACAGGTCCATCCTCCCCATTTGTCCGTCAGGTTTCAGGGGGGACCTCGGGGAGACCGCACCCCCCACCTCACCCCCAGCACTGTCCCGTAGAACTTTCTGTGATGGTGGCAAATGTTCTGTATCATCCTTGCTGTCCCACACACTAGCTGCTAACTATCCAGCATTTACACTGTGACTAGTGAGACTGAGTAGTTGAATTTTAAATTTAATTTTAACTACAGGTGTTAGGCGCCTTCACTTGTGCCCTCACAGCACCCTGTGTGTATTCCTCCCATCCAAACACTTACTGTAGTGTATGTTTTCCCAACATTTGGTTACTAAACATTTTGCAAAGTTGAAACAGTTTTATACTGTCCAGTCCTATACCCATCACCTAAGCTCTATCATTAATGTAATTAGTATACTTCGTTTTTGTTTTCTTTTGGCTGCGTTGCGCAGCATGCGGGATCTTAGTTCCCCGACCAGGGATCGAACCTGTGCCCCCTGCATTGGGAGCGCAGAGAGTCTTAACCACCGGACCGCCAGGGAAGTCCAGTATGCTTGTTTTTAACACATATCCATCTGGGCATGTCTCTATCCATCCATTCATTAATCCTTTTTTAAAAAATGTTTTTCAAAATAACATCAATACACAGGTCCCTAAATACTTTAACATGCATTCATCAGTAGTTTTGGGGGGGATTAAAATTTATATACAATAAAATGTCCACTTTGTCCAAGCATAAATCTGCTGGGCTTTGATAACCGCGTGTGCCTGTGTAACCCTGGCCTCCACCAGGGCTCGAGCGCTCAGCGCCCCGGAGAACCCCTCCAGCTCCTGCCCGTGCGTCCCCGCACCTTCCTGAGGGGTGACTTCGGATTTTTTTTTCCTGCAATGTCCCTTTACACACTGAAACATGTAACATCGTGTTCCCTGTAAAAGAGAAGTGCTTTGGCTGCTTCGTGTCCATATGCGCCTTCTACACACGTTTGAACTTCAGAACAAAAATACTCTCTTTCCTACCTAACAAGGTACAGCTCTTCTTATAAGCGAAGAAGTTCTCACCTGTACCCTGGTTGAGAAGATACGTTTCCAACAGTCACTGTGTCTGTTACTGGCTATTACTGATTACTACTCTGAGTCCATCACTGTCCTGTTCAGTATTCAGTTATATAAAAACGAAATTGTAAAGTTAATTCCAACAGCATATTGTAAAATAAAAATGGGAATTAGAGAAAATGTGGTTAGTACAGTTTATTCTCCTTATTCATGGCAGTTATATTCCATATGTCTTTACGAACGTTGAATTAGCAAATACTGAACCATTGTACCTGGGAGGAAATTCAGGGTTAGGATCCTGCAAGGCCTCAGGTCACTACATGTTTGTTAGCAAATCAAAACATAACTTTGTTTTGTGTGTGTTTCTGTTTAAAAATATCTTATTTAATATATATTATTGATTGACTAACATTGAACTCATGGCCAGCAGCATTATCATTCATGTCTGAATGAAGCTTATCTAACAAACTTATTTTATTTAATTAAAAATTTTTTTTTTTAGTTTTTTGCCCGCTCTGCGTGGCTTGCAGGATCTTAGTTCCCCGACCAGGGGACGAACCCATGCCCCCTGCAATGGAAGCGCGGAGTCCTAACCACTGGACCACCGGGGAATTCCCCAAACATATTTTCTTTGAAAGGCACAGTACAGTCTCTTGCCCTTAGTAACACTAGGCAACACTATGCTTGGGGGCCATTTTAAACAGTGAAATAACCAAAAAAAAAAAAACCCCACAAAAATAAAAAAATGACACTAAATACACTGTAGAAAGGACACTTGCTTATAACATGAGAGCTCACACAGGAAGAAAAAGTATCACCTTGTTTGACTTCAGCTCGGAACGTGCACTTTGAGTGACTCAAGTGTGCCACCATTCTGCACATTCACATGTCCTCAAATGACTGCCAAGGCACCCTGAATATTAATTTGGGGATTACAGATGAATTGGAGGGGGTCACAAATGAATTTTCGGGAGTGGGCAAATTCTGAGATACAGAATCTGAATTGTGAGGATTGACTGTATATACAAATAAACGTGTATAAATAAGCAAAGAGAAAATGTGCAAAGCTACTACAGTCCTGAGTCTGTAATTAGTCGTGAGGTCAGAGTTGATATATATGGCATCCTTTGTCAACTTCCTGTTCCATACTTCTCATGCCTTCGGCTGGAACCTCAGCTACTCTGGCTTCTTTACCTGATGGCGTAACCCAGACCTTTGTTCCTGAAGGGTCTGAGTGCTTAACTGTTCTATTTTTGGTTGCTGTAGTTTTTAATTAACCTTTAGTATTGGGCATGGAAGTACTAACACCCTAGAGAATCCGCTGGGTTCCAGATGTAGCCCTCTTTGCCACTCCTGTATAGCAGCAAAGGCCATTTTTCCTTGATAAGCAACCACTTGCAGCTGGACGGCTAGCTGATGCTTTATCTCAGTTTCGTGCTGCATTATTAGGTTTGTATCTTGGAGCCAAAACACTCAGTGGCCGTCTTAGTGAATTCTAATTTATAGTTCCTTTTTTTTGGATAACATTTAAAATAAATATTATTTACTGTTTAAGTAAAATATTTAAAAATATATATAGGATTCTGGGTGAAGTAGGTTAATAAAATAAATGCATAACAGTCAAATGCATGTGTATCCAACATAAGAGAATTTTCCATGTAACTTAAGTTACAACTGTAAGTACCAGGAAAAATTCAGGATAATTTTGACAGAACACTTTTCTCAGTGTATTATAGTCCTCCCTAGGTTTTGTGGGCTCTATGGCTTTTGTCAAAACTACTCAACTTTGCCATTGTAGCATGAAAGCAGCCTTAGGCAGTGTGTAATGAAGGGGCGTGACTGTGTTCCAGTAAAATTTTATTTACAAAAACAGTTTGCTGAGCTCTGCTCTAGTAAGTGGGCACACATCAGTTAATGATACTAGATACAGTGTTATATTCCACTCTTCTTGTTCTAACACCTTTAGAATCCATTCCCACACGTATTCCATGGGTTTCTGCTAGTTTATCAGCAAAGTCTTGCCGTTCTTTTGGTGTGTAAACTATTTTCCTTAGGTCATAGTGTGTATACCTGCTAGTGACATCTGGAATGGTTAGGGTGGGTCTGAGTGAGCATCCCCTTTCATGGCATCTTCCCTAAGTAGTTGTCCTAGGAATTGTAAGCAGTGGAAGGCTAGGTTTCTCTGATAGTGGAAGGCAAGCTGTTTCTACTGGTAAAGGAGGCTCAGAAGGGCTGGGAGGTTTAAGTTGGTCAGTTTCATCCAGGTACAACCAGATGTCTCCATTCGAAGTTTGAGGATCCCATTCTTTACTAATACATGTCCTGAATTTCACAGGCGAAACTTGGCGAGACTCTGAATTCAACTATTGTTTTAATTCAACAGCCCTCAAAATTAAATTTTGTGCCTGATTTTCAGCTAAATCAGCTCTGTGGCTACAAAAAAAATAAAAAAAGAGAGAGAGAGAGATGGTTTCAAGGCTCCCGTGGAATCTCTCAGACTGAGTGGAGCTAGGAGTTAGCCCCGAGCTTGTCATTTTCTCTCTGTGCGTGCTCTAGTGTGCTCAGAGGAGCCCACCCCACGCCGCAGTCCTTATATTCATCGTTACTGCCGTGCTGGTCAAGCGCAGCAGCCACTTCGGTTTCCAAGGCATGTGCCTCAGTTAGTACTCATTTCCGTCAACCACAAACGATACCTTCATTAATTGATTCTACTACCTGCTACAGATTACTAACCTCTTGTTTCTCATTGACAGGGAACTCAGCCCTGCACTCAAGCTCAAGGGCATGACCAAACCAATCCTTAAATCCCATGTTTGTGGCTCTGTCTCTTAGAACCACTCCTAGTGCCATTTGTGTATAAAAGTCTGGGTCCCTGCAGGAGACAGGAACCACAGGTGATTTTAAAGGGGGAAGTTTAATATAAAGAATTATTATGATAGGAGGGTGACCATAATGATGTAGAGAGATAGTCTAGGACTGAGAGACACTCCCCAGGGAAGGGCCAACTTGGAGGGGGACCCTCTCCTCAAGGCTGGGGTTCAGACTTCATCGGAGACAGTATAGTTGCAGGCTAGGGTTGCTGGTAGGAAAGTGCGCTGAGGTGTCGGGGATAGAGCTGGTCCACAGTAGCTGGGGAAGCGAGAAACCACCTTCTCAGGTGTAGGTGAACCCTAGCTGGTGGGCTTGGGTGTGGGGGGGAGTTGGGGTGCTGCTGTGGGTGTGAAGCCTGGAGTACATGGCGTCCTGCTTGGGAGGAGGTGTGTGACCAAGGCTCCAGGTGGCTGAGGGACTGGATCCCTGGGTGTACGGCTAGGCCAGGGCACCACTGGATGTCCTCCCCGCTGCACGCCACGCAGCAGGAGCCAGAAGAAAGTAAAGGCAGCAGTGGGGACCAGGAGGTGTCCTTCCTGCAGTGCCCCTTCAGCACCCTTTCCTGACAAAGCCTAACACTGTGCTCAGTGTACAGAAGAATGCTTACACGCTCCGGCCCATCATTACAGTCAAAAGCTGAAGGATGAATTCAGAGCCGAGAGGCGGCACGTTGGTTGAAAATTGGCCTGGTCAGTCGGATCGTATTATTCTACTCACGATTCCTCGCCAGCTCCCGATTTTGCTGAGAGTGAAGCCAAAGCTGAACCTACTCAGACGCTCTACTACTTTGACCTCATCTTATTTGTTATCTCCCTTGTTGGCTCTGTGATAGCCATCCTGACCTCCCTGCTGTTTCCACGACATACCTGGCATGCTCCTGACCCAGGGCCCTTGCACTAGCTGGCCCTTCTTCTTGGCAAGCTCTTATCCTAGTAGATATCTGCCTGGTGAGTCCTCACTTTCTTCAAGTAGGTCTTTGCTCAGATGTCAACTTCTCAATGAGGCCCTTGACCACCTTATTTAATACTGAAAGCCCCGCCACTCCTGACCCCCCTCATGCAGCTCTACTTTCTACCTACCTTACTTTGTAATTCACTCCTTTCTTATGTCTGTCTCCTGCTACTATAATGTCAGGTGCCATGAGTGATAGAGGTTTTTGTTTGGCTCACTTATCCCAAGTATCTAGAACAGTGCCTGGTGCCCTGTAGATGCTCAGTAAGTTCATGATTATTGTAGTGGACTCTAATACTCATTGAAGTGAGATTCTAGTTTAACAAAGCAATTCTAATTTTGTTGTTGAACCACAAATTATAAATATTTTTGGTAGTACCGTGTTAGGCAGTTTTCCTTGCATTTTGTAGACTGGGTACATTGTTTTGACTAACTAGGTCGATATGGGTATATTTTTGGGTGGCTTCTACTCTATAAAATGAAGCACTGTTTGTACTTTATTGTTACTTTCTCTAGGTCGCTTTTCAGCTTCTGTGACTTTTCTCATCTAAGTAAATGAAGGAGGCCGACAGCTATTTTTTAAACATTTTATTCTTTAGAATTAAGTCTTGGTTCGTGGAAAGTTAATTTATTATTATTTTTATTTGTTTTTAGGTGCTGAATGTGGAGTAAATGCAGATGTTGAGAAACATCTTGAATTGGGCAAGAAACTTCTTGCAGCTGGACAGCTAGCTGATGCCTTATCTCAGTTTCATGCTGCAGTAGGTTTGTATCTCAGAACCAAAACACTCAGTGGCCATCTTAGTGAATTCTAATTTATAACCCTTTTTTGGGATAACATTTAAAATAAATATTATTTATTGTTTAAATAAAATATTTTAAAATACAGGGTTCTGGGTGAAATAGATTAATAAAAGCACAATATTTGAATACATACGTATCTAACATAAGAAGATTTTTCCACGTAATTGAGACTTAACAACTATTAAGTACTAAGAAAAATTCAAGATAATTTGTGTTTTTTTTTTTTTTTTTTTTTTGCGGTATGCGGGCCTCTCACTGCTGTGACCTCTCCTGTTGCGGAGCAGACTCCGGACATGCAGGCTCAGCGGCCATGGCTCACGGGCCTAGCTGCTCCGTGGCATGTGGGATCTTCCCGGACCAGGGCACGAACCCGTGTCCCCTGCATTGGCAGGCGGACTCTCAACCACTGCGCCACCAGGAAAGCCCTCAAGATAATTTTGACAGAACACTTTTCTCAATGTATTATAGTCATCCCTAGATATCCTCACAGGATTGGTTCCAGGACCCCCTCGGATACTTAAACCTGTGGCTACTTGAGTCCCTTATATAGAATAGTGTAGTATTTGCATGTAACTTACACACATCCTCCAGTATACTTTAAATCATCTCTAGATTACTTACAATACATAATGTAGTGCAAATACTGTGTAAACAGTTGTAAATGTAATGCAAATGCTATGTGAATAGTTGAGCAGCAAATTTTTTCCCGAATATTTTCTATCTGTGGTTGTGGAACCTGTAGGTACAGAGGGCCGACTGTATATATTTTTCTGCCTCCTTAAGCAGATTTCACTGAATACAGTTTTAATTTTCTTGATGATTTGAGATCATCAGTATAATAGTTACTTTGAGGCCCTTGGGGGATCCTGCAGTTCATCTCCTGTTCATTGTTGGTCAGACTCTCTCTACCCCTTAGGCTGTTGCTTTTCTTATTGCTCACTTGTGTCTGTCTGTAGCATCAACTGTCTTTGCAGTGTGTAATCTGTTGGGACTGTGAGAAACGAGGTGACCAGAGTAAACAGGTTGTGAATGAGGTCTTAGAGGATTTTCTTATGAGTTACTACATGAAGTTTTTTGCTAAAGCTTTTTGATATCGATATTCCTCATTCCTTTTTTTTTTTTTTTTTTTTTTTTTTGCGGTGCGCGGGCCTCTCACTGCTGTGGCCTCTCCCCTTGTGGAGCACAGGCTCCGGACGCGCAGGCTCAGCGGCCATGGCTCACGGGCCCAGCCGCTCCGCGGCATGTGGGATCCTCCCGGACTGGGGCATGAACCCGTGTCCCCTGCATCAGCAGGTGGACTCTCAACCACTGTGCCACCAGGGAAGCCCTCCTCATTCCTTTTTTATTTACTTATATATACTTACCTTTATTTGGGATGGTTAAGAGTGACAAGTCAACCTGCAGAGTAATGAGTAGTGTATTTTTAATAAGATATAGTTCTGCTCACCAGAAGAATTATCCTATTGTTGTAACTTACTATATAAGCAAAAAGTAATTAGGTTTTGGTTTGGTGATATTTTTCTTCATGCTTTTTCTTGAACTTAGATTTTTATTACTGACGTTACTAGCTCTCTGGAATAATAGGAAACCTAGATTTTAATCTTGGCTTTGCCACTTGATAATTCTGTGACATTGGTCAAGTTACGTAAGAAAGTGTAGGCTTAAAGAAGTGACCTGCACATTCCCAGCAGTTTCACTCTGCCACCGAAAAAAGGACTTTCTGTGAAGATTAGATGAGAGAAATGTATATAAAGATTTCTTTGAAAATAGGGGACAGTTTCATGTGTAAGGTATATAGAAATACTGTATCTTCGAAAATTAAGACTTTTCTAAAAGTAAATTTACTATGTTAATAGGGTTTTCTTAACTATGTGGAGCTTCTAAGGGGAAGGTTTTCCATTTCAGTGACCAGCTCACCTTGGAAAGTTGTAGTTAATTGGCACAGTTTGCCAGTAGTTACTTTTCGCTAGAGACCGCATACTGTGTGACCGGGTCATTCCTAAGTCCACACTTTCTCTGGTGATTTGAGTTGTCCTCAGTGCTGCAGCACGGTAATTAACATTTTTTCAGTTATTGTCTTAGATAAAGCATGTCTTAAAAAAAAAAACTGATTCTTCCTTGCTACCATGAGAATATTTGCAGAAACATATACCTTCTACTTAGTTTATACTTTATTATTTGCTTTCTTCTTTTGTGGTACGCGGGCCTCTCACCGCTGTTGCCTCTCCCGTTGCGGAGCACAGGCTCCGGACGCGCAGGCTCAGTGGCCATGGCTCACGGGCCCAGCAGCTCCGCGGCATGTGGGATCCTCCCAGACCGGGGCACGAACCTGCGTCCCCTGCATCGGCAGGCGGGCTCTCAACCACTGCGCCACCAGGGAAGCCCTATTATTTGCTTTCTTTAATCTCACAAATTAATAAGAACGTTAAGGGCTGTGGCATATTGTTAACGTCGTTTAAAATGACTGCCTGTTTTTTGTTAGCTTCACTGCCATACAAGAATTCTAGAGATGGCTCTTCCCCCAAAATAACCAATAATATATTATTATCTACACTGAAAGATGTAAATTAGTAAAGCTAAAATGTGGTAATTTATTTGTGAAATTCAGTAAAGGGAAAAAGTGAGACACTGCTAGTGCCTTCAGAATTCAAATAGCAGTGTCATTTTGTTAATCGTAATTTGGCAAGTAACAGTGATTCTCAAATGGTACACTTACCATAATTTGAGGAAGACCTGTGTAGTTTGAGATAGTCATCATTTTAGTTTATGTAAAATAACTAACCATAGAAAATAGAGTTTAAATTGTAGTTGATGGGAGTATACAGTAGGTAGTGATAGGGTGATGTGGTGTCATGGCCTGTTGAGTCTCTTATGAGATGTTTGTTTATCAGAAAAGAACTGTAGATCTTCTATTTCAATTGTCTTATTTACCAAACATCCAGTTTAGTATGGCCATGTTTACTGCTTCAGGTAACCCAGTGAGTTAGTGAAAGCCTCTTGCTAACAGTGAATTAGTCCAGGTCTCCTGACTTCTAGACTAATAAGTTATGCAGTTACTCTAGTTACTGCAGTAGATCAAAGAGCTGCGCTACTGTAAAATGTACAATAATTTTTTGTGGTAAAATGTCACCCATATTTTATTACATTGCTTTAAACTGACTATAAAAATTCATTAAATGTTTATACTTCCCAACTTCTGAATTTTGTAATGTACTTTATCTCTTTAACTTTTCCTGTGATTAGAAATTGATGTTGGAGTTTGTAATAGAATTTGGCTAGTGGCATTGGGCATATCAATGACTCATTTTTTATTATAATGTTATAGCTGACATGATTTATGGCTGTGACACCCCTTTCCCATTTTCATTTTTGAAAAATTACTTGGTTACATTTTGAATATTACTTAGGCATGGTATGTTTGATAATTACATTTTTACACAATAAAAGGTTTATGTATTAAAACTCAATAGCAACACAAATAATTGTAGTACAGATCTATTGGTTATTTGGTTTGAAATTTCTTTGCATCTGGTGTATAAATATTTTTTGGCAAGAATTTTAAGATTTGCAACTTAAATACTCTTGATCTGTTGGAAACTGTGATTTAATGAAGAGTGTTGGTATCACTTTCTAAATAGTCTCCTGAAACAGTTGCATCTATTTCACTATTATGATGTAGTCAGACACAGGTTTTGTTTAGAGATTTTATCATCAGAGAAAACCACAGTGCAGGTGTGAGGATGCCCTGCCTCTCATTTCTACAGCATGGTCTTATGGGGATAAAGAGTCCTAGGGTCTGAAACATTTCTTTGGTAGACCTTACAGAGTGTCTTAGGTGTATCTGGCATGAATGAATGTCTAAAGTGGTGGATTAAATGGTGGGCATGAATGAAATGATAGGTTTCTCCAATTGCTTGGTAAGATAACTGGTATCACACTTAACATTATCTGGCTAAGTCAAAAAAAATCCATGGCTTCATTAATTTGGTACTTAAACATATTGTGGTGCCTTCTCATTGCATTTGAACTTTACTTGTGAAATGGAGATGGACATTACTATTCACATTTATACAAAAGGACACAGTGTATTCTAGTGACCTTCAAAGGTCACATTCCAGTTCAGAAGATTGTGAACTTCTTAAGGATAAGTACTATCTTATTATTGTTATTACTATTATTATTTTAGTCTCTGGTGGTGCTCAGTAAAAGTTTGAATGAATGAAGGGGAAGAGTTGGGTTCGCTGGGAGCAAGAATAAAAAGTTTTCTGTACCTTTGCAAGGGTGGTGTTCACCCTGCTGCCACCATTTACAGAATCATTCGTAATTGGCTTTCTGATGTTTTTCTCCAGATAGTAGTTGTACTTTCTTTATTAGGGCAAATTTTCTCACATTTGAATTGTTTGATAGTTTTAGGATTACACCTTAAATTCATTTCTCATATTCAAATTTTGAATAAACTAGTATAACAATTTGACATGTTTTCAAATGAAGTCTAGTGTTTGCAGATGTAGGCTTGCATATAATTTAAATAATGAACTGTATCATATTTGGATGGATAATAGGAAAAGTGATTATTTTCAGGGTTATCAAATCTTGTATTGTGAGAAACTAAGCATGAGTTTCTTAAACCAATTCTTGTTCAGTTGCTACTTCCTGCATAATGATTTAGGAATGGACACTAGTTCTGGGAACTGATGGTATTTTAAGATGAAGAGCCAGGGAAGGCTATTTTGATATTTGCCATTCAAGTGACCTTATACCACTAAGCACATTGATTCTTGATTCATAGGTTGAACCATTGACATCTGATTCCTTATTTTTATAGGTTCAGTGTTATAAATTGGGGTTCCAATCCCATTTCCTATCTTAAAAATACCTAAAAACTGAATAGCAAAATAAGTGAAAGTGAGTGCCCCAGAAATACTTTATATAGACATTTGTTATGTATGTATAATCAAATACTTAATAAAAAGCTTTGTCATACTTAATCTTTGGGGGTTTTCTACATAGACTGAAATGGTCAGGTTTTTTCCAAATAGAAGTCCATTGCAGTTTTTGCTGAAGATGCCTTCTTGATAAAATGCCCGAAGCCAGCAATAAACGTTCTTCTTTTCTTGAAAGAGGGTCATACTGTATTCAAAATTAGCAACACCTGTTTTTGAAAATGCCATTGCTCATTTCGTGGGGGAGATGATCTGAGTGTCCTGGTGAGGCATGTCTCTTTGAGAGCCATGTCTGTGCTGACTTCTCTGGGTCCCTGGCTTATTCCTGGCACGTCTCAGTGTTGAGTGGATGTGGGACTGTCCCTTGTTGGAGTTATCAGGAATTTGTTTCCATTTCCTTTCATTTGATTACAAGGTGCTATAGAGACACGAAAAATGAATTCACTCAAGGAATGTATTTTTTTCTAGAGTGAGGTAAGCATATAAATAATTGATATCAGGAGGTAGTGATAAGTGTTAGGTGCTGTGGGAGATATATATTATAGAGTGTTATGGAAACCGAAGGTTTATTTTCACATGTGTAATCAAAAAAGTCATTTGAGCTGTGCCTCAGAGATGGAGTAGGTTTTGGACATATGAAGATGTGTGGTGTAAACTCTAGGCCTTAAATCATGTCATTTCTAGTATTTCTTATTCTTCGATTAGTGTAAATAAGTCATGGAGAACTTAACTTTTTTTTTTCTTTTTAAAAATTTTTATTTTATATTGGAGTGTAATTGATTAACAATGTGTTAGTTTAAGGTGTATAGCATGGTGATTCAGTTATAAATATACATGTATCTATTCGTTTTCAAATTCTTTTCCCGTTTAGGTTATTACAGAATATTGACTAGAATTCCCTGTGCTATACAGTAGGTCCTTGTTGGTTGTCTGCTTTAAATATAGCAGTGTGTACATGTCAATCCCAATCTGTCCCTCCCCCTCCTCCCCCCTGGTAACCATAAGTTTGTTCTCTAAGACTGTGAGTCTCTTTCTGTGTCATAAATAAGTTCATTTGTATTCTTTTTTTTTTTTTTTAGATTCTTCGTATAAGCAATATCATGTATTTGTCTTTCTCTCTCTGACTTAACTCCACTTAGTATGATAATCTCTAGGTCCATCCATCTTGCTGCAAATGGCATTATTTCATCCTTTTTAATGGCTGAGAAATATACCATTGTATATATGTACCACATCTTCTTTATCCGTTCATCTGTCGATGGACATTTAGGTTGCTTCCACGTCTTGGCTATTGTAAACAGCACTGCAGTGAACATTGGGGTGCATGTATCCTTTTGAACCATGTTTTTCTCCGGATACATGCCTAGGAGTGGGTAACTTTTTTAAAATTAATGAATATAAAAGTAATCCATGTTCATTGTGAAACATTTTGGAATATGTATATGAACTATATAAAGAAGAAAATCCAGTCTCTGCCCACGTAACTACTGTTGACCTGAAGTGAATTTCCTTCTGCTTTCAGACACAGTCACTGTAAGTTTCACTAATTCTTAGATGTCAGATCATTCTTATGGCCAGTTGTGCTGACCAAGTGCCATATATTTTACATTTATTGCACATTCTAAATCAAATATGAACTGAACCAGAAATATTATATATCTGGCTAGTATGCTCTAAATATAGTTCCTCTGTTTCTTACTCATTCTTCAAGCTAATTACAATTTTTGTGGGAAATAACCTGTATTTCCCACAAAGTCATTAGCAAAGGCTACTGACTTTGCTCTTTTTTCCTTACCTTCCAAGGGAAATTGATCAGGGAAGAAAGTTCAGTGATGCTTAGCTGGGAACATATATGGATTTTTTGTTTTTTATTTTAGATTTAAGGAAAAGAAGTCTTATATTGTTAAAATGCCCAATTCTCTTATTTTTTCAAAAACAGTCCTGTTTTTCCCCTGACTGCCTCATTCTTTTGCTTTTTTTATTGTAGTAAAATATACATAACAAAATTTACCATTTTAACCATTTTTAAGCATGTAGTTCAGTGGCATTAAGTGCATTCACATCGTTGTGCAACTATTACCACCATCCATCTCCAGAACTTTTTCATCATCCCAGACTGAAGCTCTATACCCATCAAACAATTGTTCCCCATTTCTGATCCCCGTCTCTTCTCGGTCCTTCCTTGGCAACCACCATTCTAATTTCTGTCTCTATAAATTTGACTACTCTAGGAACCTCATAGAAGTAGAATTGTACAATATTTGTCTTTTTGTGTCTGGCTTCTTTCACTTAGGATGATGTCTTCAGGGTTCATCTGTAATGTAGCATTTATCAGAATTCCATCCCTTTTTTAAGGCTGAATATATTCCATTGTATGTATATACCACATTTTATTTATCTACTCATCCACCGGTGGACATTTAGGTTTCCACCTTTGGGCTATTGTGAATAATGTCACTGTGAATATGGGTGTACAAATATCAGCTTTCAGTTCTTTTTTTTTTAAGGTTATACTTCATTTATAGTTATAAAATATTGGCTATATTCCTCATATTGTACAATATATCCTTGTAACTTGTACCTAATATTTTGTGCCTCTTAATCCCCTACCCCTATATTGCCCCTCCCCTTTTCCCTCCCCCCCACTGGTAACCACTAGCTTGTTCTCTATATCTGTGCGTCTGCTTCTTTTTTTGTTATATTCACTAGTTTGTTGCATTTTTTTAGATCCCACATATAAGTGATATCATACAGTATTTGTCGTTTTCCGTCTGACTTATTTCACTTAGCGTAATGCCCTCCAAGTCCATCTATGTTGCTATAAATGCAAAATTTCCTTCATTTTTATGGCTAATATCCCATTGTATATATATACACGACATCTTCTTTATCCATTAATCTGCTGATGGACACTTAGGTTGCTTCCATGTCTTGGCAGTCAGCTTTCATTTCTTTTGGGTATGTGTACTCAGAAGTAGAATTGGTGGTTCATAGGGTGATTCTGTGTTCAGTGTGTAAGGAGCCTCCGTATTGTGTTTCACAGCAGCCACACCAGTGCACATTCCCTCCAGCCGTGCACACGGGCTCCAAGTTCTCCACACTCTTACTAATCCTCCCTCCCTCCCTCCCTCCCTCCCTCGCTTCCTTCCTTCCTTCCTTCCTTCCTTTCTCCCATTCTCCCTTTATCCTTCTTCTTTCCCTTTCTTTTCCTTTTCTTTTTCTCTTTCTTTCCTTTCCTTCTCCCTTTCTGTCTTCTTTTTCTCCCCTTTCTTATCCTAATGGGTGTGAAGTGGTATCTCAGTGTGGTTTTGATTTGCATTTTCCTAATGATTAGTGATGTTGAGCATCTTTTCATGTGCTTACTGGCCATTTGTGTATCTTCTTTCATATATGGTTTTATAGCCTGTTTTCTCTTCCTGCCTTATCTCCACCCAGCAGTACTTCAGGTAGTTTTCAATGCCGTTAACAACTCCTTAAAATCATAATTTTGAGTGATTATATACTATCCTGCCATATAGGTTCCCATACTATAATGTTTTACAAATGATAAGACCTTCAGGGATAGAACTTTTAGGGAATTTTAGTTGTAAATCTTATGGTAATGAATATCTGTGTGCATAAATATTTATTTTTTTAAGGTACATGACTGGATTTGGTCAAGATAATTTTTAAGAAAACAAAATGTATATATATATATATTGCTTTTTAGAAGGATTGTTTGGCAGCATGAGGTTTACTTCTCATTGAATTTACTCCTTCCCCCCTTTTGTAGGTGCTGAGCAGAGTTAGTTCAAGCACCTAACTCATCTGTCTGCTTTCCTTCCTTCAGATATTGTTAACGACTCTAGCCTTACTCTCTGGTCTTACTCTCTTTCATTCTCCTTTGTCCCATGGTCTGTACCTTTATTTCTTCACTGCCATTTTAGTTGGAGTTTGGGAGAGAGCAGTTGCACATTCAGTATACCAGTTTAAATGGAAGTCTGTAATTTTCTAAAATCCTGTGAGTAAGTGCAAAGTCCATATTCTCAATCAGAATTTCACTTAAGAAAATTTCAACAAAGACAAACAGAATTGCAAACAGAATTGGATACTTATAAAAGCTAAGAGTTGAATATAGTTAATATTCTAGACCAAAGGTAGGCAAACTTTTTCCCTAAGGGACCAGATAATAAATGTTTTAGGCTTTGCAGCCACGTAGTATCTTGCATATTTTTCTATTTTTTTGACAACTCTTTAAAAATGTAAAAAATATTAACTTGAAGTCTGTGAGTTGTTTTGGGCTCAGAGGCTACCAGTTTGCTGAGCCCCTGTTCTGGATTTATTTGCAGTGATCTTGCTAGGCAAAATGACCCAGTATTGATGAAGAAATTCTTTTCTTAATGCCTTTGCTAGTAGAATTGCAAACTCTAATACTGTTCAGATGACTTGGTTTTTTGAATAAAGTACTGAGAGTTAATATTTGTTATTTTAATTTTCAGATGGTGACCCTGATAACTATATTGCTTATTATCGGAGAGCTACTGTCTTCTTAGCTATGGGCAAATCAAAAGCAGCACTTCCTGATTTAACTAAAGTGATTGAATTGAAGATGGATTTCACTGCAGTAAGTTCATCTAAATTTTCTTTAAAGGAAAATTTAAGGAAACTCGGAAGAAGTGATTTGTTTCTTAAGGTGAAGACTGGCATGCTAGGCATAGCTGGAGGATGTAGAAAGCCACTCTGATGTAGTGGACCGGGCAACAAGAGAAACTCAGTCCCTGGAATCAAAGGCCTGTGTGAAGGAGGCACAGTGGAGTGGGTACATTAGGTGATTTTTAGAAGGTTGGTAGTGATGTTAGCCTTGTGGTTTAGAAGGATATCTGTGTGGAGGATGGAGTGTAGGGCAAGATGTGAGGCTGAGAAATGAGCTGATTAAGAGACTCTTGAACTAAGAGGCTGTCAGGTGGCTGATGACAGTTTCAATTAAGGGTGTAGTGGGAAGAATAAAGAAGAGGGTGTAGCTTAATTAAGCAGTGGTTTGTGATGAGAGTACAGTGCTGAATGACACAAGAGTCCTGCCCTGAACCAACACTCAAACTTCAGAAGTGGAGGAATTTACGGTCTAACAGGATATCTTGACAATTGGCAGGTCACTGTAATAGCTTAAAATAATAGGACCCAATTATATTGTTTCAAAATTAATTTGGTAATTCACTTATCGTTTATGTCCTGCCATAATCCAGAAAGTATTCGAGATGATTGATTAGATATGGGTGAACATTTGGTTTGAAATATTACTATTATTTTAAGATGGAATTCACAAGTGTCATATTTTTCTTTATTACTTTACCCAGCTAAGCATAACCTTCCACAGAGGTTAAGTACCTCATTTTCCTAGTATTATAGTACTTACTAGCTAGTTGAAGTGGCTTTAATCTTGCTTTTTATGTGTGTTGATGCATTTTACAGAGGATTAGGGAAATTTTTAAGTACTGTAAAAGTAATATATAAGTTTTAGTAGAATATTGGTGTGGTTTCTGTCTTACGGTAGACATTGATCATCAGAGAGTTGGTATTCTTGGAAGAGATGGGATTATGCGCATTAGAAGAGGAATATCAGAGATGATTGATGGATGTTAAAAGGAAGAGGCATTGTTGTTCTGGTTATAGTGGAATAAATATGTGCATTAAGAGTTAATAAAAAAAAAACTATTTCCAGTGCTTTGATTGGTAAAGTCCCAAATTATAACAACTTTTATTATAGTGGTAAAAAGTTATCATGCTGGCTTAAAGTACTTTTTAAGTGAGATATAACTCACATATCATCAAATTCACCCTTTTTTTAAAAAAGAATGTGACCATTTTTTAATATTTATTTATTTGGTTGCATCAGGTCTTAGTTGCGGCTCACCAGCTCCTTAGTTGGGGCATGTGGGCTCCTTAGTTGGGGCATGTGGGTTCCTTAGTTGCGGCAGGTGGGCTCCTTGGTTGCGGCAGGCATGCTCTTTAGTTGCGGCATGTTAACTCTTAGTTGCAGCATGCATATGGGATCTAGTTCCCCGACCAGGGTTCGAACCTGGGCCCCCTGCATTGGGAGCGCGGAGTCTTGTCCACTGCGCCACCGGGGAAGTCCCCTCACCCTTTTTTAAAGTGTGCAATTCAGCAGTTTTTATTATATTCACAAGGTTCTGCAAACATCGTCATTATCTAGTTCCAGAGCGTTTTTATCACCCCCCACTCAAAGAAACCCTGTACCCATTAGAAGTCACCTCCCATTTCTGTCCTAGCCCCTGGCACCTTCTGTCTCTATGGATTTGTCTGACTTGGATATTTCATATAAACGAAACCATACAATATGTCGCCTTTTGTGTCTGACTTCTTTCACTTAGCATAATGTTTTCAAGTTTCATCCATATTGTAGTATGTGTCAGTAGTTCATTCCTTTTTATGGCTGAATGATATTCCATTGTATGGACATATCACATTTGCTTATTGATTTATTAGTTGATGGGAATTTGGTTTGTTTCTACTTTTTGGCTATTGCTATGAACATTTATGTCCAAGATTTTGTGAGGGCACATGTTTTCTTTTTTTTTTTTTGATATAGTAAAATGTATATTTAAAGGAAGCATACTTTAACAAAATTTATACACATTCATTGGTTCCAGGAATTATTCTCAGAGTGTGAAGTCAAATGGGCATAGGAAAATTTAATATTTCATTAATATTTCATTAGCTTATTTAGTTTTATTCTTTGTGTTTAAAGAAAATTTAGAAATTCATAGTACTCAGTATACTTTTTTTTGTTTTTCTAGGCAAGATTACAGAGAGGTCACTTGTTACTCAAACAAGGAAAACTTGATGAAGCAGAAGATGATTTTAAAAAAGTGGTAAGTTAAGTTCAATTTGTTTATGGCTCTGTGAAGATATTTTGAGTGAACATACTGAACTTATTTTTTTATATTAAGACATTTAATAATCATTTTATACCTGAAAGGGAAAATCATTTGATTTATGTGTGTAAGATCCATAGTTCCTGAATTAATATTTAGTGACTGGCATCAAAGAATCATTTTAACAGATGGAAGGTAAAGTGTATGGAATAGATAAGTAATCCTAACTCAGTTTATAGCTCATGTTCTGCCTTGTCCTCCATGAGAATCTAAAGATGTCAGCTGAGCTATCCTAAAAGTTGCCTGAGTGACTTGGGAAACCCTTTATTTGATTTGAAAGGAATAATGAAACAGATCTTAAAAGGAAATTTTGCAATCACCCACATGACTACTTTAAAAAGTATAGTGTTTTGGGTTTGTTGGGGGAAGTGTTACAGATTACATGTAATTGAAGGGGTTATATCCTGAAAAAGGATTTGAAGAGAGACAGCTAGCTAATGTCTTTATGCCCTCATGGGACTTGTTTTAAGACCTGCTTTTTTGTTCCACATGGATTTGATTCTGGAGTGGTCTAGAAAGGGTATATCTATATATATATATATATATGTATCTCCCATTGTTCATTATTTGCATTTTTGTAGTTTATCAAAATGCTTAGTTACCGTGATGATAACCACTATGAAAATAAAACTAAAATTTTTAATGTTTTCATAACCTTTGTCATAATATTCAGACAGGTGCAGACAAATCCAGAATACATTAGAAGTTAACTGTATTGAATCAGAAACTATCTCATGGTCTTAATAAAGTTCGATGTCATTTTCTGTTTATCTAATCTACCTTGCTACGTGGGAACGTGTTAGAGAGGAGGCTGAAGGACAGGTGATGGGGAGGTAAAGTGCTGGAGTGACCTTTCCCTAGCCCCGGTCCTTTGTACCCAGCAAGTGTTGTGTAAAAATTTGTTAAATGGATGAGTGATAAAACATAAGAATGTATTTCCTTCTTTTAAACAAATACTTAAATCTATTACTTAGAATTCTTTTCCAGTTACAAAGGCTAGAGTAGCCTTTTAGAAATACCACAATTTAGAATAAAGCTTTATCACAAATTAGTCCTTACTGGGTATTGAATATATCCTTTTGGAAAAGTGTGGATATGTCTTGAGTTAATGTCTTTTCTGTCATCAATATTAAAACCTCTCGGAAATAAGAAGGGGACTTTCATGAAACTTTACACTTTTGATTGTCCTCTGAGAGTCGTGCTTCTGCTAGTGTGTTCTTAAAACCACCCTTGCTATTATTGTTATAGGATTCTTCCATGAGAATGTGCATCTGTATTGAATGATATTTTCCTTTTAATTGAAATCTTTATTGAGATAATTGTAGATGCCCATGTAATTGTGATTAATAATACATAGAGGTCCTGTGTACCCTTTACTCACTACCCAGTTTCTCCCAATGATAACATCTTTTAAAACTATATTATGGCATTACAGCCAGGATATTGACATTGATATAATCTACCAGTCTATTCAGATTCCTCAGTCTTACTAATATTCATTTCTCTATATGTATTTAATTCTATACACTTTTTCCTGTATCCATCACCACAGTCAAGATACTGAACAGTCCTCTTGCCACAAGGATCCCTTCTGTTGCCCTTTTATAACCACACCCACTCCCCTCCCATACTGCTTCAGCCCCTCATTCATAACTCCTGGCAACCACTAATTTGTTACTTGTTTCTTAAATTTTGATGTTTGAAAAATGTTACATATGTGGTCTCAAATGTTATGTAACCTTTTGGAATTTTCTTATTCAGCATAATTCCCTGGAGATTCACGCAGACTGTTGCATTATATATCACTTAGCTACTTCTTTTAATTGCTGAGTATTGCATGGTATGTGTGTGATGCATTTTATTCATCTGTTCATCAGTTGATAGACATTTGGGTTATTTCCTCTCCTTTCCTGGCAAGGACTCAGTGAATGAAAAGCCACGGACTCTGTTTACTACAGCCCTCCCAACTTTCTTTTCCCCTCTATAAAAGTGCTCTCCTTCCCTTGCTGTCTGGGGAGTTGCACATAGCTTGCCATGGTCGCAGACCCCAAACTGCAGTTCTTTGCTGATCCCGAATAAATACAACTTTGCTGGAGAAATATTTGGCAATCTATTTGTTTTAGGTCAACATTTTGGGATCAGAGAAGACTCGCAGTGGCTCCAGAGCTGGCAAGCAAACAGGGGCATTATCCATAAATGAGCTCATTGCTGCTCACTGCTTTTCTCACTGACCCTGGAATTTGAAGGTACATCTTTCTCATTGATCCCAGCTCATGCCCTCTTTGCATTTGAAGCTCTCCAGGCTTTATTTGGGATCTATTTTAAGGTTTCGTCTTACCGGTTAAGGCCTTGCTCTGTATGAGAGTACTCATTTGGCATTTTGGTCTGATTTTCAGATCAGACTGTTTTATTGAAGCTGGCTAGCCTTCCGCGCATTCCTTCGGAGACAGGGGCTGTTTCTCCTGAACCAGTTTAGCGATCGGCCCATTGCTTTGGAATAGGGGCTGTTCTCTGGAAACTGGATGGAAAAAGCCTTTGGTCTGGCTCTTCCAACACCAAGCTACACCAGGCTATCTCCTTAGAATTGGCTGGTATTAGCTTGCAAGCTGTCTGAATTGAGCTGTTTGAGCTGTAAACTGTTTAAGCTGTTTGAAAATTGTTCCTTTACTCTAGGAAAAAAATCTCTGAGAAATGGGATCCCAATACACAAATATTTTGAGGGCCCCCCCCATGTTTAAAAACTATGGTCCTTCCTCATGTGCATTTCTAACAAAATGGACCAACCTGACCAAAGACTGTTTAGAATACCAGTGGCCATTATGGAGAACTTTTGAAATCCAGAAATGAAAGGAATGCCTATTTCAGTTGGTATTTTGAGGCTTCCTAATGTTATCAGATGCCTAAAATTGTTTCTCTGCAAAATAAGATTTTAAGATTAACTGAGGCACACAAATGATTAAAGAAAAGTAAACTGGCTCCTGAAGCCTTAGGCTCTTCTTCCTTGGCTTTGAGGATCTGTTTATTAATTTTTCACAGTATGCATCGTTTGCAGGCTATTCCTGTGGAATGTAGGCACAGGTCTGAAATGTGTGTATATGTTCTGCATGGTGTAGAACATTTGTTGATATTTGCATTAGAAAGAGTGAGAAAACATGTGTATTTGCTTGTATATTGATAAAAGTCTTTGGAAAGATATGCAAGAAACTGATAATATCCATTACCTCTTGGAGGAGAACTGTAAAGTGACCTTGGAAGTTCTTACCTTCTAAGGACCTCATTTTCCTCATTGTGAAGCATAGAAATTGAAGAGATGACATGGTCCAATCTTTATTGTTTGGTACCATAAAATGGTTTGAAAAGATAAATTTTACAATATGACTATATTTTATCTTTGCCAATTAAAGAATTCTTACATTTTATTTTTTGATGATCTGTGAATATAGATGATATATAATTTATTTTCTTTCTATGTTCTTAAGTGAGCTTTTTGTGGTATTTAAGAGAGTTTACCAGTCTATAAAGTCCATAAAGATTTCATCTTACTAATTACAATATACAGTCAGGTAGCTACATTCAGTTACAGATTTTACACCTTGGAATAGAAGTTTGAATATGCTTAATCTCTTTCTGGGCTACAATGAGAATTTCATATTTGTTAAGTGTACAGGTTACTCTGCTGCCAGAGGGTCTCCTGTAAACAGGGTTGCCTCAGGTCCATACTGGTTGTCGTAGTCCTGAAAAGGATCTTAGGTGGTTTAGTTTGTCTTCAAGCTATCAGTGACTCCTGTAACCAGTGCCTACGGTCATTTCTTAGTTCAGTGAGTGTTTTAGTGCATATTTGCAAGTCAGAGCGGTAGGGTTAGAGGGTTGCTGACAAAGAAAACTAGTCTCTTAGGATAGTGTATGATAAGTACTGTGATTGAGCCTGTGGGAACATACCAGTAGAGTTACCTAGCTGAGCTGGGAGTTGGGGGTCTGGGGTCAAAAAGGGCTTTCCTAAAGGAGGAAGAGCATGCATTTATGATCTCACAGTTCATGGGGTCAGGAATTTGGACAGGGTTAGTTGGGTCCTCTGCTCTAGCATCTCTCACAGGCTACAAAGTGCCAGATAGGGCTGTAGTGTTATCTGAAGGCTTAGTTGGTGAAAGAATTGCTACCAAACTCACTTGGTTGTTGGCAGGATGAGTTTGTTTTTTTTTTTTAAGAGTATCAGCTTTATTGGTCATTTGTGCTTTGGAAATGTGTGTGAGTGAGAGTCCCCTGAGGAGGGGGCTGGGTCTCTGCCTGGTCACTGCTGGTTCCTCTTGAGCTGTTAGACTGACTTTGGTTTCTTCCAAGCTATTGACCAGAGGCTTCCCTCGATTCTTTCTTACCTGGGCCTCTCCATAAAGCATCTCACTACCTGGCAGGCTTGCATCATCAAAGTGAGCAAGTGAGAAGGCAAGAGATTACCAGCAAGAGACAGAATGCCAGCAAGATGGAAGTCACAGTGTTTTGTACATAATCAGGGAAGTGACATCCTGTCACCTTTGTCATGTTCTGTTTGTTAAAAGGAGTTACCAGCTCTATCCCATACTCTAGGGGAGGGGATGACACAAAGGAATAAATTCCAGGGGGGTGCATCTCAGAAGTCAAACAACCTGCTGTTTTCACTTGAGGTACCAAATTAGGAGTGTATTTAGATTAGAGTAGAGTAGATTAGAGGGCAACTTACCTCTTTCAAGTCCCCATCCCATAGTTATTACAGGGTTTTTGTTTTTTTATAACCATCTTTATAATTGAAGTACAGTTAATTTACAAAATTATGTTAGTTTCAGTTGTACAGCAAAGTGATTAAGTTATACATGTGTAAAATCTATTCTTTTTCAGATTCTTTTCCATTATAAATTATTACAAGATATTGAATATAGTTCCCTGTGCTATACAGTAGGTCCTTGTTGTCTATCTGTTTTATGTATAGTAGTGTGTATATGTGAATACCAAACTCCTAATTTATACCGCCCTCCCACCGCTATCCCCTTTGATAGCCATAAGTTTGTTTTCTATGTCTGTGAGTCTATTTCTGTCTTCTAAATAAGTTCATTTGTATCATTTTTTTAGATTCCACATGTAAGTGGTATCATATGATATTTGTCTTTCTCTCTCTGACTTCACTTGGTATGATAACCTAGGTCCATCCATGTGGCTGCTGATGGCATTATTTCATTCTTTTTATGGCTGAGTAATATTCCATTGTGTGTGTGTGTGTGTATATCTGCGCACCACATTTTGTTTTTTTGTTTTATTTTACATTTTTATTGCAGTATAGTTGCTTTACAGTGTTGTGTTTTTTTTTTGTTTGTTTGTTTGTTTTTTTTTTTTTTGCTGTATGCGGGCCTCTCACTGTTGTGGCCTCTCCCGTTGCGGAGCACAGGCTCCAGACGCGCAGGCCCAGTGGCCATGGCTCACGGGCCCAGCCGCTCCGCGGCATGTGGGATCTTCCCGGACCGGGGCATGAACCCGCGTCCCCTGCATCGGCAGGTGGACTCTCAACCACTGCGCCACCAGGGAAGCCCCCAGTGTTGTGTTTATACTGTACAGCAAAGTGAATCAGCTATACATATATCCCCTCTTTTTTGGATTTCCATCCTATTTAGGTCACCACAGAGCACTTAGTACAGTTCCCTGTGCTATACAGTAGGTTCTCATTAGTTATCTATTTTATTTTATTTATTTATTTTTAATATCTTTATTGAAGTATAATTGCTTTACAATGGTTTGTTAGTTTCTGCTGGATAACAAAGTGAATCAGCTATACATATACATATATCCCCATATCTCTTCGCTCTTGCGTCTCCCTCCCTCCCACCCTCCCTATCCCACCCCTCTAGGTGGTCACAAAGCACCGAGCTGATCTCCCTGTGCTATGCGGCTGCTTTCCACTAGCTATCTATTTTACATATGGTAGTGTATATATGTTCATGCCACTCTCTCACTTCGTCCCAGCTTACCCTTTCCCCCCGCATATCCTGAAGTCCATTCTGTAGTAGGTCTGCGTCTTTATTCCCGTCTTGCCCCTAGGTTCTTCATGACCTTTTTTTTTTTTCCCTTAGATTCCGTATATATGTGTTAGCATACGGTATTTGTTTTTCTCTTTCTGACTTACTTCACTCTCTATGACAGACACTAGGTCCATCCACCTCACTACAAATAACTCAATTTCCTTTCTTTTTATGGCTCAGTAATATTCCGTTGTGTATATGTGCCACATCTTCTTTATCCATTCATCTGTTGATGGACACTTACGTTGCTTCCATGACCTGGCTGTTGTAAATAGTGCTGCAATGAACATTGTGGTACATGACTCTTTTTGAATAATGGTTTACTCAGGGTATATGCCCAGTGGTGGGATTGCTGGGTCGTATGGTGGTTCTATTTTTAGTCTTTTAAGGAACCTCCATACTGTTCTCCATAGTGGCTGTATCAATTTACATTCCCACCAACAGTGCAAGCAGGTTCCCTTTTCTCCACACCCTCTCCAGCATTTATTGTTTGTAGATTTTTTGATGATGGCCATTCTGACCAGTGTGAGATGATATCTCGTTGTAGTTTTGATTTGCATTTCTCTAATGATTAATGATGCTGAGCATCCTTTCATGTGTTTGTTGGCAGTCTGTGTATCTTCTTTGGAGAAATGTCTATTTAGGTCTTCTGCCCATTTTTGGATTGGGTTGTTTGTTTTTTTGATATTGAGCTGCATGTGCTGCTTGTAAATTTTGGAAATTAATCCTTTGTCAGTTGCCTCATTTGGAAATATTTTCTCCCATTCTGAGGGTTGTCTTCTCATCTTGTTTATTGTTTACTTTGCTGTGCAAAAGCTTTTAAGTTTCATTAGGTCCCATTTGTTTATTTTTGTTTTTATTTCCATTTCTCTAGGTGGTGGGTCAAAAAGGGTCTTGCTGTGATTTATGTCATAGAGTGTTCTGCCTATGTTTTCCTCTAAGAGTTTTATAGTGTCTGGCCTTACATTTAGGTCTTTAATCCATTTTGAGTTTATTTTTGTGTTTGGTGTTAGGGAGTGTTCTAATTTCATTGTTTTACGTGTAGCTGTCTAGTTTTCCCAGCACCACTTATTGAAGAGGCTGTCTTTTCTCCACTGTATATTCTTGCCTCCTTTATCAAAGATAAGGTGACCATAGGTGCATGGGTTTATCTCTGGACTTTCTATCCTGTTCCATTGATTTCTATTTCTGTTTTTGTGCCAGTACCATACTGTCTAGATTACTGTAGCTTTGTAGTATAGTCTGCAGTCTGGGAGCGTGATTCCTCCAGCTCCATATTTCTTTCTCAAGATTGCTTTCGCTATTTGTGGTCTTTTGTGTTTACATACAGATTGTGAGATTTTCTGTTCTAGTTCTGTGAAAAATGCCATTGGTAGTTTGATAGGGATTGCATTGAGTCTGTAGATTGCTTTGGGTAGTTTAGTCATTTTCAGAATGTTGATTCTTCCAATCCAAGGACATGGTATATCTCTCCATCTATTTGTATCATCTTTAATTTACTTTATCAGTGTCTTATAATTTTCTGCATACAGGTCTTTTGTCTCCTTTTGTAACTTTATTCCTAGATATTTTATTTTTTTTGTTGCAGTGGTCAGTGGGAGTGTTTTCTTAATTTCACTTTCAGAGTTTTCATCATTAGTGTATAGGAATGCCAGAGATTTCTGAGCATTAATTTTGTATCCTGCTACTTTTACCAAATTCATTGATTAGCTCCAGTAGTTTTCTGGTAGCATCTTTAGGATTCTCTATGTATAGTATTGTGTCATCTGCAAACAGTGACAGCTTTACATCTTCTTTTCCTTGGATTCCTTTTATTTCTTTTTCTTCTCTGATTGCTGTGGCTAAAACTTCCAAAACTATGTTGAATAATAGTAGTGAGAGTGGGAAACCTTGTCTTGTTCCTGATCTTAGTGGAAATGGTTTCAGTTTTTCACCATTGAGGACGATGTTGGCTGTGTGTTTATCATATATGGCCTTTATTATGTTGAGGTAAGTTCCCTCTATGCCTACTTTCTGGAAGGTTTTTATCATAAATGGGTGTTGAATTTTGTTGATAGCTTTCTCTGCATCTATTGAGATGATCATATGGTTTTTCTCCTTCAGTTTGTTAATATGGTGTATCACATTGCTTGATTTGCATATATTGAAGAATCCTTGCATTACTGGGATAAACGCCACTTGATCATGGTGTATGATGCTCTTAATGTGCTGTTGGATTCTGCTTGCCTGTAGTTTGTTGAGGATTTTTGCATCTATGTTCATCAGTGATATTGGCCTGTAGTTTTCTTTCTTTGTGACATCTTTGTCTGGTTTTGGTATCAGGGTGATGATGGCCTCATAGAATGAGTTTGGCCCCGTAGAATGAGTTTCTTGCCTATATTTGGAAGAGTTTGAGAAGGATAGGTGTTATCTCTTCTCTAAATGTTTGATAGAATTCGCCTGTGAAGCCATCTGGTCCTGGGCTTTTGCTTGTTTGAAGATTTTTAATCACAGTTTCAATTTCAGTGCTTGTGATTGGTCTGTTCATATTTTCTATTTTTTCCTGGTTCAGTCTCATAAGGTTGTGCATTTCTAAGAATTTGTCCATTCCTTCCATGTTGTTCATTTTATTGGCACATGGTTGCTTGTAGTAATCTCTCATGATACTTTGTATTTCTGCAGTGTAGTTGTTACTTCTCCTTTTTCATTTCTAATTCTATTGATTTAAGTCTTTTCCCTTTTTTTTCTTGATGAGTCTGGCTAATGGTTTACCAATTTTGTTTATCTTATCAGAACCAGCTTTTAGTAGTATTGATCTTTGCTATCGTTTCCTTCATTTCTTTTTCACTTAATTCTGACCTGATGTTTATGATTTCTTTCCTTCTGTTAACTTGGGGGGCTTTTTGTTCTTCTTTCTCTAACTGCTTTAGATGTAAGGTTAGGCTTTTTTATTTCAGATGTTTCTTGTTTTTTGAGACAGGGTTGTATTGCTATAAACTTCCCTCTTAGAAGTGCTTTTGCTGCATCCCATAGGTTTTGGGTCATCATGTTTTCATTGTCATTTGTTTCTAGGTATTTTTTGATTTCCTCTTTGATTTCTTCATTGATCTGTTGGTTATTTAGTAGTGTATTGTTTAGCCTCCATGTGTTTGTATTTTTTACAGATTTTTTCCTGTAATTGATACCTAGTCTCATAGCGTTGTAGTCAGATAAGATACTTGATACGATTCAATTTTCTTAAATTTACCAAGGCTTGATTTGTGACCCAAGATATGATCTATCCTGGAGAATATTCCATGAGCACTTGAGAAGAAAGTATAATCTGCAGTTTTTGGATGGAATGTCCTATAAATATCAATTAAGTCCATCTTGTTTAATTTATCATTTAAGCTTGTGTGTCCTTATATATTTTCATTTTGGATGATCTGTCCACTGATGAAAGTGGGGTGTTAGAAAGTTCCCTACTATGATTGTGTTATTGTTGATTTCCTCTTTTATGGCTGTTAGCATGTGCTTTAATGTATTGAGGTGCTCCTATGTTGGGCGCATAAATATTTACAGTTGTTATATCTTCTTCTTGGATTGACCCCTTGGTCATTATGTAGTGTCCTTTTTTGTCTCTTGTAATAGTCTTTATTTTAAAGTCTATTTTGTCTGATATGAGAATTGCTACTCCAGCTTTCTTTTGATTTCCATGGAGTATCATTTTCCGTCCCCTCACTTTCAGTCTGTACGTGTCCCTAGGTCTGAAGCGGGTCTCTTGTAGACAGCGTATGTATGGGTCTTATTTTTGTGTCCATTCAGCCAGTCTGTGTCTTTTGGTTTGAGGATTTAATCCATTTACGTTTAAGGTGCTTATCGATATGTATGTTCCTTGTACCATTTTCTTAATTGTTTTGGGTTTGTTATTGTAAGTCTTTTCCTTTTCTTGTGTTTCCTGCCTAGAGAAGTTCCTTTAGCATTTACTGTAGAGCTGGTTTGGTGGTGCTGAATTCTCTTAGCTTTTGCTTGTCTGTAAAGGTTTTAATTTCTCTGTCGAATCTGAATGAGATCCTTGCTGGGTAGAGTAATCTTGGTTGTAGGTTTTCCCCTTTCATCAGTTTAAATATGTCCTGCCAATCCCTTCTGGCTTCCAGAGTTTCTGCTGAAAGATCACCTGTTAACCTTACGGGGATTCCCGTGTATGATAATTGTTGCTTTTCCGTTGCTGCTTTTAATATTTTTTTTTGTGTTTAATTTTTGATAGTTTGATTAATATGTGTCTTGGCATGTTTCTCCTTTGATTTATCCTGTATGGGACTCTCTGCACTTCCTGGACTTGATTGACTATTTCCTTACCCATATTACGGAAGTTTTCAACTATAACCTCTTCACATATTTTCTGAGTCCCTTTTTTTTCCCCTTCTTCTTCTGGGACCCCTATAATTGGAATGTTGGTGTGTTTCTATTGTCCCAGAGGTCTCTGAGTCTGTCCTCAATTCTTTTCATTCTTTTTTCTTTATTCTGCTCTGTGGTAGTTATTTCCACTATTTTATCTTCCAGGTCACTCATCCATTCTTCAGCCTCAGTTATTCTGTTGATTCCTTCTAGAGAATTTTTAGTTTCATTTATTGTGTTGTTCTTCATTGTTTGTTTGATCTTTAGTTCTTCTAGGTCCTTGTTAAACATTTCTTGTATTTTCTCCTTTCTATTTCCAAGATTTTGAGTTATCTTTACTGTCATTACTCTGAATTCTTTTTCAGGTAGACTGCCTATTTCCTCTTCATTTGTTTGGTCTGGTGGGTTTTTACCGTGTTCCTTCATCTGCTGTGTATGTCTCTGTCTGCTCATTTTGTTTAACAATGTGTTTGGGGTTTCCTTTTTGCAGGCTGCAGGTTTGTAGTTCCTGTTGTATTTGGTTTTTGCTCCCAGTGGGTAAGGTTGGTTCAGTGGGTTGTGTAGGCTTTCTGGTGGAAGAGAGTGGTCCCTGTGTTCTGGTGGATGAGGCTGGATCTTGTCTTTCTGGTGAGCCAGGACCATGTCCAGTGGTGTGTTTTGGGGTGTCTGTGAACTTATGATTTTAGGCAGCCTCTCTGTTAATGGTTGGCTTGTGTTCCTGTCTTGCTAGTTGTTCGGCATAGGGTGTCCAGCACTGGAGCTTGCTGGTCGTTGAGTGGAGCTGGGTTATAGCGTTGAGACGGAGATCTCTGGTAGAGCTTTCGCTGTTTGGTGTTACGTGGGGTTGGGACGTCTCTTGGGGACCAATGTCTTGAACTCAGCTCTCCCATCTCAGAGGCTCACGCCTGACACCTGGCCAGAGCACCAAGACCCTGTCAGCCACACGGCTCAGAAGAAAAGGGAGAAAAAAGAAGAAAGGAAGAAAGAAAAAATAAATAAAATAAAGGTATTAAAATAGAAAAAAATTAATAAAAATGAAAACATAAAATGTAATAAAAAAAATAAAGAGAAAAGTGACCAACGAAACCAACAAACAAATCTACCAAAGATAACAAGTGCTAAAAACTATACTAAAAAAACCCCAAACAACAACTAAAAACGGACAGTCAGAACCCTATGACAAATGGCAAAAGCAAAGCTATACAGAGAAAATCACGCAAAGAAGCATACCCATACACACTCACAAAAAGAGAAAAAGGGGAAAAAAATGTATATTAAAAAAAAGGAAGAGAGCAACCAAATCGATAAACATATCTACCAATGATAATAAGCTCTAAATACTAAATAAGATAAACATAAAACCAGAAACCAAATAGATGCAGAAAGCAAACCCCTAGTCTAAAGTTGCTCCCAAAGTCCACCGCCTCAATTTTGGGATGATTTGTTGTTCATTCAGGTATTCCACAGATACAGGGTACGTCAAGTTGATTGTGGAGATTTAATCCACTGCTCCTGAGGCTCCATGGAGAAATTTCCCTTTCACTTCTTTGTTGACACAGCTCCTAGGGTTCAGCTCTCTATTTGGCCCTGCCTCTGCGTGTAGGTCGCCTGAGGGTGTTTGTTCCCCACCCAGACAGGATGGGGTTAAAATAGTGGTTGATTAGGGGGCTCTGGCTCACTCAGGCCAAGGGGGGCAGGGAGGGATATGGAATGCGGGGCAAGCCTGCAACAACAGAGGCCAGAGTGACGTTGCACCAGCCTGAGGCGCACCATGTGTTCTCCCGGGGAGGTTGTCCCTGGATCACGGGACCCTGGCAGTGGCGGGCCGCACAGGCTACCGAGACGGGAGGTGTGGATAGTGACCTGTGCTTCACACAGGCTTCTTGGTGGCGGCAGTAGCAGCCTTAGCATTTCATGCCTGTCTCTGGGGTCCGTGCTGGTAGCTGCAGCTCATGCCCGTCTCTGGAGCTCGTTTAGGTGGTGCTCTGAATCCACTCACCTTGTGCACCCTGAAACAGTGGTCTCTTGCCTGTTAGGCAGGTCCAGACTTTTTCCTGGACTCCCTCCCTGCTAGCTGTGGCACACTAGCCCCCTTCAGGCTGTGTTCACGCAGCCACCCCCAGTCCTCTCTCTGGGATCTGACCTCTGAAGCCCGAGCCTCAGCTCCCAGCCCCCGCCCGCCCCAGCAGGTGAGCAGACAAGCCTCTCAGGCTGGTGAGTGCTGGTTGGCACCAATCCTCTGTGCGGGAATCTCTCCGCTTTGCCCTCTGCACCCCTGTTGCTGTGCTCTCCTCCGTAGCTCCGAAGCTTCCCCCCGCCCTCCTCCCGTCTCCGCCACTGAAGGGTCTTCCTAGTGTGTGGAAACTTTTCCTCCACAGCTCCCTCCCAGAGGTGCAGGTCTCGTTCCTATTCTTCTGTCTCTGTTTTTTCTTTTTTCTTTTGCCCTACCCAGGTATGTGGGGAGTTTCTTGCCTTTTGGGAAGTCTGAGGTCTTCTGCCAGTGTTCCGTAGGTGTTCTGTAGGAGTTGTTCCACATGTAGGTATAGTTTTGATGTATTTGTGGGGAAGAAGGTGATTTCTACGTCTTACTCCTCCGCCATATTGAAGTTGTCCCCTAGTTACCTATTTTATACACATTATCAATAGTGTATATATGTCAATCCCAATTTGCCAATTCACCCCCCCTTCCCCCTTGGTATCCATACATTTGTTCTCTGTATCTTTGTCTCTATTTCTGCTTTGTAAATAAGATCGTCTATACCAATTATTTCAGATTCCACATATATGCATTAATATATGATATTCATTTTTCTCTTTCTGACTTCCTTCACTCTGTAAGACAGTCTCTAGGTCCTTCCACGTCTCTACAAATGACCTGATTTCAGTCCTTTTAATGGCTGAGTAATATTCTTTGTGTGTGTGTGTGTGTGTGTGTGTGTGTATATCTCCACACCACATCTGTTTTATCCATTCATCTGCTGAGGGACATTTAGGTTGCTTCCATTTCTTGGCTATTATAAATAGTGCTGCTGTGGATATTTGGATGCATCTTTTCGAGTAGAGTTTTCTCTGGGTATATGCCCAGGAGTGGGATTGCAGGATCATGTGATAACTCTTTTTAGTTTTTTAAGGAACCTTCATACTGTTCTTCATAGTGGGCTGCGCCAATTTGCATCCCCACCAACTTTGTAGGAGGATTCCTTTTTCTCCACACCCTCTCCAGCATTTATTGTTTGTAGGCTTCTTAATGTTGACCATTCTGACTGGTGTGAAGTGATACCTTATGGTAGTTTTGGTTTGCATTTCTTTAATAATTAGTGATGTTGAGCACCCTTTCATGTGCCTGTTGAGCATCTGTATGTCTTCTTTGGAGAAATGTCTGTTTAGGTCTTCTGCCCATTTTTCATTGGGGTGTTTGGTTTTTTTCATATTAAGCTGTATGAACTGTTTGTATATTTTAGAAATTAATACCCTGTCTGTAGCATCATTTGCAAATATTTTCCTCCAATCTGCTGGTTGTCTTTTCATTTTGTTTGTGGTTTCCTTTGCTGTGCAAAAGCTTTTAAGTTTAATTGAGTTCCTTTTGTTTATTTTTGTTTTTATTACCATTACTCTGGGAGATGGATCCAAGAAGTATTGCTGGAATTTATGTCAAGGAGTGTTTTGCCTCCATTTTCCTCCAGGAGTTTTATAGTGTCTGGTCTCACATTTAGGTCTTTAATCCATTTTGAGTTTATTTTTGTATTTAGTGTTAGGGAATGTTCTAATTTCAGTCTTTTACATGTAGCTGTCCAGTTTTCCCAGCACCACTTATTGAAGAGGCTGTCTTTTCTCCATTGTATATTCTTGCCTCCTTTGTTGTAGATTAATTGACCATAAGTGCATGGGTTTATTTCTGGGCTTTCTATCTTGTTCCATTGATCTCTATTTCTGTTTTTTGTGCCAGTACCACACTGTTTTAATTACTGTAGTTTTTTAATATAGTCTGAAGGTAGGGAGTGTGATTCCTCCAGCTCCGTTCTTTCTCAAGATTGTTTTGGTTATTTGAGGTTTTTTGTGTTTCTATACAAATTTAAAAAATTTTTGTTCTAGTTCTGTGAAAAATACCATTGGTAATTTGATAGGGGTTGCATTGAATCTGTAGATTGCCTTGGGTTCTATGGTTGTTTTAACCATGTTAATTCTTCCAGTCCAAGAACATGGTGTATATTTCCATCTATGTCGTCTTCAGTTTCTTTCATTAACATCTTAGAGTTCTCAGAGTACAGGTCTGTTGCCTCTTTAGGTAGGGTTATTCCTAGATATTTTATTCTTTTTGATGTGATAGTTAATGGGATTGTTTCCTTAATTTCTGTTTCTGATATTTCATTGCTAGTATATAGAAATTCAACAGATTTATTTATATTAATCTTGTATCCAGTAACTTTGCCAAATTCATTGATGAGCTCTAGTAGTTTTCTTGTAGCATCTGTAGGATTTTCTATGTATAGCCTCAAGTTGTCTGCAACAGTTTTACTTCTTCTTTTCCATTTTGGATTCCTTCTATTTGTTTTTTTTCTCTGATTGCTGTGGTTAGGACTTGAATAAAAGTGGTGAGAGTGGACATCCTTGTCTTGTTCCCAATCTGAGAGGAAACACTTTCAGCTTTTCACCATTGCATGTGATGTTGGCTGTGGGTTTGTCATGTGTGACCTTTATTATGTTGAGGTATGTTCCCTCTATGCCCACTTTCTGAAGAGTTTTTTTAATCACAAGTGGATGTTGAATTTTATCAAGTCTTTTCTGTATCTATTGAGATGATCATATAGTTTTTATTCTTTAACTTGTCAATGTGGTATATTGTGTTGATTTGCAGATGTTGAAAACTCCTTGCATCCCTGGAATAAACCCCACTTGATCATGGTGTATGAGCCTTTCAATGTGTGGAATCAGTTTGCTAGCATTTTGTGGACGATTTTTGCATCTATGTTCATTATTACGATTTTTTCTCCAAAAGATAGTGACTGTGGTTAATAAGAAATAAAGTACTGTTACAGATAGAGGTTTGGCTGAAAGAGTCAGAAATGTAAAGCACCAAAGAAAAGAAGGGATATCAAGAAACATGACAAAAGGAGGGAGGGAAATATCAGTAGGGTTCACTCTCCACGGGTAAGTATCGCAGAACATGAGAGGGCAGTTGGGAGGAGTCAGCAACCTTGGGATAAGAGTGAAAAGCTTCATCTCACTTAACCCTCTTTGAAACTCTCCTGAGTTATATGCCCTTAGTTTGTTCCTCAGACTCCTTTCTTACCTCCCTGGAAGAATCTCCCCCTCTTCTCCTTTTCCCTCCCAACCCCAAAGAAGCCCAGATGACCAGAGCTCACTCCTTCTTTCCCATTCCCATTATTTGACCATGGAGTGAGGCTGAGCCCTCCATTCTCACCCTCGAGGTTTAGGGCCTTCCCCTCCCTCACCTTCCTACAAGAAAGATTGTGTTGAAGAGAATAGACTGTAAAAATTTGGGAGAGAAAAGATGCAAATTCCATCCAGAAGAGGCAGTCTCTAATACATTCTGTCCAAAAGGGGGCAGTAGTGTACATATAGGAAACAACTTACCAATATATATGCCCCCCTCTATGTCCACTGCAGCATTATTTACAATAGCCAAGATATGGAAACAACCTAAGTGTCCATTGATGGATGAACAAATAAGATGTAGGGGCTTCCCTGGTGGCGCAGTGGTTGAGAGTTCGCCTGCCGATGCAGGGGACACGGGTTTGTGCCCTGGTCTGGGAAGATCCCACATGCCACGGAGCGGCTAGGCCCATGAGCCATGGCCACTGAGCCTGTGCGTCTGGAGCCTGTGCTCCACAACGGGAGGGGCCACAACAGTGAGAGGCCTGTGTACTGCAAAAAAAAAATAATAAAAAAATAAAATGTAGTATGTATATGCAGTGGAATACTATTCAGCTATAAAAAAGAAATCCTTCCATTTGTGACAATATGGATGGATCTTGAGTGTATTAGGCTAAGTAAAATAACTCAGATGGAGAAAGACAAATACTGTATGATTTCACTCATGTGGAATCTAAAAAGACAAATGAACAAACAAAATGAAATTTATTCATAGTTGCAGAGAATAGATTAGTGGTTACTGGAGGGGACGGGGGTTGGGAGTTGGGTATAATGGGTGAAGGGGGTCAGCTGTATAATGATGAATGGTAACTAGACTTGTGGGAGTAATCACTTGGTAGTGTATACACATGTTGAATTATAATGCTGGATACCTGACACATCATCATCATCATCATCATCATCATCATCATCATTATCATCATCATGGAAACAAGTTATCACTAAACATCTACTTTTACCCAGAGCAAAGTGACAGCACATATACACTTATACTCCTTCCAGCGTGGTTTATTAAAAATATTCAAGACTACCCGGAGGATGCTAAAACAAAGACAGGTATTCCATAGCCCGAAGTAGCTTCCTTCAACTTGTAAATTCAGTCATGCACGGAAAATCCTCCTCCATAGTGAGCTATGGTTGCCATTTCCCAGTTACCTATGAATGCTTGGAGTCCTAGCCATTCCTTCAAAAGCCAAAGATTAAACAGACAGAAAAGAATACCTAAAATATCCAAAAAACAAATGGAGAAATACAGTCCCTTCACCAAGAACTAATATTCCTAAGTTTTCTCATTCGGAGTATTCTCTTCTACCAGGTAGCTACTGGGGGTGTTTTTAAAACATGAGTCCACTGAAGGGGAAGCAGTGTGATCGGTCAACCGAAGGGGAGGTATTTCTAGAAATAACCTACTGGTGTCTGTACTTCACCCAAAACGGGAGCCCATTAATTACAATTCCCATCTTAGTAGGAATATTAGATTTCAGGAATTATCACATAGAAACTAATCTTAAAGAAAAATCTTTCCAAAAAATCAATAGCTTTTTATTTATTTATTTTATTTATTTTTTTTTTGCGGTACGCGGGCCTCTCACTGTTGTGGCCTCTCCCGTTGCAGAGCACAGGCTCTGGACGCGCAGGCCCATCGGCCATGGCTCACGGGCCTAGCCGCTCTGCGGCATGTGAGATCTTCCCGGACCGGGGCACGAACCCGTTTCCCCTGCATTGGCAGGCGGGCTCTCAACCACTGCGCCACCAGGGAAGCCCAAAATCAGTAGCTTTTTAATGTAGGCATCCAATTTTTCTGTGCCGTTAGGCTTAAGATTTTTCCATCTGGAGGAAGAAATTGTTAAGAGTTGACTGTGCATATGAGGCCAACCTGGGGGCAGGAATGAACTGTAAGCAGACACAAGGGATTTTATTGAGGTGGCAGAAATGGTCTAAAACTGTGATAATGGTTGCATACTTTGTAAGTTTATTAAAAATCATGAAATTGCACAGTCAAAATGAGTGAATTTTATGGTATATAAAGTATACCTTGATAAAGATGTTTAATGAAAGAGTCAATGTGTGAACCTCCTAAAATCATGTCATAAGCCTTTTAAATAAGATATTACTCTCTTATTTTTCCCTGTAAAGTCTTCCTTTCTTACTATACCTCAAACCCTCTGGTATCAAATCCTTTTTATCTTATAACCTCTAAAAAACTGCCCTCTCCTTCAGTTTCCCTATGCTCTTCATTATTGTGATAAAATTATTTTATACTTAAAAATAAATACTTAAGGGGCTTCCCTGGTGGTGCAGTGGTTGAGAGTCTGCCTGCCGATGCAGGGGACACGGGTTCGTGCCCCGGTCCAGGAAGATCCCACATGCCGCGGAGTGGCTGGGCGCGTGAGCCATGGCCGAGGAGCCTGTGCTCCGCAACGGGAGAGGCCACAACAGTGAGAGGCCCGTGTACCGCAAAAAAAAAAAAAAAAAAAAAAAAAAAAAACTTAAGAAATATAATTAGAAGGCAAAACACATAAAACTCAAGTTTTTCTGCAGCTATATATAAGAAAGTGAGAAAGGTGCTTTTCTTCATTCTTCTCTACCTTTTCACATTCCTAAATATATTTGCTTCCTGGGAAGTTTTGGCGACCCAGCTGTTTTGACTCCAGCTCCACTGCTTGCTCTCGTGCACCGTATTGGTGGGAATAAGGATGCCTTTGCTGCTGCTTCCCACAGTGATCAGCACCAGGGGACGAGTCATTGGAGAAGCCAGTTGTGCCAGTGTCTCTTACCCCTTTCCCCCAGTGAACTTGAGTGTTTGGAAGGGTCAGATCATTGTATATTATGGTTGTTACACTCAAGAGATTGAAAACCCTGTTTAATTTCTTATTATTGTTATAGCTCAAATCAAATCCAAGTGAAAATGAAGAAAAAGAAGCCCAGTCCCAACTTATCAAATCTGATGAAATGCAGCATTTGCGTTCACAAGCACTTGATGCTTTTGAAAGCTCAGATTATATTGCTGCTATAACCTTCCTTGATAAGGTTTTAGAGGTAAGTTTTTATTTGCTCTTGCAGCTGACATGCCTAACACTTACTGCTTTTTACTATAAGGTATGTGTATATACTTTGACATGTTATATACCACAAAAAACCTAGATAGCATAAAATCAGATTGACCCTGGGGTTTTCAGCTCCTAATTGAAAGATGGTGTTTATACAGAACAAAATTTGGGACTGAAATTTTCAGTAAATATACTGAAGGTGCTATGGAGTGGGAGTTGCATATTTTTGTACATTGCCTGCTTTGCTGTTTTCTGTTTGATTTTGCATTTTGCGGGGGCAGGGCAAGAAAACTCTAGGGGTTAGTTAATGGGGTAAAAGATGAAAGAGCTGGTTGAAGAAAAAGGAAAAATGATGTTTGGGAGGAAAGATGAGTGTTTAGAGTGAGAAGTTTCTAGGGAAGAAGGCAGATGAAGAGTTGATAGGATCCAGAGGGTTCTAGATAGGGAAGTCTAAGTCTGCCTCAGCAAGGACTTAATGACAAAGAATGTAATGGTTTCAGAAGGAAGTCTAAAATAATATTCAAATGGAAGCAGTCATAATTCATATTTATTTATCATTTTCATAGCACTTTGTGTAGTCTAATCTTGGCAATAAACTCGATGTATGTAGAATGGCCACTTTTTGATAGTTTTATAGAGGAAATTGTGTGATGTCCAGTGGAATTCACAGTTTACTAAATTATTTTGTTAATGCTTTATCAAGGAAATATAAATTTATGATTTTCACCTTCCAGTAATGAGACTATCCATCTTGACCTAGCTTTGTGGTATTTAGTTTATATACAATGTTGATTTTGATATCTTACTCTGTGAAAAGTTGACATGACTTTAATACAGCTGTAAGAAATATATAAAGACACTTACACAGGTCTTATTGGTGAACATTTGGGTTTACATTTTGAAGAATACTAGTGGTGTACTAAACATTGTCAACTTTTTGATAAAATGGAAGCAGTGAAGCTTCAGCCTTCTCACATTGTTTTTCTTTTTCTTTTTCTTTTTGTGATATGCGGATTTAATTTCAAAGAGGTAACATTTTGTAAAAGATCATTTAATATAGTTACTGCTAGAATAAAAATATTTTGTGAATTTAGAGCCTAGATTTTATTTTTTGAGACTAGAAATTAGAATTGTTAACTACAAAAATCCAGTTAGAAAATATTCTCTTCAAAATCAAATACAGTAGGGCTTCCCTGGTGGCACAGTGGTTAAGAATCCACCTGCCAATGCAGGGGACACGGGTTCGAGCCCTGGTCTGGGAAGATCCCACGTGCTGCAGAGCAGCTGAGCCCGTGCACAACTGCTGAGCCTGCACTCTAGAGCCCGCATATCACAACTACTGAAGCCCACGTGCCTAGAGCCCTTGCTTTGCAATAGGAGAGGAGAGGCCACCGCAATGAGAAGCCCACACAACGCAGCAAAGAGTGGTCCCACTCGCCGCAACTGGAGAAAAGCCCATGTGCAGCAATGAAGACCCAACACGGCCAAAAATAAAAAATTAAATAAAATAAATTTATATAAAAAAATCAAATATACTTCACTGGGAACCACCTTCTAATAGTAAATACCATGTTTTCTTACTTTCAGTGTTTTAGAATTATATAACTGAAAGGGGTAGGAAAAGGGCCTTGTTAGTACATATATCCCTTACCCCATTGGAATTTATTTAAGACATCTTTGGAGAAATTATTTTGTCACATCTCATTATTTTTGTCACATCTAAATTGTATTAGACTTTTTAATATTACTTCCAGTATAGGAGTCATCACATTAATTGAGGATGTTTTATGTTGATAAATATGTAGATAAAATAGGTGCAAGTATGAATGTGCATAATTTACTGTTTCTTTAAGTCTAGTTCTTTTGTTTCTCAAGGTTTGTGTTTGGGATGCAGAATTACGGGAACTTCGAGCTGAATGTTTTATAAAAGAAGGGGAACCTAGGAAAGCGATAAGTGACTTAAAAGCTGCATCAAAATTGAAGAATGATAATACTGAGGCATTTTATAAAATCAGCACACTGTACTATGAGCTAGGAGACCATGAACTATCTCTCAGGTCAGTTCTAGTAACATACACATCTCCTTATCTTTTTATTGTTTGCAGTAAGAGAATACTCCCATTTTCTTTTTAACTTTAATAAAATTATGGTTAAGGCTTTTTTATGTATCTATAATTTTGTGTTATCTCTTAAGTTATTCTGCTTCCACATTAGTTCTTTTCATACTTCATGAAATAATAAATAGGAGGGTATTACATTTGCAGAAGGAAAATAGTGTTTGTTATATATCTCTACTTAAGTCATTTGAACTAGAATTAATAAATCTGTGTGCATAATACAGTGTCGTATATAACAGTGTATGATAAATTATTGTCAGTATATTTTAATTGTTACAGACAAAAAATACCTTTTGTTGTGATTTCTATATTTAGTATGAAAAACCATTTATTGATTATTTTTACTTGGAGTATTTTCCTTTTTTTAATCCATGAACAGTGAAGTTCGTGAATGTCTTAAACTTGACCAGGATCATAAAAGGTGTTTTGCACACTATAAACAAGTCAAGAAACTTAATAAGCTGATTAAGTCAGCTGAAGAGCTCATCAAAGAAGGCAGGTAAGACTATGCTTGTGTAGAGGATCTCACCTTCCCTCATATGTCTGGTTGCGGCCACAAAAGAACAACTGAACTGCTTGCTCTTACTTCTTGCCGTTGAGGGTGGAGTATCTTAGATGGCATTGAGCCTTAGCAAAACTACAATTGTACACTTTTTGAATAAAGCAGAATATAAATAATGGTAACTACATAGTATTCTTTTTAAAATTTGTTTATTTACAATTTGTTTATTTGTTTATTTTCAGCTGTGTTGGGTCTTCGTTGATGCGTGTGGGCTTTCTCTAGTTGCAGCCAGCGGGGTTGTGGTGCGCGGGCTTCTCATTGCGGTGGCTTCTTTTGTTGAGAGCACAGGCTCTAGGTGCGCGGCCTCAGTAGTTGTGGCACGCAGGCTTAGTTGCTCCGCGGCATGTGGGATCTTCCAGAACCAGGGCTCAAACCCGTGTCCTGGCAGACGGATTCTTACCACTGTGCCACCAGGGAAGTCCCTGCATAATATTCTTACCAGCAGATTAATTTTATATTTCACCAACTATTTACTGAATTTTTCCTGTATCAGGAACTGACTATGCACTGGGGGGTGCAGAAATGAATATGAATAGTAGTGTTTGGTCTTAAGACGCTGGTAGTTTAGTGTGGGAGACAGGCACATAAATTGATTATTAAAAGGTAATATACATCTAGAGCGATAGCGATGTATACAGAGTATGCAGACATTTCCTCTCAGTACAGGATTCTGGGTTAACAGTTCTTTTGTTACAGCAGCTGAAAAATATTGTGCCATTTCTTTCTGGCTTCCATGGTTCCTGATGAGAAATCCATTGTCATTCTAATTGTTTTTTCCCTAAAGATAAGGAGTTATTTTCCTCTGACTGCTTTTCAGATTATTTCCTTGTCTTTAGTTTTCAGAAGTTTAATTATGATATATCTCAGCATGGATTTCTTTGTGTTTATCCTGTTTGGCGTATCCTTAGCTTCTAGAATATGTAGGTTTATGTCTCTTGTCAAATTTTGGGAAGTTTCCAGCCATTATTTCTGGGAATACTTTTTCAGCCCTGCCCTCTCTGTATTTTCCTTCTTAGACTCTAATTAACATAAATGTTAGAGTTTTTGTTTTAGCCCTACAGTCCCTGAGGCTCTGTTTATTTTTCCTTTTCAGTTTATTTTCTCTGTTGTTCAGATTTGGTAATTTCTATTGTTCCAATTCACTGGTTCTTTTCTCTGTCCCCTACATTCTGCTCTTGAGCACATGTGGTGAGCAATTTATTTCAGTTTTTATACTTTTCAGTTCTAAAAATTCTATTTGGAATGTTCATATCTTCTATTTCTTTGCTGAGACTTTCCATTTCTTTGCTGAGGCATTCTATTTTTTCGTTTGCTTTAAGCATGTTTGTTAATTGCTGCTTTTTTCATGGCTGCTTTAATATCTCTGTCCTCTTGGTGTTGGTTTGAGATCTTCCTGTTTCTTGGTATGATGATTAGTTTGTTTTTTTGCAGTACACAGGCCTCTCATTGTTGTGGCCTCTCCCATTGCGGAGCACAGGCTCCAGACGCGCAGGCTTAGTGGCCATGGCTCACGGGCCCAGCCACTCCGTGGCATGTGGGGTCTTCCCGGACTGGGGTACGAACCCGTGTCCCCTGCATTGGCAGGCGGACCCCCAACCACTGCACCACCAGGGAAGCCCTGATGATTAGTTTTTAATTGAAACCTGGATATGTTCATTTTATAAGATACTGTATTTTATTTAAATCTTCTGTTTTGGGTGGCTTTTCCTGACATTGTTCCAGCAAAGTGAGCATGAGGGCCTGGGGGGTAGGCACAACCTCGTTAACTGCCAGATTGAGGTAGAAGTTTCCCACTTGGCCTTCATTGCTATTCGAGGTGTGGGATTGTCACTACTGCTTGGTGTGGGTAAGAGTTTTGGGGACTCAGTTCTGGCCATGGATGAAAGTTCTGGCTCCCAATGTGGCATTCTCCGACACCACCTTGCTTGGGTGTGGACACACCTCATTACAGGCTCACCAGGGAAGAAGTCTAGGCTCTCCAGTTGACCTGCTGATATTGGTGGGGGTGGGATCATAATTTTCTTGTCTCCCCCTTTCTGAGTCTTTTCATATTAAAAAAAAGGACATATAATGTCCAGGATATTTACACAGGTATCTAGCTAGAGGAATTGGGGAAGGTACATCTACTCCACCTTTCCAGAAGCTACCTTTTTTTGTTTTTTTTAAAGTGAAGTGCATTATTTTCTAATTGAACTTTTAATTTCTAATTGTAGTTTCACACATAGTTTTAAGAAATAGAGCGAGGTCTCGCATACTCTGTATAATTTCCTACAATTGTACCATCTTGGAAATCTATAGAACAGTATCCCAACTAGGATTTTGACATTGATGTCTAGCTTTTGCTTTAAGTTTTGTATTTAAACCTATATTTTAATACAGTGGCATTTAAATTTGAAGATTGCAGCACTTTGGGAATAATGTGCCACAATGGCATGTAAATGTAGCTTGCGTTGGGTGGGCCAAAAAGTGCCTTCGGTTTTTTAACTAAAAATAAAAGACACATTTTTCATTTTCACCAAGAACGTTATTGAACAACGTATTCACCCTTTTTTTCCACTACCTTCTGCCATTTTTCAGGCAATGTTATAATTCCATCTACCAAAACCTTTTTATCTTTTTGAGCAAAGAACTGTTCCAGGTGCCTTTTACAGTCTTCCAGGGAATTGAAATTTTTTCTGTTAACAGAATTTTGTAAAGACTGGAATAAATGAAAATCTGAAGGTGCAATGTCTGGTGAATATGGTGGATGAATCAGGACTTCCCAGCCAAGCTGTAACAGTTTTTGCCTGGTCATCAAAGAAACATATGCGGTCTTGGGTTATCCTGATGGAAGATTATGTGTTTTCTGTTGATTAATTCTGGATGCTTTTCGTGGAGTGCTGCTTTCAGTTGGTCTAATTGGGAGCAGTACTTGTTGGAATTAATCGTTTGGTTTTCCAGAAGGAGCTCATAATAGAGGACTCCCTTCCAATCCCACCGTATACACATCATCATCTTCTTTGGATGAAGACCGGCCTTTGGTGTAGTTGGTGGTGATGCATTTCGCTTGCCCCACGATCTCTTCCGTTCCACATTACTGTACAGTATCCACTTTTCATCGCCCGTCACAATTTGTTTTAAAAATGGAACGTTTTCATTACGTTTCAGTTGAGAATTGCATGTGGAAATATGGTCAAGAAGGTTTTTTTCGCTTAACTTACGTGGAACCGAAACATCAAAGTGATTCACATAACCAAGCTGGCGCAAACGATTTTCAACATTTGATTTGGATATTTTGAGTATGTTGGCTATCTCCCGCATGGTATAATGTTGACTGCTCTCAGTTTTTGTTTCTATTTGATCGCTGTCAACTTCAACTGGTCTACCCGACCGTGGAGCATCATCCAGTGAGAAATCTCCAGCATGAAACTTCGCAAACCGCTTTTGACATGTTCAGTCGGTCACAGCACCTTCTCCATACACTGCACAAAACTTTTTGTGCATTTCAGTTGCATTTTTACCTTTCTTGAAATAATAAAGCATAATATGCTGAAAATGTTGCTTTTTTTCTTCCATCTTCAACATTAAAATAGCTACACAAAAATTCACCAATTTTTTTTTTGCGGTACGCGGGCCTCTCACTGTTGTGGCCTCTCCCGTTGCGGAGCACAAGCTCCGGACGCGCAGGCTCAGTGGCCATGGCTCACGGGGCCCAGCTGCTCCGTGGCATGTGGGATCTTGCCGGACCAGGGCATGAACCCGTATCCCCTGCATCGGCAGGCGGACTCTCAACCACTGCGCCGCCAGGGAAGCCCACCAATTTTGATCTTTTTTTAAATGCACGCTGATATGACAGCTGTCACATACAGTCTAACATAATTGTTTCAAATGAAGTTAAAGACAACTAAGTGCTACTAGAGCCATCTTATGGAGAAAACTGAACGAACCTTTTGGCCAACCCAACAGTTTGTCATTAATGAGGAGAGTAACAATGCATAACATGACTAGTACTTTCCACCGGTTTAAAAAAATGCTGAAATAGCTTTTATTGTTCTTAGAAAGCTAGTAATGTTGGGAATTTAAGCAGGTTTCTTGTCCGCGGAGTAACTAAGCCTGTGCGCCACAACTACTGAGCCTGCATGCCACAACTACTGAAGCCCGTGCGCCTACAGCCCATGCTCCTCAACAAGAGAAGCCACTGCAATGAGAAGCCCGCGCACCGCAATGAAGAATAGCCCCCGCTCGCCACAGCTAGAGAAGTCCGCGTGTGGCAACGAAGACCCAATGCAGCCAAAAATAAATAAAATTAAAAAAAAAAAGGTTACCTACTGTATGATTACATTTATATAGCATTCATGAAATAAAATTATAGAGATGGTAAACAGATGAGAAATTGCTGAGGGTTAGGGAGCAGGATGATGTGTAACTATAAAGGGATGGCATGAAGGAACCTTACAGAGGTGGAGTAGAGCTGTATCTTCATTGTGGTGATGGTTACACGAATCTACACATGTGATAAAACTATATAAAACTACGTATACTCACACACACACACATACATATACACGCACAACTAAGTGAATAGAAAACTGTTGAAACTCCAAAAAAAAATAAAAAGCAGGTTTCTTCTGCAAGGAATTACAATGTACTTAGATTTGAATATTGATATTTGTTATATAAAATAACATGTAATGGGCGCTGTTATTTCATCAAAGTGTGTAGTAACTAAGAAAGAAAACCTGATCTCTGTTTTGCTGAAAGTATAAGCCTTGTCTAGTCGGACTTTAACAAAGTGTTTTCCTCAGTTTCAAAATCATGAGCACTTTTCTGTAGAGAATTCATCATTTTGTTTGATGGGTACTCATAGGTATGCTTTGATTTATCCAGATACATTTTCTGTGGTCATGTGTGTTATCTCTCAACTCTTAATTGCAGAGAGAACCTTGCTTGCTACTGTAGATTAATAAGGTAGAAGCAGTCTTTGAAGGGATGTGCTCATTCAGGTCAATTGATTAAGTAACATATAGTGAAGAGTAGAGGGTCGTTTCTTTAGCTCTGGAAATACAATTTCATTTTTTACTCATCATGATTTGCTCATTTAACAGATACACAGATGCGACCAGCAAATATGAATCTGTCATGAAAACAGAGCCAAGTGTTTCTGAGTATACAATTCGTTCAAAAGAAAGGATTTGCCACTGCTTTTCGAAGGTAACTGTTGACTCACTCCCAGAACTGTAAAAACTTGACATTGTGGAAAACAACTATAAATTCTTTTCTCACACTTACTTTTAGGATGAGAAGCCTGTTGAAGCCATTCGAGTGTGTTCGGAAGTTTTACAGATGGAACCTGACAATGTGAACGCTCTGAAAGACCGAGCAGAGGCCTATTTAATAGAAGAGATGTACGATGAAGGTAAATCTTTGAGGAATTTGATTTGCAATACCTAAAAGTTGTTATATGTGCAATTAGCACCTGTTTAACATCCTTTTGTTTAGAACAAGTTTACCAGAGTACCTGGAAATGTTGGCAATTTTAGGAAAATGGCAGAGAACCTGAAAATTATTCTTTCTTGGTGGAACATGAAAACTATACCATATAAGGAAAGAGTTCTGCTGTTGACACCAGTACAGTGGAATATAAAAATAAAAATTTTAACTTTCTTTGTTGGAGACAAGTTAGAAAAGATATATAACAAGGTAGAAAATTTAAATTATAGATCTCATATCATCCAGAGGTAATCACTGCTTGTTTTGGATTTACACCTTTCAGACTTTATGCATATGTATGAGTGTGTATTTTATGCATACATATTCTATGCATGTATGCAGTATATATATTCTACCTACAGCAGACATACATGTGACATATATGTGTAAATATAAAATGATCCTCTGTGACCCCTAAGCTGTTTAGTAAATGTTAGGATACCTGCTTACCGAACTTTGTTCAAGTTGAAGTAGCAGAGAGAGAGATTCCTGCTAGATGTTGTAAGGACCTTGAATAAAGGCAGTGCCCTATTTTTGGAAGATAACTAAGGCAAATACAGTAATTGTATAGAATCCTTTCATATATATATATATATTTTTTTTCTTTCATATATTTTGTTTTGTGATCTTTTTCATGTGACATTATGCTATAAACATTTAAATGAGATGATTTTTGAAAAGAAGTGAGTCTTAGAGCCCTTAATGAAAAATTTTTGTTTCAAATCAAGTAAAGCGTTTTCTTTTCTTTATTTATTTTTAACATCTTTATTGGAGTATAATTGCTTTACAATGGTGTGTTAGTTTCTGCTTTATAACAAAGTGAATCAGCTATACATATACTTATATCCCCATATCTCCTTCCTCTTGCGTCTCCCTCCCACCCTCCCTATCCCACCCCTCGAGGTGGTCACAAAGCACCGAGCTGATCTCAGTGTGCTATGCGGCTGCTTCCCACTAGCTATCTATTTTACATGTGGTAGTGTATATATGTCCATGCCACTCTCTCACTTCATCCCAGCTTACCCTTCCCCCTCCCCGTGTCCTCAAGTCCATACTCTATGTCTGTGTCTTTATTTCTGTCATGCCCCTAGGTTCTTCAGAACCATTTTGGTTTTTTTTTTAGATTTCCATTTATATGTGTTAGCATACGGTATTTTTTTTTTCTCTTTCTGACTTACTTCACTCTGTATGACAGTCTCTAGGTCCATCCACCTCACTACAAATAACTCCATTTCTTTCTATGGCTGAGTAATATTCCATTGTATATATGTGCTACATCTTCTTTATCCATTCATCTGTCGATGGACACTTATGTTGCTTCCAAGTCCTGGCTATTGTAAACAGTGCTGTAATGAACATTGTGGTAAATGACTCTTTTTGAATTATGGTTTACTCAGGGTATATGCCCAGTAGTAGGATTGCTGGGTCGCATGGTAGTTCTATTATTAGTTTTTTTAAGGAACCTCCATACTGTTCTTCATAGTGGCTGTATCAATTTACATTCCCACCAGCAGTGTAAGAGGATTCCCTTTTCTCCACACCCTCTCCAGCATGTATTGTTTGTCGATTTTTTGATGGGCATTCTGATTGGTATGAGGTGATACCTCACTGTAGTTTTGATTTTCATTTCTCTAATGATTAGTGATGTTGAGCATCCTTTCATGTGTTTGTTGGATATCTGTATATCTTCTTTGGAGAAATGTCTATTTAGGTCTTCTGCCCATTTTTGGATTGGGTGGTTTGTTGTTTTTGATATTGAGCTGCACGAGCTGCTTATAAATTTTGGAGATTAATCCTCTGTCAGTTCCTTCATTTGCAAATATTTCCTGCCATTCTGAGGGTTGCCTTGCATCCCGTTTATGGTTTCCTTTGCTGTGCAAAAACTTTTAAGTTTCATTAGGTTCCATTTGTCTATTTTTGTTTTTTTTCCATTTTTCTAGGAGGTGGGTCAAAAAGGATCTTGCTGTGATTTATGTCATAGAGTGTTCTGCCTATGTTTTCCTCTAAGAGTTTTATAGTGTTTGGCCTTACATTTAGGTCTTTAATCCATTTTGAGTTTATTTTTGTGTATGGTGTGAGGGAATGTTCTAATTTCATTCTTTTACGTGTAGCTGTCCAGTTTGCCCAGCACCACTTATTGAAGAGGCTATCTTTTCTCCATTGTATATCCTTGCCTCCTTTATCAAAGATAAGGTGACCGTATGTTCGTGGGTTTATCTCTGGGCTTTCTGTCCTATTCCATTGATCCATATTTCTGTTTTTGTGCCAGTACCATACTGTCTTGATTACTGTAGCTTTGTAGTATAGTCTGCAGTCAGGGAGCCTGATTCCTCCAGCTCCGTTTTTTCCTCAAGATTGCTTTGGCTATTCGTGGTCTTTTGTGTTTCCATACAAATTGTGCAATTTTTTGTTCTAGTTCTGTGAAAAATGCCATTGGTAGTTTGATAGGGATTGCATTGAATCTATAGATTACTTTGTGTAGTATAGTCATTTTCAGAATGTTGATCCTTCCAGTCCAAGAACATGGTATATCTCTCCATCTGTTTGTATCCTCTTTAATTTCTTTCATCAGTGTCTTATAATTTTCTGCATACAGGTCTTTTGTCTCCTTAGGTAGCTGTATTCCTAGGTATTTTATTCTTTTCGTTGCAGTGGTAAATGGGAGTGTTTCCTTAATTTCTCTTTCAGATTTTTTATCATTAGTGTATAGGAATGCAAGAGATTTCTGGGCATTAATTTTGTATCCTGCTCCTTTACCAAATTCATTGATTGGCTCTAGTAGTTTTCTGGTAGCAGCTTTAGGATTCTCTATGTATAGTATCATGTCATCTGCAAACAGTGACAGCTTTACATCTTCTTTTCTGATTTGGATTCCTTTTATTTCTTTTTCTTCTCAGATTGCTGTGGCTAAAACTTCCAAAACTATGTTGAATAATAGTGGTGAGACTGGACAACCTTGTCTGGTTCCTGATCTTACAGGAAATGGTTTCAGTTTTTCACCATTGAGAACAATGTTGGCTGTGGGTTTGTCATATATGGCCTTTATTATGTTGAGGTAAATTCCCTCTATGCCTACTTTCTGGAGGGTTTTTATCATAAATTGGTGTTGAATTTTGCCAAAAGCTTTTTATGCATCTTTTGAGATGATCATATGGTTTTTCTCCTTCAATTTGTTAATATGGTGTATCGCATTGATTGATTTGCATATATTGAAGAATCCTTGCACTCCTGGGATAAACCCCACTTGATCATGGTGTGTGAGCCTTTTCGTGTGCTGCTGGATTCCGTTTGCTAGTATTTTGTTGAGGATTTCTGCATCTGTGTTCATCAGTGATATTGGCCTGTAGTTTTCTTTCTTTGTGACATCTTTGTCTGGTTTTGGTATCAGGGTGATGGTGGCCTCATAGAATGAGTTTGGGAGTGTTCCTCCCTCTGCTATATTTTGGAAGAGTTTGAGAAGGATAGGTGTTAGCTCTTCTCTAAATGTTTGATAGAATTCGCCTGTGAAGCCATCTGGTCCTGGGCTTTTCTTTGTTGGAAGATTTTTAATCAGTTTCAGTTTCAGTGCTTGTGATTTGTCTGTTTATATTTTCTGTTTTTCCTGGTTCAGTCTTGGAAGGTTGTGCTTTTCTAAGAATTTGTCCATTCCTTCCAGGTTGTACATTTTATTGGCATATAGTTGCTTGTATTAAACTCTCATGATCCTTTGTATTTCTGTGGGGTCAGTTGTTACTTCTCCTTTTTTATTTCTAATTCTAGTGATTTGAGTCTTCTCCCTTTTTTTCTTGGTGAGTCTGGCTAATGGTTTATCAATTTTGTTTTATCTTCTCAAAGAACCAGCTTTTAGTTTTATTGATCTTTGCTATTGTTTCCTTCATTTCTTTTTCATTTATTTCTGATCTGATCTTTATGATTTCTTTCCTTCGCCTAACTTTGGTGTTTTTTTGTTCTTCTTTCTCTAATTGCTTTAGGTGTAAGGTTAGGTTGTTTATTTGAGATGTTTCTTGTTTTCTTGAGGTAGGATTGTATTGCTATAAACTTTACTCTTAGAACTGCTTTTGCTGCATCCTATGGGTTTTGGGTCATTGTGCTTTCATTATCATTTGTTTCTAGGTACCTTTTGATTTCCCCTTTGATATTTCAGTGATCTGTTGGTTATTTAGTATTGTATTGTTTAGCCTCCATGTATTTGTATTGTTTACAGATTTTTTCCTGTAATTGATACCTAGTCTTATAGCATTGTGGTCGGAAAAGATACTTGATACGATTTCAATTTTCTTAAATTTACCAAGGCTTGATTTGTGACCCAAGATATGATCTACCCTGGAGAATGTACCATGAGCACTTGAGAAGAAAGTGTATTCTGTTGTTTTTGGATGGAATGTCCTATAAATATCAATTAGGTCCATCTTTTTTTAATGTATCATTTAAAGTTTGTGTTTCCTTATTTATTTTTATTTTGGATGATCTGTCCATTGGTGAAAGTGGGGTGTTTAATTCCCCTACTATTAATTGTGTTACTGTCAATATCCCCTTTTATGGCTGTTAGCATTTGCCTTATGTATTGAGATGCTCTTATATTGGGTTCATAAGTGTTTACAATTGTTATATCTTCTTCTTGAATTGATCCTTTCTTGAATTAATCCCAAAGTGTCCTTCTTTGTCTCTCATAATAGTCTTTATTTTAAAGTCTACTTTGTCTGATACGAGATTTGCTACTCCAGCTTTCTTTTGATTTCCATTTTTGTGGAACATCGTTTTCCATCCCCTCACTTTCAGTCTGTATGTGTCCCTAGGTCTGAAGTTGGTCTCTTGTAGACATCATATATATGGGTCTTTTTTTGTATCCATTCAGCCAGTCAGTGTCTTTTGGTTGGAGCATTTAATCCATTTACATTTAAGGTAGTTATTGATACGTGTGTTCCTATTACCATTTTCTTAATTGTTTTGGGTTTGTTATTGTAGGTCTTTTCCTTCTCTTTGTGTTTCCTACCTAGAGCAGTTCCTTTAGCATTTGTTGTAAAGCTGGTGTGGTGGTGTTGAATTCTCTTAGCTTTGCTTGTCAATAAAGGTTTTAAGTTTTCTGTCGAATCTGAATGAGATCCTGCTGGGTAGAGTAATGTTGGTTGTAGGTTTTTCCATTTCATCACTTTTAATATGTCTTGCCACTCCCTTCTGGCTTGCAGAGTTTCTGCTGAAAGATCAGTTGTTAACCATATGGGGATTCCCAGGTATGTTATTTGATGTTTTTCCCTTGCTGCTTTTTTTTTCTTTCTTTCTTTTTTTTTTTTTTTTTTTGCGGTACACGGGCCTCTCACTGTTGTGGCCTCTCCCGTTGCAGAGCACAGGCTCCGGACACGCAGGCTCAGCGGCCATGGCTCACGGGCCCAGTGGCTCCGCGGCATGTGGGGTCTTCCTGCACTGGGGCATGAACCCGTGTCCCCTGCATCAGCAGGCGGACTCAACCACTGTGCCACCAGGGAAACCCACATTTAATATTTTTATTAATTTCCATGAGAAGAGGTACAACATTGGCAATGTTTATATATATTTTTTCCACATACACACACTGTATTTTATTTTTACAAGAGATAAATAAACTGACACCAAGCATTGTAAATGGATGACCACAACAAAAGCAACAGTGATTGCAGTTACCAAACACGAAACACACTCATAATGTCATAATATTGACATTCAGTCCAGTAATCGTCCTTTGTAACAGCTCCTTTACTTTGCAGTGAAAATTGATTTGTGTATTTTTTGCCTGAGTCCTTGGGGAATTTTTTTTTTTTATTCAAACAAAGTCACAAAAATTATAATCATCCTCATCAGTTCACTCAGTCCCATGTAATTAATTTTTTTTCATCTTGATCTTTTGTTAGCACTTTTATGAATTCATCAGTTTTCCATTAGAGTTCTGAAAATGCTTATTCATTCAGTTCAGCAGTATAGTCAGTTACCAGAAACCTGTTCTTGTCAGTCTTTTCCATGAATTCCTTGAAGATGAAACCCTTTTATAGGAACATTTTTGCAAAAGCATCAGAGTACACCCAGAACTCTGTAAATGACAAGAGACTTAAAAATGACCACAGTTAAAGATTTGATGAAAGTTCGTAATAATGCAATTGAAAAGGAAATTTAGTTATTTCTGAGATATACATTTTAAAGTAATAACTGGAATTATGACTTATAGCATTATACCAGAACATATAAGATTTTTAGAAATTTCATGTAATGTCTGAAACATTTATATTAACATATTTCCATACAAATAACCTAAAGAAAGGTTAGTATTAGTTGTTTCTGTTTGTTTTTTTATACTGCAGGTTCTTATTAGTCATCAATTTTATACACATCAGTGTATATATGTCAATCCCAGTCGCCCAGTTCAGCACACCCCCATCCCCACCCCACCATGGTTTTCACCCCTTGGTGTCCATACGTTTGTTCTCTACATCTGTGTCTCAACTTCTGTGCAGCTATTTTAAATGTAGTAAGAATGCATTGCAGCAATGATAAAACCTATACTAAGATACAGATAACTACACTTATAATTGAGAAAGTTTGTGGTACTCATTCTTAAGGCAAACTGATCATTTACTTTTTTCCTGCTTTCTTTAATTTAAAAAGAATCTTGCTTCTAAATGGTTTCCTGGGAGTGTTGACAACTCTGGTTACACTGTGGGACATTTGTATACTATAGTCTTTGAGGTCTGATTGAGGCTTGAAATGTATGCGATCAAAATGATGAGCTTTCAGAGCCACAAGAATGCATCAGTAAGGCATGTGGTCTACATAGATTCCTTTCGCATACTTGCTCTTTTCACTTTTGAGCTCCTAGATGGCTATATTCTAGGATTTTGCATTCCAGTTAGTTATTGGAATGCTTCATCAAAGTGTACTTTTCTTATCTGTATGTGAACTCTCAGCTCTAACTGTGAAATCATCGATGCTGCAGAAGAATTTAAGCTTAGCTGTTAAGAAAAAAGGGTTAAGGGACTTCCCTGTTGGCACAGTGGTTAAGAATCCGCTTGCCAATGCAGGAGACAGGGGTTTGAGTCCTGGTCTGGGAAGATCCCACATGCCGCAGAGCAACTAAGCCCGTGTGCCACAACTACTGAGCCTGCGCTCTAGAGCCCACGAGCCACAACTACTGAGCTGCGTGCCACAACTACTGAAGCCCGTGTGCCTAGAGCCCGTGTTCCACAACAAGAGAAGCCACCGCAATGAGAAGCCTGCACACTGCAACAAAGAGTAGCCCCTGCTTGCCGCAACTAGAGAAAGCCCACGCTCAGCAACGAAGACCCAATGCAGCCAAAAATAAATAAATTAAAAAATAAAACTTGTAGGCTGCTAAATATAAGTTGAAAGATGCCTTTGTATCTTTTTACTTTTATTATTATTATTATTTTTTGCGGTACGTGGGCCTCTCACTGTTGTGGCCTCTCCCGTAGCGGAGCACAGGCTCCAGACGCGCAGGCTCAGCGGCCATGGCTCACAGGCCTAGCCGCTCCGCAGCATGTGGGATCTTCCTGGACCGGGGCACGAACCTGTGTCCCCTGCATCGGCAGGTGGACTCTCAACCACTGCGCCACCAGGGAAGCCCAAGATGCCTTTGTATCTTGAATATTAAACCAACTTTAGTTTTTAGAGAAATTTGACAGCTTAATTCTTGAAAAAAAAGATGCTTAATACTCATTTAATAGAATAGGTCTGTCTTTGAAGTCTATTTTAGCATTTAAAATTTTTAAAAACATAGGAGTTTATTCTTTGTCTTTCTGGGGAGTTTAGATTGTGCATTGCAGGATCTTTCTGAATTATGGTTTTAGAAGAATAAAATGGTTGTTTAGTTACAACTATGAAAATCAAGCAACCTCATGGAGAGAGAGACAATGGGTTGCTGGGTCTTTTATTTTGGGTTGGGGGCTGGGTAGGGTGTAAGTTTGTATAGTTGAAACTGAAAGGCGTTACTTGAGTTGTTTGGATTTGAATCAGAGGTTTAGTAAATGATGTAACCGAGTAGTAATCTTACTTAAAGGTGAAATAATATGTTGAAATCCTGAGTTAATATATGAAGCCTTTCTGTATTATGTTTGCTGGTTTTACTTTTTTTTCAATCAGCAGTTTAAAATGATGGTAGGTATATAATGGATGAAGAAAAATAGGTTTAGATTAGTGAATAATGGAACATGGAGGTTTATTAATTTGGAGCTTATGATAGAATGATCCGGAAAGATATTAGGGGATTCTGCTTATAGAACATGACTGTACAAATACCTCTTCAACCCACCTTTCAGTTCTTCTGGATATATACCCAGAAGTGAAATTGCTGGATCATAAAGTAATTTTAATTTTTTGAAGAACCACCACATTGCTTTATCCATAGTGGTCGTACTATTTTGCATTCCCACCAGCAGTGTTGCAAGGGTTCCAGTTTCTCTCTGTCCTCTTTAACACATTTTCTGTTTTTTTGTTTGTTTTTTCTTTAATAGTAGGCATTCTAATGGATGTGAAGTGATATCTAGTGCTTTTGATTTGCATTTCCCTTATGATTAGTGATGTTGAACATCTTTTCATATGCTTGTTGGCCATTTGTATATCTTTGGAGTGTGCCATTTATTTTTGCCGTGTGATTTCAATCAAGTAACTTAGCCTGTTATGTTTTACTTTCCTTATCTGTAAGATAGGAATGAGAATAGTACCTATTACATAGGACTGTTGTGACAGTTAAAGAAGATGATGCTCAGAAAGTGATGCTTATTAGTCCAGTGCTCCTAGTAAATGGTTTCCATTGTACTCATTTTTAGATAGTTGTTTGGAACTTGCATTGACTTTTGTATACAAATGGTACTTAGTGGGGTAGCTAGCTTCTAGGTCTGACCTATGACTGCTGTATTAACTCCATTTGACACGGCTTTTATTTTAGTATTACTAATAGTATCCAGAATTCTGAGAATAGGAACCAACTAGCATTTTTTTCTGGATGAAGGGCCAGCCTGGGCCAAATTGTGAAATAGACGTATTTTATCTTTGACGTCCTATGATGTTCTGTAACCAGATTCTTGTGCCTTCTTGCTTATTCTAGGACTCTGCCTAGTGATGCTAAGTCCTCCCTAGTCCACAAAAGTATTCTGTGTTCAAAGTTCATACCACCTCCTCGCTTCAGCATTCTTATGCCCCCAAAACAGCTGTATTTTAGGAAAAGTGGCCAAATTTAAGATATTTGTATAAAACACTGGTAGATTTCTATGCCTTGTGATATAAGCATTTTTAACCCTAAAGAATATCAGATTAATGGAATTTCAGGCAAGTGTCTACGATAGCACACACATTGGGCAGCATGGCGGTCAGGTATGGGGCTATGGGGCTCATCCTTAGGCAGGAAGGAGACCATGTTTTTCTGAGTGGATCAGATTTCTCATGGCTGCTTCTTTTTTCAAGTTTGTCGGCCAGGGGTCCTTGGCTCCTGATTTAGGGAGGAGAAGTGGAAGAGGTTGGTCTTTATTGGAAAATGCTGGCTCTATTTAGGATCATACCTAAAGTTGGGAGGCTGCTTATATATTGATATTTTTACACATCAGTCATAACCATGGACAAGTGTAATCAGAATCTTGAAAGCAGTTATTTCTGAAACTCAAATCTTGCCTTAGGTGCATCCTAGTTTAGCTTCACCTAAGGAGTTGGAAGCAGGTAGTTAGAACAGAAAAATGGCTACTCCTTTGCAAAGACAACTAGGGTAATATACTGTATGTGGGTTGCTTAATTCCCTTGGCTGTAAATTTCATGACTGTACGTCCTGCCTCTGTTTTTATTCACAGCCAGGCTGCTTAGCCACAGCTGCAGCCTCCTCTTTTCTTTTGAAAAGTGCATGGTTACAGGGAAGATTGCAGAGGTACCTGCTCTGTGGGGATTAGCACATCTACCAGTTAGCTTAGATTTAACACACTTGCCTATCATGCCAGTCAGAAAACATTGCACCCCCTATAGTGCCAACCCTATGACTTCCTGTAGGAAATACCAAGGAATCCATGAATTTAATATGTAGATAGGGAAATAGAAAACATTCACGGGAGTGAAGCAGTATTATTCAGCAGAAAAAGATAATGTTACAAGGCTAATTTCTGAATGGTCAAGAGCTTAAAGTATTGGAAATAAAAAAAAAATATTCAGGAAGTATTAGGGAAGGACACTGCCGGTGTGGGAGAAGATGTAGTCAGAACGGAAGCCCAGAAGGCAGGGGAATTGAAAGGGTGTTTTGCCTTCCCAAAGGTGACAGCATTTGACTAGGACAGCGGGTAGCTTTAGAGAGGAGGAAGTAGGCCGTGGGTATGTTTCTGTTTTGGCTTTTTATTTGCCGGTTAACAGGAAAGTGATTACTGTGACAAACAGATGTGACCTCAAACAGTGAAGTGGCTTCTTTAAAAGCGAAAAAAACAACAAACAAAAAAACCAAGAATCTCTTACCGTCTTAAATTGAAACAGACTACGTACATGGTCTGTATTTGTGTCTGTGTACTCCAGTGCTTTGAATACAGTTGGTGATATTTCTTAACTGTTGATAGAGAAATTATTGCACGAGAGTTAAAATTTTATAATCCGACAGAAACTGGAATTTTCTTTTGGTGTGTTACTGTTAGCACTATTATCTCTTTTCCACTATAAAAATTTCAACAAAACACATGTATAAAGCACAGTAATGTATCAAGTTCAGTTAGGGTGCAGGCCACCTTACGCCCCTGTGTACAGAATTAAAAATAGTTCGTCTCTTCACTGTCTAAGTATAATGGTTAGGCTTGCCCTCAGAGTCCAGTGCTAGAATGTGGTCTATTGTAGGAGGTAGTTCCATTGATGGAAGTTTGACTTAAAATTTTTCAGCCCTTTGTAGTGTCAGAAATATCTCACGGTTCTCTCATACTTCTGTGCTAATAGTGAATCTATATTGTAAGGGTACTTGGATAAAACTTCCCCTTTGTAGTGTAAGGATGAATATGTGTAAAACACAGTGGTAGAAGAGTTATTTTCATCGTCTGTATTATGACAGTCTCACAGCAGGTAAGCATTACCCCCAGCATTTTATTATGAGAAATTTCAAAGATAGAAGTTGAAAGAATTTTACAGTGAACAATCATGTCCTCACCATCTAGATTCTAAAATTAACATTTTACTATGTTTTATCACATTTATCTGTCTCTGTCCTTCCATGTATCCATCAGTTTATCTTTTTAAGATGCATTTCAAAAAAAAGTTGTAGATTTTGGTTTACTTTTTCCTAGATACTTCACCTTGCTTATTATTAACTAGGAGGTAATTGTATTGGGTTGGCCAAAAAGTCCGTTTCGGTTTTTCTGTAACATCTTACGGAGAAACCCAAACGAGCTTTTTGGCCAGCCCAATAGATAAAATGAAAGGTACAGATCTTAGGGATACCAGTCCTGAGTTCTGATATCCATGCAGCCTGTTAAAGAGAAAAATTATTCATGACCCTTGTTAAACACCTTAAGGAGGACTTTATTCGGGGTGGGGGGGCTATCATGGTAGGTGTAGGGGACACTGCCCTGGGCTCTGGCAGTGAGAGAGAGAAAGTTTGGGCTCAAGTCTGACTCTAGAGAGGACAAGTGGGATTTCTAATCAAGGAGCAGAGTTGGTGCGTGGTCACTGGATGCGAAATTACAAAGAGGAAGCATTAGGGAGAGGGGAGGTTCTTGCTAGATGGACCCAGCTGAGTTCTTGGTGAAGGCGGGCCAGAGTAGGGGAGGGGGAATTTGATCAGTTATCAAACTCAAGTTTGGTTAGATACGAAGGGTGGGAAATCTTAGCAGGATTCTTGCTCAACCTGGATTCTGCAAGGACAGAGACGGAAGCCCAAGGTTGGGCCTTAGTCAGAAAGAAGATTTACTCCGAGGAGCCAGTCTAAAGTTTTGGTATAAGAGAGTCTTTGTCAAAGCCAGACTCCTGTCAAGATGCAGAACTGGACATTATCCTCTTGTCCCTTACCAGGCGGTCCCCATCCTACCCCTACAGGCAGCCGTTATTCTGATTTTATCCGTCACAGGTTAGTTTTACCAACGCTAGATCTTCATATCAACAGAACCATATAGTATGTCCTCTTTTGTATAAGGCTTCTCTCATTTGGCATGTTTTTGAGATTTATTCATGTTGTTATAGTCATTGGCAGTTCATTCCTTTTTATTGCTGAAGAGCAGAAGCTGGCAAACTTTTTCTGTAAAGGTCCAGAGAGTAAAAATTCCAGGCTCTGTGAGCCGTGCAGTCTCTGTTGCTCCTACTCAGCTCTGCCACTGCAGCGCAAGAGCAGCCATAGACACGTAGACGAGACTGTACTCCAGTGAAGATTTATTTTAAAGACAGGTAGTGGGCTGGAAGGCTGTTACTTTCTTTTTCTACTGTAAAAGAGGGAAAAGCATTCAATATTTCATCATTAATCCTATCCCTGAAGAATATTCCAATTTATGGGTATACCATACTTTATCCATTCTCATATTAATGGACACCTGGGCTGATTTTAGTTAGCATGAAAAAAGCTGCTGTGAACATTATTCTGCAAGGTTTTTTTAGACATGTTTTCAGTTACCTTGTCTAAATATCTAGGAGTGGAATTGTTGGGTCACAGGGTAAGGTGTATGCTTAGTTTTAAAGAAACTGCTAGACCCTTTTCTAAAAAGTAATTTAAAATTTACACTTTCATCAATAAAGTATGAGAGTTCCAGTTGCTACATCCTTGCAAACATTTGGTGTTGTGAATCTTTTTAATTTTATTCGTTTTGGTATGTGTTAGTAGTATCTCATTGTGGCTTTAATATGTGTTTCTTTGATGACTAAGGTTGTTTAATACTTTTTCATGTGCTGCTTGTTTATTCAAATACCTTTCTTTGTGAAGTGTTCAAATATTTACCCACTTAAAATTTGTTGTTTCTTTTTGTTAGAGTTATAGAAGTGTTATATATATATTTTTCTCCTTTATTCTGTTAATGTGAAAAATTACATTGATATTCTGAAGTTAACCTGGAATTATTGGGATAAACTTTTCTTGGACATGATGTATTATCCTTTTTTAGATATTGCTGGATTTGATTTGCTAGTATTTTAAGAAGTGTGCATCTGTGTTCATTGCTCTGTAACTTCTTTTTTGTAATATCATTGTCAGATTTTAGTGTTAAGGTTGTACTGAACTCAATTAGTTAGAAATTGTTCCGGTCTCCTGCATTGTCTGCAAGAATTGTATAAAATTGGTGTGATTTCTTCTTTAAAGTTTGGGAGAATTCACCAGTGAAACCATCTTGGGTCCCAGAGTTTTCTTAGTAGGAAGGTTTTTGATGATTAATTCAGCGTCTTTAATCAATACAGGGTTATTCAGGACTTCCTTGGTGGTCCAGTGGTTAAGAGCCTGTGCTTCCACTCCAGTGCAGGGGTTGTGGGTTTGATCCCTGGTTGTGGAAGCTCTGCATGCCATGCAGTGTGGCCAAAAAAAAAAAAGAAAAAAAAATTAGGGCTATTCATATATTTTGTTTGTTTCATCTTGTTTTAGTTTTTGTAAGTTGTGTCCGTCAATGAATTCGTCCGTTTTACCTACGTTGCTGATTTTGGTTCTATGAAGTTTATAATATTATTATTCTTTTAATGTCTGTAAGGTCTGAAGTGATGATTCCTTCTTCATTTCTAATAGTGACAACTTTTTTTTGCTGTTGTTGTTGTTTTTCCTCTTGATCAGTATAGTTAGAGTTTGGTCAAATTTGTTGGTCTTTTGAAGGAACCAACTTATTGATTTGTTAATGTTTTACATGATTTTTCTTTATTATTTCATTGATTTCTTCTCTTTAGACTTCCTTTGGGTTTATTTTTTGCTTTTCCAGCTTCTTAATTTTAAACTATCAATGATTTTAGGCCTCTTTTCTTTTTTAATATAAGTATTTAAAGCTGCCCTCTCACATTGGTTTTATTTTCATTGTCATTTGATTTGAAATGTATTCTAACTTTCCTTCTGGCTACTTCTTTGATGCATGGATGATTTAGATGTTTTAATTTTAAAATATTTCACGGTTTCCTTAGTACCTTATTGATTTCTACTTTAATTCTGTTGTGCATAGGGAGCATACTCTGAGTTCTGTCCTTTTAATTAGATTTGTTTCCTTTTGAATTTATGTAGACTTGTTTTGTAACCCAGCATAGGCTCTATGTTGCTGAATGTTCTATGTGCACTTGAAAATAATGTGTATTCTGCAGTTGCTGGGTGTAATGTTTCTGTTAGTTTTCTCATCAGTTACTGAGAGGGAACTTTACCTGGTGTGGAAATTGCAGACTTTCCTACCTTCCCCTTTAATATTGTCCTTTTTTTCCTTTATGTATTTTGAAGCTCTGCTGTTAGCAGCCTGCACATTTATGACTGTTAAATTCTCCTGATGACGCCCTCTTCCTGTTCTTCTATCAATTCTAGGAAGGAGTATTGCAATATTCTCAAAAAATTCTGAGGAAAAATGATTTTTAACCTGGACTTTCATATATAGAAAACTGTTAGGGTAGTTTTTTGTGATTATTTGGAAAGTTTCCTGTTTCAGTGTTATAGAATCTCCATGGAGAGCCCACTGCTTTATTGGGAGGTGGGGTTTTAACAACTTTCACTATGAAACTTGTTCTGTTTAGATTTTCTGTCTCTTTTGGACTGGGTTTGAGTTACTCTCTTGAGTTTTCAGATTTATTTGTAGAGAGTTTAGCAAAGTAGTCTCAATTTAATTTCTTCTATCTCTTTGATTATTTTTCACTTATTGCTTTTTGTATTTGAGCTTTTTTGACTAGGTTAGAGGTTTTTATTGATTTCTGCTAAGAAGTAAGCTTAACAGTTTTGATCTTTTTTGGTTTCATTAATTTCTATTTTTGTCCTACAATTTTTTTTCTAACTTTGAATCTCATAATTAATTCATTTTTCATCTTTAATTTTTATTGAACCACTAAGGCTATGAATTGTCCTCTTAGCACTGCTTGAGCTATGTCCTGTAGGTTCTGAATGGTAGTGTTTTCAGTATTATTATTTTCTAGATATTTTGCAATTCTTATTTTTATATTTCTTTGTCATAAGAGTTGTTGGAGAGTTTTAAAATGGTGCACAGAGCCTAGGTGGAAAAGTCCTATTTTCTCATTTACTATTAATTTCCAGTGTTAAAACATTTTGATCAAAGAATGTTTTTACTACTACCATTTTTTGGAATTTATTACTGTCTTAGTTTTGGCCTAAAATGGCTGAGCTCATGAGTCAGGGACTTGAAAATAGATCTACTCTTTTGTTTCTGGGACAGAGTTTGGCACATCAATCAGATCTACCTTATATTGTGGTCTTCCTTTTCTTGCCTTTTTTTTGGGCCACTTGATCTCATATGAACAGAGAGGTTGAAGTCTTCCACTACTAGTGCCCTTACATCTCTGTAGTGCCTCTTATAATTTCTGCTTTATAAATGGTTGCTGCTTTTTTATTTGATGCACAGATATTCATAATATGTCTTCACTATGATTTCTACACTCCCCTTTTTCTGCTCTGTTTAATGCTTTTTTTTTTTGGCCATGCTGAGTGGCTTATGTGATCTTAGTTCACCGAACGGGGATTGCATCCAGGACTACGGCAGTGAAAGTGCTGAGTCCTAACCACTGGACCACCAGGGAATTCCCTCTGTTTAATGTTTTTAACCTAAATTCTAATTATCTGATGTTAAGATAGTGAACCAAACTTTATTTGTGTTTGCCTGGTGAAACTTTGACCATACTTTTAGTTTCAACTTTTTGGAATCACTTCATTTCAGGTGTGTTTCTTGCGTAGAGTTGGGTTTTGCTTTGTGGTCCAGTATGAAATTCTTTTAAATAGGTGAGTTAATAAGCACATTTATACTTACTGGTGTGACAAATATATTTGGTCTGAGTACTGTTACTCTATTTTTCAGAGAATTTTTGTTATTTGGCCTGTATTATTTTGTATATACTATTCTAATATTTTAGAAGGTTTGTATTTCTCTTCTTGGTTATTTTTATAGGTTTATTAACTTAGCCCTCTTTCTTTGGGCAATATATATTAGTTTCCTACAGCAAGGAACAATATTAGCATGTTTCTTCCTCTTCTTTCCCTTTCCCCTACCACTTAAGACTTGCTAATGAAATTCTAATTGTTTGCCTGTTGCTCACTAGTGGGTGATGTTTCCTGATTGCTTTAGCTGTGATTGGTGGGAATTAATGAACTTACTTTCTCATCTTTTCTCCCCTTTATTTTCTCACTTTTTGTTAGCTGTATCCCTTCTGCATTGGCAGGGCATACACTCTACCCTGTCACTGTAATTTCCTGGTTTGTTTTAGTCTCAGTTCTACATTGAATATATTTAATGTGTACCATCATTCCTTTGACCATGCTTTCTCTAGCCTTTTCTTGGTGAATTCATCCAGTAGTAGTTTCCTTGAGGGGCTCCTGGGAAAATTCTGATTTCTTCTATGCTCAAAGCTGTTTGTACCTTTTATACTTGAAGGATGGCTTGGCTAGATGATAAAATCCTTTGTTCACACTTTTTCTGTATATCTTATAGTTATTTTCCCATTTTCTTCTGCACTGAATATTGCTATGGAAAATCTGGGGCCAGATTTTTTGGTTTTGGTCTGGCTGGGTGTGTTGATTTTACTAGGATATATCTTAGAGTTGACCGTCTCAGCCACTTTGCCCTGGTGCACCTGCTGTGCACTTTCAATACATAGATTCATCTTTTATTTCAGAAAAGTTTTCTTAAATTTAATCTGAATTGTTTTGTTATATTGGTTTGGTTTTCTGCTTCAAAGATTCAGTTAAGTACTGGTTGTATTCTCTTTGCTCATCATCTATAGCCATAATTTTTTTCTCTAGTTTTTTAAACTCTATTTCCATTTCATTTTATTAGGTCCTTATTTTTTCCCCATATGCTTCTTCTCCCTTGTGCTGCTTCTCATTTCATCTTCACTTCCATGATAGTTTTAATTTGTTCTTATTTTTCCTGAGTTCTGATTACTCACGTTTTTATCTCTTCCTTGTCTCACTCTTTGCTGAGTTCTTATTGTGCTTTGTGATTACCCTTAATAGAGGTGATTGGATTAAGTTTTAAAAATTTATGCCATAACGTTTGCTTAGAATTTTCATATATTCTTTGGCTATGTTGTTTTGATGCATGTTCATCAGGCAAGTTTTGGTGTTCTTCTCCTGTTTTTAATTTAAAATGTAAACGGCTTTTAATTGAGACTGTGCCATATAAAAAACATTATTGCTCATCATAAAGTGACTTGAATTACCTTGCCCTGGCTATTTGTGGGACAGTCCTCCGTGTGTGTGTGTGTGTGTGTGTGTGTGTGTGTGTGTGTGTGTGTGTGTGTAAGGGGTGCTGGGGACAGGCAGCTTCTATACTTAACAGTTGCAGTACTTCCTGCTTCACTGTTTCCACAGACATTCTGCTTCCTGCTACAATGGCCTTTCTCTATAGCCCTGCCCTCTCTGTTTCTGTGAACCAAACTGTGTCCAGGAGGTCGTCTGCTGCCAGCCCTGTTGCCCCTCTGCCCACTTCCTTTGCTACACCGAAGGGGTGTATCTTTTGCACTTCTGGGTGAGCCCGTCACTTGCAGAGACCACACAGTCTCCAAGTTGCCTGGGATGTGTTGCCCAGGGCTCTGTGCTCTTGTCACTCATCGTATTCTCCCTTTCTTGTCTTCTCCCCAGCAAGGCCTCTGCCTTATCTCCACCGTGTCTGCTCCCGATTTCATGCTTCTTGTACTAGGTACACGATGTAGGTTGTCACTCACTTCAGGGTGAGTCCATACTCATAGTGTATTTGCTGGCATTTTCTGTGATCTTTTCTCTTAGGGCTCTCTCACTGTTTGCTTCTTCCTCTCATCTTGGATTCATGGCTGCTATTCGCTAATTGTAGCAGCCTTTGAACAGTCTCCTTGTATTGCTGTGCTGAGAATGCTGTGTCCCCCCACAGGTCACCCCCGCCATTTACCTTGTTTTGTGTGATACGCGGGAGAAGAAAGCTCCCTGGGGCATATTATATTGGAGGTCTGATGAACTCTTTAAAAGGACCTCTAAGGTCCCTGTTTTGAGAATAGACTTTTAGGGGAGTAAGGTGGAAGCTTGGAACACCTTATGAACACCTTTTGAAGCTATTATAGCTGTTCAGGTGTATTAATGATGGACTGCATCACAGTGCTAAGTGTGGACGTGGTGAGGAATGGTTCAACTCTGGATAGGTGTTGAAGGGAAGCTGATTCGGGGCTTTTGCTAGTGGAATAATGGAGTGTGAGAGAGGGGAGCCGTTTGCACCTGTGCATATTGTGTGTATCTGTCTTTTCGAATGCTTCTCTGTATTGGGGAGCTCACGCCGGCTTTAAGCGGGTAGGACCTGTTCACAGGAAGACGTTTCCTACCGTGCTTGTTATCTTGCCCAGTTGCCAAAATGAGCAGGACTTCACACAGTTAACTTACTAGGTGGAGTCCTTTGGTGTTTAGATTCTGGGTGGGACTGCTTTTCCTGTGCGTATTCCAGACCTGTTGTGGAGGCTTTGGGTACCCGTGGGCTCGGCTCTGCTTCTCTTCCTGGGCCCAGCAGCACATGTCAGGGGCCTTCCACATGCGCATTTTCTATTCTGCTTAGAGACGAGCTCTTGGGGTTAATGCTGCAGCCAGCTGCTCCACATACAGGGGCGAGGCTGCCCAGCCACTGCTTAGTCATCTCGCGAAGTAACCTGATGATTGCCTTAAAGGCCCTCCTGCTTGCTAAACTCAGAACCCTGGGCCAAAAAGAACAGCTTCCAAATCTGCTAGGGCCTCTTTTCAGCGCATATTTGGACTGTGGTTCTATTAGGTTTATTCGTGATTAATGTGGTCCTATTTGCCTTCTCTTCCAGAAACTTGTCAAAATTTCTGGTCCGCTGTAGTTTTCAGGGCTGCCATGGTTATATTATTTTTTGTCATTTTTGTGAGATAGTGGGATGGAAGACAGGAAATTCCTGTACTTACTGTCTGCCGTCTTGCTCTGGTTGTTTGCACTGCTCCTTAAGAACTGGGTGAGGGGCACATAGGAGAAAAAGAATTTGGGAAGGATCAGAGTTTTTAGGTTCAGAGGTTAGAAAATGATTTGGCTAACATGTAACATACTGTTCATTAAGGACCTTAGTATTTCTGGCTTATTGTAATCTGTACAGCTGTTCAGTTATATGGGACATATAATATGGAACATAATTGGGTGTCATTTACTTTTTTTTTGAAGATACCCCCTTAGAGAGTGCACTATGAGAAAATATAAGTATGAATGAGCTGTCTAGTTTATGTCCATGGGAAGTCTTACATCATCCATATTAAGTTTCTGATTAGTTAACTACCTGTAATCATGTGAATTTTAGGAAACAACTTATAATTTTATATCTTTCCTGTATTGGGAAAAATGTATCTACCTTAAGTGTTAATGAAAGATAGGAGACAGAAGACTGCTTTGGGGAAGATACTCTGAACATTTAAGAATGAAAACATGTTTTAAATGTAGGGTTTGCATAAGTAGAAAAATTGAGTATACTGAAACATTTTCCCCTTGTACTAAATTTCAACTGTATTTCCTTACTAGGTTGTGATATCAAGTGCTATGCGTATTGCAAGTTAAACCTCACTACCATTTATAATGGCTTTGTGTCTGTGTGCTAACTTGGAAAGGTATTTTATGATGTCACTGTTGGTTGGGTGACAGTAATATTAATGTTTCATGTTAATATTTAATATTAATGCACTGAGGCAGCAATTAGGATAATAGCTTGAAGCGTCCCCCCTTCCGCCATGAGCCGAAGGTCGTATTGGTTCGTTTTTCTTCGTAGTGCAGGCTAACTAAATTTGTCCACCTTATTCTAATATCTGTCTCATTTTAAACCTGCCCAAGGTGCCTTCTTAAACCCCTTCCAGGATTAGCTGTTGCCAAGATGAATGCTCAGGCCTGTTATCCAGAGAGATGGCTTTCCCACAGTGAAATGCACTTCCATAAAAAATGAGAATTTGAACTCAACAATCCATTATTTAAGTTCTCTGTCCAAGGAGGACAGTGAGAAAAATTACTACCCCCAGATTAGGTGGTTCAGAAGGAGGACACTGGGACTCGGCATACAGTTGTTCTCAGGGCTAAGACTTATCCTAATGAAAGGATACAAACAGGATCAGCAGAGGGAAAAGGCACATGGGTGATATCCAGAGGCAACCGGGTGGAAGGTTCCAAGAGTCTGTGAAATCAAGCAAGACAAGCTTAATTCCTCGGAGAACCAGGGCCCGGGGGTCTTTACTGGGGGCTGGCCAGGTAGGCACCTTCTGCCTAGCCCGCACCAAAATGCCCACAAGGCGAGATGTTTAGCATAAACCACATGGTTTATACAAACAGTTTAGGTAGGCCAGCCATTCTTACCAGGGAAGGGTGGGAGCACTGCTGAAACCCAACTTGCCAGTCGTCAGCCAAGGGCCAGGCTTGCCAGCAGGTCCTTCTAAGGAGCGGCCTCTGCTCTGCATGACGTTAGATATCCAGAGGCCTGGTATTTTCTAAATATTTAAAATAATATGAAAAGAAAGATGCCATGTGAATTGTCATCAGACTTCCCATACCAGGACTGTATGTGTCTTTCTGGTTTTTTTTTTTTTTTTTTTGCGGTACACGGGCCTCTCACTGTTGTGGCCTCTCCCGTTGCGGAGCACAGGCTCTGGACGCGCAGGCTCAGCGACCATGGCTCATGGGCCCAGCCGCTCCGCGGCATGTGGGATCCTCCCAGACCGGGGCATGAACCCGTGTCCCCTGCCTGCATCGGCAGGCGGACTCTCAACCACTGCGCCACCAGGGAAGCCCTGTCTTTCTGTTTTGATTGATACTTAAAAAAAAAAAAAAAAAAAAAATCAGGTTTGTAATAGTTTGTGTTGAAACCTGTGGGTGAACTGCTCATTCTGACTGCTGATGGTTTCTCCAGGTCTCTGAGCCTCGCACCCTTCTGAACCGTGGCCCCATAGCTACCCACGAAGCTTTTCTTGGCTGCTGTCGTATTTTCCTGTGCAACAGGCACTTCATTGCTTTGCCTAAAGTGCTGATATTAAGACACCTTACGGTTGTGGGGAAGGTAATGTGGGAGGGTGGGCAGGTAAGCAAGCAGTGTGGCTTTTACTGAACGGGAGCAGTAGGCTACCTAATTCAGCCTTAATTATGCCTTTTGTGGTTTTGAACAAAATTATTAAGGTGATATCACTTCTTAGGCTCTTAGTAATGGCAAAGGAAGGGGTTGAGGATGGTGACTTATCACATTTGCAGGGTATGTAAAGGTCACACATTTAATTCATTTTAACAGCACTGTCTTCAACGTATTTTGACAGCTATTCAGGACTATGAAACTGCTCAGGAACACAATGAGAATGACCAGCAGATTCGAGAAGGTCTAGAGAAAGCACAGAGGCTACTGAAACAGTCACAGAAACGAGATTATTATAAAATCTTGGGAGTAAAAAGGTGAATTATAAATTTAAAATTCACATTGTTATTTTTAATCAACTGTTTTAAAGCTAATTGTTGCTCTTTTTTCCCTCTGATTCATTTCCTTTTCTTAGGTAATTTCAGTCATAGATTAAACCCTAACACTCTTGAACATCATAAAGCTGTTTTGAATATATTACAGATAAATTTCTTTGATAGAGACTAGTCATGCAATGATGGAGAATTAGTAGTTGGTGACAAAGAAAGGACACTGTGGCATGAATAGGTCCTGGGCCTAGATTTCTTAAGAAGGGTAAAGAGGTGGGAGTGAGCTTTCTTTTGGTGGGGACAGGAGGGAGGGAGGGGTTGGGGAAAAGATAACTTCTCTAGGCCTAAAAATAAAGTGGCACTTTCAGAATGAACTTGAAGGCACAGGGAGAATGTAATTTACTCAATACCTGCTTTTATATTAGACCCACCTTCCCTGAACAGGGGAACCATCAATCTTTCAATCAACAGTCTGAAACTTTGTTCTTTTGAGTAAGCTAATAAGCCAGGAGCAAAATACAAAGTGGGCTTCAAAGAGTCAGTGTCTCTTTTAATGCCAAGAATCGAATCATGGTAGTTTGGAAATTCAGAAAGTTTAAAAATGCATCAGTGCAGTTTTCTTAAGGGAGAATTGTAAAGCTCAGGAGCACTTAAATTTGTTCCTGGTGAGATTCTGACATCAGGAGGCCTGGCGCCTGTAAGGGTCTGGGGGAGACGCTCAGCCGGTTATGATGCGGTATTCAGAAAACCGGGCTGCTGATCTGCCAGTGGGGTCTCCCTAACTGCCCCTCTTAGCTCCTCCTGGCTGTATGTTGGACACTTCTTAACTAATGATTATGAATTAACTTTACCACCCTTCAGAAATGCCAAAAAACAAGAAATCATTAAAGCATACCGAAAATTAGCACTGCAGTGGCACCCAGATAACTTCCAGAATGAAGAAGAAAAGAAAAAAGCTGAGAAAAAGTTCATTGACATAGCAGCTGCTAAAGAAGTCCTCTCCGATCCAGGTACTGCTTGCTTTAATGTTTCTGTTCTCCTGAAATGGCCGCGTCAGTGACTAGCGACTTCTTAGCTCTATTCCTTTGCCCGTCTTAGAGGCCGTGTCAGGAGTGGACAGTGGGGCGCGTGGTGGGTGGGCCCCCTGGGGCTGAGCTCGGGAGCTGGTGATGGTCCCTGAAGCCCATTTTCATGTCTACCCTTGTCAGACTCTAGGGCCCCTCATGTGCACAGTGCAGTGGAGACGCCACCAAGTGTGGAATCAGAAGGCCTGAGGGTGACTCTTATCTCTCTTTGAATAAGGTCCTAGAACTTTTTTGGGCCTCAGGTTTTTTCACCAATGATAATGCAAGTACAACAAGAGGGATCCTCTTAGGTTCGTTCCTTCCAGCTTCACAGATCAATGTGAATTTTTATACCAAACTTACAGGAGCTTGATGAGGATGTGGACCGCCAGGCAGGAATGTGCAGTGGTGGGACAGGGGCAGATCCCCCTCTGAGAGTGTCTCCCCAGGAATTGTGCTCGAGCTCTAATGGTCATTCGATTTACTGGTTGATATGTTATTTCATCATAAGCTAAAATGACCTGGAAAATGAAGGAGACGGTTTAAGAATTTAGGTATTACCGAGCAGTGCTTTGACATTTCCAGAGGGAATTTCATGTTAAGCTACTACCTACTGCTTTTTTGTGGCTTTCCATGTCAGTGGGAGCAGAAACTATGACTTGAGCTAGACAAATTTAACAAAATAGAAGGAAATCACATTTTATGCCCATTTGACAAGTTTCTGAACTACTTATGCTATGGAATTGAAAGTAAATGATGTTTGTTCTCAAGTAATTTATAATCCAGTGAGAGAGGGAGGAGTTACTTAACGAGTACAGGAGGATACATACTGTTTGTTCTTTTATTCTGCACACGTCGATGCCCGTGAATGGCTCTGTCCTTAGCGTGTGCAGCGGGCAGGTGAGGCGCTCTGGAGCTGAGCCCTGAGGGGAGCAGGGGGCCTGCGGGCAGAGCCGCGTGCATCGAGAAGAGAGCTGCACCCTTGGTTACTAGGAGTTCTTCTCTGTCCTCTGTGCCTTCTTCTCAGCCCCCGTCCTTACTGTAAAGATGGCAGCTGTTCCTATGAGGATACTAGCTTGCTCGTCTGCTGCCTCCAGGGTTCCTGTCTCCCACGTGTCTGCACTGGCCTCTGTCTCATCACGGGCTTCGCTCCGGACTGACAGGCACAGCAGTGGAGGTGGCCTCCTGGCCTGTACGATAGGGCGCCTCCCTCCCTCAGGTCTGGGGAGCCTTCCTTCTGTTCAGATTTAATAGTGAGGCCCCAGACGCTTCATGGGTTGATGAGGTTCGCCTGGCTGACTTGATGCTTGGAGTTAGGACGGTGAACACGGCCGTGTCATCAGAAGAGCGTGCGTGACTTTGAGGTCTCATTCCCTGCAACTCCTCGGCTTTCCCAGAGAAGAATTTCCTTGGGTAGCTTCTTGTGAGAGAAGATTTAGGGGGTCCGAACTTGCATGAATATCCATTTTCAACCCTGAACCTCACCGCCTTCTCCATGACTGGTTTCTCCTGAAACCTGTGATCTGGGTGGGAGAGGGAGGCTGGATTCTTGAGCATCAGTCGGTCACGGTTGTCTCGGTAACCGAGGGGTGTGGTCCTCAGACCCCGCCTCAGCCCACACCTCTGGCAGCGCCTGGCTCTTAGCTCGCTGCTTTCTTTTACAGAGATGAGGAAGAAGTTTGACGACGGAGAAGATCCCCTGGATGCAGAAAGCCAACAAGGAGGGGGCGGCAACCCTTTCCACAGAAGCTGGAACTCATGGCAAGGGTTCAATCCCTTCAGCTCAGGCGGACCTTTTAGATTTAAATTCCACTTCAATTAAACCAGCTGTTTTTCTGCTCTTCATTTTTTAAAGATTAAACACAAAAAACCTTGTTCCAGGATCTTAATGAAAAAAAATTTCAGTCTTTCGGTTTGTCCATGACCAAAGAGTTGTTTTCATAGGAAATACCTGTTCTTACCCGTTTAGACCTGAGGCTGATGGGTTTGTGAGGGCGGGAGGCAGGGGAACGGTTCGGTTCTGTGTCTGGGCTGTGAACGTCGGGACGAAGGAGTCTGAGACAGGCGCGCAGAATTTGTATTTTTCTACACTGGAGCACGCGGCAATTCTTTTCTTCACATCCTTGCTTACGTGTCTGTCAGTGCCTGCATTTGTGAGGAGCTGTGGTGTCAGGATTCTCCCAGAGGAATGAACATTCTGAGCTGTATGTTCTTAGGGACAACTTTGCTTAGATTCTGGTCAGTCCAGTCATTTGTGAATGTGTTAAATTTCCACATGCATTCCCATCTCTCTACGAGCATGAATGTGGCTGTCAGGGAAGGTGGGCAGAGCCTGTCTTTTAGAAAACCTGCTACCGAATGATAGTCGCTGGAGCCAGGGTTAGATTTGGACCGATGTTAAGCATGTATGTTTTTTTGTTCAGTACCTGCAGAGGAATACTGAAAATCACTGAAATAGAATTAATTGTAAATCCTACTGGCCCTTTTGATATGAAACACAACAAACGAAAAAGTAATATGTAAAATAGGTTCAGATAATATAGCAGTGGTATTTAAAATAATATTGCTGTAGTGCAGAATGAAATACTTTAACAACAACCGAAGTTGTGAGTTAAACAGCATTTCCTGTAACAGGATTGGCTTAGAAATGTAAAGTCGCTCAGTCAATATAAACAAACAGAACGCCATGTTTCCCACTTTTAGTAAATACAGCAGACAGTATCTCTTAGGTCCTGGCCTACCTGGCCCGTGGGTGCTCGTGTGGGACTGTTTTGAGGTGGGCATTAAATAGCAGGCCTGCCCCTTTTTCAGACCTTGATGCCTCTGGATGTTCTCTGCCAGAAAACAACAGAAAACAGGTTTACAGATCTAGTCAGCTCCAGCTGTATGTCTACTATCAACATGGCATCTCTTCTTGGGATACCTTCTTCTTAAGAGAAATGAACTATTCAGTCTTTCTTTATATACTGGATAACTTTTTCCCTAAAAAAAAAAAAAGAGTTACTTTAATCAAGAACACGAAATTTTTATGGAATTATGATGCTGCATTTAAAATCTAAGAGAATTACTTTAGATAAAAATTATTACATTCTGGAAAGGTTTTTGTTTTTGCCTCAGAGCATTCTGAAGCAATTTAAGCAGGATAGGCTTAATATATTGTTTTCAGGAAATCAAGCATTTTCTTTGAGTTGCAGGGACCGTCCTGACTGCTAATATCCACAACAGCCAGCCAAGCACAAATCGTTTTCTTCTACAGTCATCCTGAAACATGCGTGGAAAAAAGTTGTTTAAACTGAGACAAAACATATAGTTGAGATGAGCAAAACACGTGAGTGCTTTCTGCATCTATTTAGAAGTTTACTTCTTACCAATAAACTTAAGATTGCATTTTGAAAACTAGCAAACAGCTTGCAGCTCTCATTTTGTTTTAATGTCTCAAAATTCAAGTCAGTGTGAAAGTAATTTACAAGGGAAATTCATTTTTGTTTCTTTAATCTTGTTACTTCATTAGTTACATCAGCAATTTATTTTTCAATCTGGTTCTTTCATATATGATGTCACTGTGAACTCTCTGAAATCTAGCGATGGCCTCTACTGACTTTCACAAGTAAGAGTTTTCACACAGAATCAGAAGGAGGGAAATATCAAACCACTTGCCGTTCTATCCGGAGGAGAGGGTGCAAGGCTGCAGCGAAGAGGAGCTGGAAGGGCTGGAGGCGGGCCACACGTCCTGGGCACCCATCACCCCGCCGACTGCCACCCCGCCGCCGAGAGGGCTGTTTGCTTCACTTTTTTCTCCACCTGTAATAACTATAAATCCTGTTCCTAAAGCCTTACCGTGGACGGACTTTAGTCATCGTAGTGGAAATGTGCAGAGAGTTACTCGTTTTCAGTAAAGAGGGAGAAGCAAGTATGGTGCCCAGCGCCAACGCCACAAACAGAAATTCTCTGGGCTCTGTTGTTTTGCTAATTAATGAAGAAAATAACGACCTTGAAGTTCCAGCCGTGAGGGTCATCAGCGGTCTTCTGGCATCCGCGTGATTGGGAAGGTGGTCACTCCACGCTTCTTTCAGAGTGACCGAGGAGAGCGCTGGGAGTGCGAAGGGACACTCGTCCGTCCTGGCGGCCTGACAGAGGAGGTCGCCACCGGTCCCGCGGGTGCCGGGTAACCGGTGTGGTGCTCTCTGGAAAAGCCAAAGGAGCGGGGCGCCCAGCCGTGGCTGTATTACGTTCCCTGTTGAACTCCTCCGTCCCTTTTCAGTGAGCGCCGGAAGTGAAGTATCGCTGGCCTGTAAATGGATATTCTCCCACAGCAACAAGTATTCAACACATCAGCCTATAAACCTGAAGAAGTTCTAAAAAGAGAGGGTAAATTAATGCCCACTTCTGAAAGTTTGTGCTTTCTTAACATGGATAAAATAAAAACTGGAGAACGACTTCAATAGTTTACTAATGTGAATTGGATATAACAATACTAATTTTAAAACATTTTTCTCTTCAGGCAGTATTAAAAGTTTAAGTATCAGTATGAAAACAGAACTTTTTGGGACTCTGATAATGGAATGTAAAAACTACCCACAGCTTAAGAGAAAGATACTACTGATAACCAAGTATGAAGGAAAAAAGCTAAAAGAATTGCAGTTTTAAGTTGGCACCATTTTCTATTCATGGTGGAAAATGAAAGATTTCACCTGTAAAGCATGAAATCGGTCAGAAGTTGTATGTGACATTTACCATGAAAAAAGGGCACAAGATGCTTCGTTAAAAATGTCTCCTCAGTCAGGCTTGCGCCTCCTTAGAGGGACAGGGCACCGGTGACTGGCCCCGTGCAGTTTTCACCGAGTACACACCAGTGGTTAACCTAGAGAAATTCATGCAGCTACGTTGAATGTAGTTGACTTTTCCATGTTTATAAAGGAAGAAGGCAAATGCTGATTTACCAACAATTATCCTTATTCTAAATCAGATCATTCCTTTTTTGTTAGTAGCAGAGTTTATTCTGTAATTGCAAATGATGTTAATAGGTGGGGATAATTCGTTTTGTTTAATGATCTCATTTGCTGAATGATTTAAGAGTAAAATTAGCCACTGCGTGGCTTTGTGTATAGTAAACAGACTTTGTTTCTGCCTCTGTGGGTTGAACCTCCTCCGTGCAGTGGAAAGCAGAGCACAGGGGAGGGGAAGCACTGGAGATGTCTGATCAGTTAGGCCGTTACTCCTACTGTGGTTGGTTTGAATGAGACAAGACGAAGTAACTTAATCCATCTCAATTTAGTGTCTTAGTAAAAACGCCACCGAACATTAACTGAAATGGGTCTCAGACATGTCTACAAATATGGGTACTATTTTTATGCCCGTGTATTTTCACATTTAATAAAAATATTTATGGTCAAATGAGTACTTTCTTGCTTTCAGTCTTCTGGTGAAGTCTGTTTTCCAACTTTGCTTTACACGTAATCAGCTACTGAGGTGACAGAGGGCTCCTGCTTGACACGAGCTGCAGGAAGAGCGCAAAAAGCAGAAATGATTACAGTCTCGTAACCCAGCCCCCCGAGGTCCTAGGACAGTGAGGCCTTAACAGGTGGCGGTTCTTCACTTTCAGTACCATCAAAATCTAACACTTAGGTTGGCTCTGAGGACTTTCCCTTTTATATCATAACATGCACATTTCTGTTAAAAGTTCTGAAAGGGGTGGTGGGGACACTGCGGCTTACCTCAGTCAGGTCTCTAACTACAAATAAAAGGAGATTTCTTCGTGTATTCTGCGTGTCCTAAAACTGCAGGACAGCTAGAATACTTAGAGAACTTTCTCCGAAAGCAGTTTCCACATTCTTAATCATCATGATACCTACCTTAGCAACACATCATCAATGAGCCTTCGTCTGAAGACACTGCAAGCGCCTGCAACAGGCCTGAGGGCTGCCTGCCCGCGCACAGGAGGGGAGAGCACAGGAGGGCAGAGCCCAGCCTGCCAGCCCCTCAGGGGTTGCAAGCCCTGATCCCCTCCCCTTCCTACCCTCACGCCCAAGAAATCCAGTCCCTCCAGTCTTAAGGCACATGGGTCACACCCCAGAGACCCTGAACTCCGCAAACCTCTATCCACCGAGTCAGTCCTTCCTTGGAGATCAACAGATGATCAACAGAAGCATGAGATGCGCAGTCATCTGTCACTGCCTCACGCTAGGATTCAGTTTCTAACAAGGAGGCCTCCAGGTGACAACTCCGAGGTTGCAGTCTTGTTTTGAATACATTTCCAGCCTTCACTAAGGTCAGTCTACTGGGAGAAGCATCTCCTCCAGTTCTAATATCGCGAGGGACCGAGCAGCCGGATTTGGAAGGGCCACTGGCAGGAGGAGTTCCAAGGTCTTCCTGAGGAAATTGGAATTGAACATTGTTAAAAAGCACGAAGGAGAAACCACTGCTTGCAGCATTTCTTGGTGGATTTAAGTCTGTGTTATTTGCATGTTTCCCTGCTCTTACAGGAGATTTCTATAAGAATAGTCTCTCATTTGTATGTATGTATTTATCTATGTAATGGATTTTTTAAGACCGGTTGCCCTACATGGATGTGATTTTTCTCTCTGTGGAAGATTCTTTAAAGATAGCAAAGGATAACTTCTAACAATCCTTCACTGTATTGCAGTTTTCTTAGGATTTTATTAATACTCCTTCACACACACCACCTGTTGCAATGTTGTATTTCCGGCAGTGCTTACGCTTTTGTTGCCGCAGGTTACTAAAGCCTCATAAAAGTGGAAAGACCTCATTCTACAGTGGCAAGATTTTAGTGCAGGCAAACTAGCTTCTCTTCCTCTTGGTAGGTCAACATGCAGCGAATGCTCTGTACAACATGGCCTTAGGCCAGGGGAATTTTGTCTCGGACGCTGTGCAATGAAGAAAAATCACATCCTCAGATCCCAAATAAGGCTATTTGTCCTTATCCAAGAGCTTCTACCCGATATAGTCAGGAATGATGTTATGAATAAATCTAACTGTTAGGAAACAATGCAGGCATAGAAATACTCCCGGAGAGGTTCTGGATTAACACTGATGAATGTGAGAGCACTTCACTGCACTTTGGGGTCAGATCACCAAAGCGCTCCACGTACTTGATAAACTCCCCTAGGTCACCTTGTGCACCTGGCTCCAGCCTCCCCACCCCCTCCTCTCCTCGTCCTAAAAGGAACAAAACTACCCCCTTGCTAGTCTGCGCCCGGTGTGCACTTCCTCCTACTTCCCTTTGCACCTAAATGTCACTTTCTCGCGCCTTCCTGACACTTTCCCTGCCCAGCGTTTTCATTTGGATATTTAGTGAATGCCACTTAAACTGGCCTAGTAACTCCCAAAGGACAGCCTCGCGCACTGTAGGTACTTAGATATTTGTTGGATTTGTTCAGGTTAGGAAGACCTAGATTATTGGCCTTCGGCCGAAACTGGAAACATTTTTCTGGTGGAAGCAGACTGTGGGAAAACAAAGGAAAGCCTACACACCAGTGGTGGGTTTGCTGACTTTTGTTTATAAGGGAGTTTGAGCCTGGCGCTCTGGACTAGATTAGATACTCCACCGTATGGTTAGTTATGTTGACTTCGCAATTCATCTTACTCAGCAAGGCTAGTACCAAAATTACTCCTTCTCTGACTTTGCCTCAAATTTTAAACACTGGGCTACCCAGAGCCTTTGTCATTCAAATCTTTTGGTCTTGAACCAGTCTTTTAGAATTTGAATACCTTTCGTCCTTCCACTGTAATCAAAACCTTTGATTTTAAAGTGAAATCACGTAGGATGCAAACCTTACACCGTTGGGCAGGATCACGATTGAAATACACTTAAATTCAAGTAATTATGAACTGTAGGCGACAAGATGATTCTCCAAATCTGGAGTCTGTAAACGAAGCTGTTAACAGTAGGTTCTAAGTAAAGAGACTTCACTCTAGAATTTCTCAGAAAATAGAATTTGATATTTGATAAGCTGGGCTAATACACGGCAAAATGGGGAACAGCTGTCCCATTACCTAACACTTCGACTCATTTTCTGAGTGGTTACAGGGTGGGCTGGCACCCCTGACCACGTGCTGCCATCAGAGAGTTGCCTGTTTGCACGCTCACCACCAAAGTCCTGAACCTTTGTGCCTCACCTCCCTCACTTTGCCACCAAAAGTAAGGTCTTAAAATCAATTGGTTCTTTGGAAGAAGGAGGACCCCCTTAAGTCTGCTGAACAGAAGTGGGCAAGACAGGGGCTGGGAAGTGACTGAGACGTCGTGGTACTGAGCCTGGATCCGTTAGCACTTTTCGTTTGATCTCTGAACCAGGGATCTGAGACATAACGTCAGAGCCCTTCGATGAACAGTCTAATGTGTTCCAACGGGAAGTTAAATGCCACCAACTTCTTTGCTGCTGTATCTCAGAGAAGAAAATTCTCTTAGCTATGCTTTAGTTACTGAAGGATAGTCTGACTTGACATATACCTATTGCCTTGAACACTATTCATCTGGGTCTTCTGGGTGGTAGCAGCTGTCTGGTTGCCTCCCAGGCGCTGGACCTGACCCATGGGAGCAGCCGTTTCTTTGGGCAGGCTCCCATTTGTGTCAAACTACATTTTTACTATTAAAGAAAAGCCTGGGGCTTCCCTGGTGGCGCAGTGGTTGAGAGTCCGCCTGCCGATGCAGGGGACACGGGTTCGAGCCCTGGTCTGGGAAGATCCCACGTGCCGCGGAGCAACTAAGCCCGTGCGCCACAGCTACTGAGCCTGCGCGTCTGGAGCCTGTGCTCCGCAACGGGAGAGGCCGCGACAGCGAGAGGCCCGCGCACCGCGATGAAGAGTGGCCCCCGCTCGCCGCAACTAGAGAAAGCCCTCGCACAGAAACGAAGACCCAACACAGCCAAAAATAAATAAATTAATTAATTTTAAAAAAATTACCTCCCTTAAAAAAAAAAAAAAGAAAAGCCTGATTTTGTCTGTAAGCCCAGGCTGACGGCCTGTGGTGCTTCCTGGAAGTATGCTATGCTCTCCCTCTAGGAGCTTCATTGTTCCCTGAACTTGAGGATAACTGGAGCCGAAGGATGGGCACTTCCAACATCTAACCACTGGTACCAAAGCATCTGGGAGGCATGAAGACTTTGGACTGTCTTCAGTCTTATATTCTGGGTTTACCTTATACCAAAACTTATACCCCAAACTTAAATGTCTTTTCATGGTTAAAACTCAAAACCTCCTAATTCTCAGATATGCTCTGTTCCGACTTTCCTCTGAGAAGGAGGAAGGAAAAGTGGACTGCAACTTCTCAGAATGGGAAATACCGTTTGTCTCTGCTCTCTCCTAGGATTTGATTTTTGTTAAAATTTGCTATAGGGCCTGCACCTGAACACCAGAATTCAGGGTCAGGAATGTATGTGGGAGGCCTCGGGCTACCTTCCAGCGCCCTCAGGGCAGCGGAGCTGGTGGCGTTCTCTGCGAGGGCTGCCCTGCGCTCCAAGGTGGGCTGCGGTTCAGTTCCCCTAGCGCGTCCCCGAGGAGGGCAGAGCTCTGTATGCCGCTGCGCTCTACATGCACTGGACGTAAAAGTTAGCCATTTTATAAAAGAATCTCCCTGTAAAGAAATATTTATAAGTCTGGATTTTTAGATATAAGGTATCATTCATCTGGAAATGAGACATGGAAAATTTAGCCATTCAAATCACAAGCTACAAACTACATTATTCTGCAATTTTAGCTTATATTCCATGAAATACAGAATCTAGCATATTGGAGATGGTAGTTAGTAATAAGTGTGGAAATCGGGTGCCATTACCTAGTGAAGTACCATCTCACAGTCAGCTGGGGCTTCTGCCTAAAGCACCACAGCAGACCTGGGCTGGAGCATCTGGTCTAAGCTAGAAGCTTACAGAGACTCTTACCTCTCACCAAGCCCCGACTCCAAAGAGGAGTGAACCGGAGACCCCATGGAACTGGGGTCTTCCCCCCAGGCCAAGTTACCACTCAAGCCTCTGACAGCATCCCTTAGGACCCTTGGAACCCACAGGAACAATCTACTTCCATTCCAGGCCACACCTGGAACACTCCATTTTATCACAGACAAACCCAAACAAGTAACAAAGGGAAGGTTACAGGGAGAGGGAGAGGCCTTGTGATCTCTCAATAGGAAGAATGAAGCTGCTGGGGGCAAAGTAGTTATTTTCAAATACTCTGGGCTGTGCTATCCAATAGAGAAGGATTAGGTTCGTTCAGAAGAGCTCAAAGGAGCGAGAGTAGAGACCGCTGGTAGACAGCTTCGGCTCACTGTGGAACTCCGTACGGAGCTGTCCAAAGATGGACCAGCCAGTCTCCAGAGGCAGACAGTTCCACGTGGCCCTGGAAGGTTCCAAGATGGCTTGAGAGTCCACCTGGCAGGGCCTTGTAAGGGGGGGCTGTTCCTCAAACCTCACTTATCACCGGAGTCATCTGGAGAGCTTCTTGGACAGTCATGATTTCCCACGCTCACCTCAGCCCTATTCAATCAGCTTCTTCAGGGGACAGGGTCCAAATGACATTGAGGTCTTCTCCAGTCCCAAGATCCTATGATTCTAGAATAGTTGGATAGTTTTCGAACATTTACTATTCCTATTCATCTATTATTAATATAAAACAGGAAAACAAACTGTTTACACTCTTAACTAAGTTTCTATAAAACTAGCCAGTTCTTTTTTAAAAAGAATACATATATACCCCCATAAGCCCATGAATATCGTTTTATGAAATAAAAATTAGAAACATTAAAAAAATACAAATACTGCATAGGATTAAAACATCATATAGTTTAGGATAAACAAAATAATTACAGTGTGACACTACTTCCATTTTAAAACAACAGTTAAGGTGTAAATGGGCTTACTTTAAAAAAAAAATTATTCGGAGATAACCATGAGTCCTTCTTTCTCAGAAGAAAAAACACAAAATAGATTTCTCTAATTTAAAAGCATCTTTTGAATGAAGAAATATGGATGCACATAGAGCTGGAATATCCAAACATGTAGGTGGTTTGCTAATTCCCCATGAGGACCAGCTAGTCAGATACGTTCTTCTACGTGGTTATCTGGCAAAATTATCACTTTAACTGGTGAAAACACTGTTTGAAGCAATCAGGAAAGAGGAACAATCTAGTTTTAAATACTCAATGGCCATTGCTTATATAACTTAAACTTATTCAATACATTAAACACATGTATTTTTAAATAATTTAAATTGAAGAATATGTCACTGATCCTTAATGAAACTTTCAGAAGTCTTAGCAGTAGTTCCACATTTCCCCAGCAGGTGGCAGATTTCTCGTCATACTTTCTCATCTTCTTACACAGGCCCGTGCTAGAGTTCATCATGTGTCAAAACTGTAGGGGAGGAAAGTTTATTTAGCTCCTGAAATCTCAAACATCACATTAGCTAAAACCTGACTGAGGTATGAATTAATATAATAAAAAGCATAGGTGCTCCCTGAGGATCCTCTTGTTTGTTAGTTTAGTACCTACTTGCTTCATTATGTGCCATAAGAATAGCTCTTTCTATGTTACGGTATCTGTTACATTGTATCGTAACTCCTTGCCTCCTTACCCACCTAGAAGCCAGGTCCCATGAGTCTATGAGAACAAGGACCACACCTTATTTATCTTTGTTATCTTCGGGACCTAGCACCCTGCCTGGCAATAGAGGCCTTGAACAGTACCAACAGATTACTCACCACGTACAAAGTATCCTGTTATTAATGTAACGGAACAACAAAAAGCAGAAGACATATATGGTCCTCATCTAAGATGGGAGGACAGAGCATTCAAACACAGACACAAATACTGTACAAATGTGAGAATCAGTACTAGCGAAGACCCTTAGAGATCAAAATGGTTTCCTCACCTTCTGCATCATTGAGCTGTCGCATACTGATTTAAGAACACTGAAAATTCAAAATGATATTTTCAGGCAGAAATTAATTAATATACACTTAAAATGGATCCTGTTCCATAATTCAAGATGGCAGACTATATCTCTCCACTAAACTCCACTGGAAAGATAAGAAATATAAAAGGGAATAGCAATAAAGACAATGGGAGAAGTGGTTATGAGACAACACTGGAGCAGAGTTATCAACGAATTTCTAAACGCGGAAAACAGAATACACAGCCGAGATGATGAGTTGATTTTCTTGAAAGAGAAGCCTGGGAAAGCCTCCTAACAGAAAACACTGGTGGGGAGTACATCACCCAGTGAAGCAATTAACTGAAGGACTGTATGGAAAATCTGTGCACCTCAGCTCTCCACTCTCATTCCTTCTTCTGCATTGCAGAAAGAAACAGCCTGGTGTTTATTCCAAGACAAAAAGTGGAAGGCTAAAAATAGAACAGTTTGGGCTTCCCTGGTGGCGCAGTGGTTGAGAGTCCGCCTGCTGATGCAGGTGACACGGGTTCGCGCCCTGGTCCGGGAAGATCCCACATGCCGCGGTGCGGCTGGGCCCGTGAGCCATGGCCACTGAGCCTGCGCGTCCGGAGCCTGTGCTCCGCAACGGGAGAGGCCACAACAGTGAGAGGCCCGCGTACCGGTAAAAAAAAAAAAAAAAAAAAGCAATAAACCCAAAAATCTCTTCTGTAAAACCTCTCTTATTTATACATATAACCATACAAAACCATACATACACAGACATGCAATTTTTCTTTAATTAAGATGTGGGTCAATAACATTATAAATATTCTATAACCTATTTTTTAACTTAAAAATTTGCTGTCAGCACAAATCTGTCTCAATTCTCTTGAAAGGCTACATTATATTTCATTGTATGTATCAGTGTTTATGCAATCGATCCTTTATTGATGGACAGATTCTATTTCATTATTAAAAACAATGCTGTAACAAACATGTATATACATGCATAATTTCTCTCGTTTAAATGTAAGTTTCTTGTGAATTGCTGGGTCAAAGGGCATATATTTTAATTTTTTATGCATATTATAAAATTTCCTTAATTTATACAGCTACTGTAGGTACGAGAGTGCTTACTTGTCAATACCCTTGCTAATGCTGGGTATTATTAATCCTTTAACTCTTTCCAATTTGAGAAGAGAAACATTTTTTATACCTTTAAAATTGCTTGTGAGGTAATTATGTGAATTTTCCTTTCTTCCTTCCTTTTTTGCCTTCTTTCCTTCTCTCCCTTTGAAAACAGTTACACCACTTAGAGAATAATCTTTCTTCTTCTGAATTGAAATGGCACCTTTATACTACAGTATTAAAAATGCTTGGGTGTGTTTTAAATACTGAACTGCTCAGAAAACACACACTGATTTTGTGAAGGAAAACAGAGTCAAGATGAAACAGAATTTCATGCTTATATGAGAAATTTTATATATAATCATTTCAGCCTCCCTAAAAAGTAAAGCTGAGGAAAATAAGAATTATATTCTGAACTACTAGAAAGAATTACTGTGAGGATTAACTAGTCTAACCTGTGAAAGTCTCTAACCTACTGACTGGAACACAATAGAAGCTCAGTACTACTTTTAAAAAAGAGCAAAGGACAATAGAGACAGGCACTGACCAGGAAAGGGGATTATGAAGTAATCAAGAAGTTAATATCAGCTTTAGAAGAATATCCCACATATTTATTGGTGTTGAGGATTTATGTAGGGTGGTGATGAAATGCTAAGGTAACCTCAGTTTTTTATGTTACTTTTTTTTTTTTTTCAGTTTTTTAAGTCTAAGAAATGGAAACAAATTAATCCAAATCACCCTCTAGTCATGACCAAGGCTACTAGATCCAGGAACCAACTTTTCATGGGGAAACCTATACCATGTACCAGATTAATTTAGGAGACAGGAGGTAATATTGTAGTTAGCTATGTAAGGCTTTTATTAAACTTCAGGGCTTGGATTTTCATATTTAGGAAATTCAGTGTGTCTTAAAGACAAGTGTTTCTTTTACTTTTTTCACCTCTACATTATGTCAGGAGGTTAATACTATACTGACTATGTGATGATCTGAAGCTATATCCATGGGGGAATAGATTCTCTATCCATGTTTTAAATTTGCGAGCTTAATTCCACATAAAAATGAAATTTGTAATCAAGTCACGGACTTTGGTAAAGAAATTCTGACCTAATCATTTGATAACTTCACCAAGGACTGAGTCTGTAATCTATTCTAATTTCACTTAATGCAACATATGGTTCGTACACCACTGCAGAATAACTTACTTGCATTTTTCTTCTTGTTTTCAAGGTGATCTAATAGTTGTCGTATCTCAGTATCATACTCCACCCATTCTGGGACAATCCTGGCAGCAGCTTTTAGTTTAGGTTCTTTTGTTTTGGGGTTATTGCACTGAAAGTTTAAATAAAGCTTTGTTAATTAAAAAAACCATGTTCGAGGAAACATAAAGGAAATACTTGAGGACACTGCTATGTCACTAGAGCAAACAAAATGCATTTTATAAAAAGCAGGGCCCTAGGTACTAAGTACTTGAAATACCGGAATTAGTTTAATAGAGAAAGGATCAAGTGAAATGACAAATCATAGTTTATATAAGCAGTAAGTATTTAATGCAAACACCTCAATCAGAACTTTAAACAAAAATTGTTTAAAGACTTTTTGATGGCTCATAAGAAGTCTGTCAAACAATTCTGTAAAATATTTGCACAAAACACCCAATTATATGACCATCCTGTAAAAGAACACAGAAGACTATATTAATAAGTATTTGATTGCCTTTTCTTCAGACTAAAACCTGGGTGTATATACTTTATGTTTTCCATACACAAAACTATTTATCAGCCTTTAGAAACGTCTTGAGTTTCTTTGGCAAAAGCATTCATCCTCTTTCACATGCCTCTGTTCTCATTAGCAGTTATGATATTAAAAATCAGTTAACTGGAACTCATTTGTCAAAATACTGACAGTTGTGAAATTCAGAGTAGCTCAGAAATCTCCACACCTTAAAAGTATTTAACTAGCCTGCTTAACAGGCACAGCGGAGAAGCAATGGACTTGGATCCTCAGTCCTCAGGGTTCCAGTTTTTACTGGTAGTAAGACTTGGACGGTCCACACGTACTGGTAGTAAGACCTAGTCACTAAACTGTGTGTGTGTGGTGGCGGGGGTGTGGGCAGTGGCAGAATCTTAGTTTTTCTCATCTGCAAAGGACGAAATTAAAACAAGATCATCTACAAAGTTCCTCTAATATTTGATCAATTTTAATTAGCAGTTGGTCCTGTTATAGAGTTTCTTGGGAAATTAAATCAAGGTTAAAAGGCAAAAAGTAGAGGAGGAGTTTAAGACGGTTCTGACTCTGGATGTATTTGAAGGTACCGCTGACAAGGCTTGCTCATGGGCTGGATGTGAACTGTGAGAAAAGAGGGGCATCAAATATGACCCTAGTGTCTTTGGCTTGAGCAACGTAAAGAATGGAGATGCCACTGACTGAGACAGGAAAGACTACGGGAGGAGCATAAACTTCAGAGTTACACAAGCATCCTGTCTGCTCTTCACGAAGCATTAACAAAGAATGTGTCCTGAAGCTCACTTCTACGCGGCATTTTCTTATAGTTGCCCCAACTTGCTTTCCCCTTCATCCTTCATGCCTTATGGGAGAGCTAAGTTATGAACCATGAGCCTGTTGTCTTATTTATTTATTTATGGCTGCGTTGGGTTTTTGTTGTGGTGCGTGGGCTTCTCATTGCAGTGGTTTCTCTTGTTGCGGAGCACGGGCTCTAGGCACGCGGGCTTTAGTAGTTGTGGCTTGCGGGCTCAGCAGTTGTGGCTCGTGGGCTCTAGAGTGCAGGCTCAGTAGTTGTGGCTTGCGGGCTCAGTAGTTGTGGCACACAGGCTTAGTTGCTCCGCGGCAATGTGGGATCTTCCCGGACCAGGGCTCGAACCCGTGTCCCCTGCATTGGCAGGCGGATTCTTAACCACCAGGGAGGCCCGGGCCTGCTGTCTTAATCCCTTCCTCATCCAACATTTTCAGTTCATTGCATTGTGGAATATTTTCTAAAGTAACTTGAAAACAGTATTTTATTTGTAGAAATTAATTTCACAGGCAATGTGTTATATAAAGAAGACAATGGAACTATTTTCTAACTATGTCAGAAACTATTAAAACAAAAATACTATGTTTGTCCTTAGTTTATGCTACAATTCCGCCCCCCGCTACAATCTGTATCAGCGGTGCCTAAGTGGGGTGACCACGCCGCACAGGGGAGCTGTGGCCAGGCCTGGAGGTATTTCTAATTGTCATAATGGTTGGGGGGGTGGGGGCTATGGCCACCTAGTGGGTAGAGGCCAGGGATGCTGCTAAACACCCTCCTGTACAGCGCACAGGTCCGCCTCCACAACAGGGAATTACTTGGTCCCAGATGTAATAATGCCCCAGCTGAGAAACCTTGACTGAAAGGGAGTTGAGACAGTATCATGACCTTCACAAACACTCTCGTCCTCACCTTCAATACCAGGAATCATGCTTTTTCCTCTCCATTAGGCCATTTCCTTGGGATTTTTCTTGTTAACTTTTTCCCCAAGAAGATGACCAAAAAGAGCATGTTCTTCCATTTTTATTTTAAATGTTTCTGTGGGAGAGACGATGTTGTCCACCAAAATTTATGTCACCGATCCTTCTTCTTCTATGTGGACCTATTGCTAGGAAGTGGCTGCCCATCGAGGAATGACGATCCTTAGCTCCTGTTACAACTGGATGTGGCCACACGACCAATTCCTACCACGGGGCCAAGGCCTTCAGGATCAGGATGCATTCTCCACACTCCTTTCTCCTTTCCCTCCAGATCAACACTATCCAATAGAAATAGGATGAAAGCCACACACGCAGCTCTACATTTTCTAGCAGCCGCATATAAAAATGTAAAAGGAACGGGTGAAATAAGTTTTAATACTATATTTTGTTTAACCCAATATTTCTAAAATGTTATCAGTCAAAATGTAATCAATATAAAAATTAGTAATGAGATATTTTTACATTCTTGTTATTGTACTGAGTCTTCAAAATCTGATGTGTTTCATACCTTACGGCACGTCTCAATTTACACTGGCCACATTTTAAGTGCTCTATGGCTGCATGTGGCATGTGGCTGCCATACTGGATGGATCAGCTCCAGATGGACACAGATGATGACAGGACCCTAGAGGATGAAGAAGCCACAAGATGGATGGAGACTGGTCCCTGAGTCGTGATGTACAGGGAAGCTGCTCACTGATAGGACACCCACTTAGGTCTGAACCTGGGTGTATGTGAAACCATGGAAACATGGGCATTTGTTAGAGCAGCTCATGTTAATCTAAGTACTGAAGAGCCCAAGGAGACCTTATGTCACTAACATATGAGTCACCACCTTATACAACATAACCTTAACATCTTATGTTATGTTCAGTAATGTTCTTGACCTCTCTTTAGAAATTTCCGTCGCTTTCTTCTTACCAATGCCATCTTGTTTCTGCTACATTCTATCCCCTATGATTGCAGTCTAACATTGCGGCATGCTACTTTCTTTCTATACCTTTCTATACATATCTGGAGAAACATCCCTATATTTTATTGCCCTGTCTTATTTTATTCAAAATTATGAGTTCTAACATTTTGGCAGTCTGTTCTTCAGTGAAGATCTTGTAAACAATTATTCTATACTTTTAGCACATAAAAACAATATGGTCAGAAAAAGAATAATATCTTATACTATTAAAGATAATATATAGTATTGGAATATAATGTCTAGACAGCTGGATAATTAAGTTAGTTTAAAATATTTCATGTCTAGATTTAAACTGTGTAGCATAAACTGCTTAAAATGAAAATCTAAGAAAAAAACTTCTCAAAAATAATGAAGAAAAATAGACATGTATAGGATAATTTCAGTAGACAGAGTTATTTTGGTTGTCTTTATTTGGGAAAATTATTGGCAGGGCAACTAAACTGATGGCATGTTAAGATGGCAGCTAATCCATAAACATTTCAGCCAGCTCTTGGCCCTTCTTTCGAAAGGCCTTGTGCAGGAAAGAGTGAGCACGGCAGGCCCGGGACCACCACTCTTAGGCCCGTGCTTGCAAGGCTGGCCCTCGGCTGGCACCTGGGAACTTGGGTTTCAGGAGAGTCCCCACCGTTCCCGGCTAAGAATGGCTCACTGTGCCTAAACTGGGCAAACACATGTGGTTTACGGTGACCACCTGCCTTCCTTCTGGATGCTGGGAATCTTGGCACGTGCCAGGCAGAGGGGGGGCTTGCCGTGACCAGGCCCCCAATAAGAATCCTGGGCATTGGGTTTCTGGTAAGCGGCCCTGATAGACCACCTTTCACATGGGTTGTTGTACTTCTTGTAGCTTAAGGAATTAAGGTTGTCCTGGGTCACTTCACAGGGAGAGGACTCTGGGAAGCTTGAACCTGGTTTGCTCTGGACTTCACCCCATGCGCCTTTTCCTGATTTTGCTTTGCATTCTCTCCCTGTAATATCTTCACAGCCATGATTCTGAGTCCTGTGAGTCCTCTTATTGAATCATCAAACCTGAGGGTGGTCTTGGGGGCCCCCAGCACAGCCCTCTACTTGCCAACCTAGGTAAACCTAACAGTCAATAACAGACTGAGCAGCAGGGTGCCCTACGTGTGCCATTCCGTTTGTAATACAGAAAAGATTTCCACTGGAACATTTCCACACCTGCTTATACAGAGGAAGATGCAAACACTCACCAGGTCAATTGTTTTGGCTCTCTGTTTGGATTCATCATCACACCAGGTTTCACACCACAACCAGTCTTGGGGAAGAGACTTAATGGCAACTTGGTAAATCATATTGTTGGGAAGATCCTACAGAAAAAAAGAATGATTTAAACATAGAGGTAGAGAAATTAGGGTCAGAGTGAAAGAAGTTGAAGATGTCATTTAGATTATGAACAGATCCTACAAAAACATGCACATCTCAGGTGTGTCTGTATTTTGAAGCTTTAAATACTTAATTTGACCCAACAGTCTTGTGTCGTGAATGACCCTGTGCACTGGAACAAAGACCGCACCTGCCCTGGGCTTCACCCCCAGCATCCGAGGTGGAGAGAGAGGCCCAGAAACCCACCATTCCACATGCCCTCTCTACCTCTTATCTGCCTCGAAACACCAGGATTAATCACTTATACCGTGTCTGCTATTACTGTTGATGTAGTCAACACTGCACTCTCCAGATTCTGAGGTGACTTATCATTTCCCTATCAGCAAACTATGCTCCACAAATATTTTCACATTTCTGCATACTCAGAGCTTTCTAAGCAAAGATCGCTGGCACCGGGGTAAAAGGATGTGTAAATGGCAAATGAGCCTAGTAAGTTAAAGACAGAGAGCTCTGCAGAGATTTAAAGACACCTTTCCCAGAGATACCTGCTTATATATGCCAGGGATTGCAGAGCCCTTCCCAGAGAATATTTGTTTGCATTCCAGGGCAAAGGGCATGTTTCCTCTCTCTCCCAGAGGGCACCAGCAGTACTTGTGTTAGCTGTCCCATCTAAGTTCCAAGGTTCATAATTTTAGGGTTCTTCTCTCAACACTCCTATTAGTCATCATACTGGAAGTTCTAGCCAATGCAGCAAGACAGGAAAAAGAAATAAATGGTATAAAGATTGGAAAGGAAGCAATAAAACTGTCTTTCTTTGAGGATGACAGGATTGTTTATGCAGAAAATCCTAAGAATCAGTAAAAATAAAAAACTCCTGGGGCTTCCCTGGTGGCGCAGTGGTTGAGAGTCCACCTGCCAGTGCAGGGGACGCAGGTTCGTGCCCCGGTCCGGGAAGATCCCACATGCCGCGGAGCGGCTGGGCCCGTGAGCCATGGCTGCTGAGCCTGCGCGTCCGGAGCCTGTGCTCCGCAATGGGAGAGGCCACAACAGTGAGAGGCCCGCATACCACACACAAAAAAAAAACTCCTGGAACTAATAAGCAATGATAGCAAGGTTTCAGGATACAAGGTTAACATACAAAGGTCAATTGCTATATACCAGCAACGAACAACTGGAATTTGAAATTAAAAGCACACCATCACTTACATTAGTACCAAACACCGCCCCCCCAAAAACAAAAAACCCCAAATAAACCTAGGTTAAAAAATCTAACAAAATATGTTGCTCTACATGAGGAAAACTATAAAATTCTGATGAAAGAAATCTAGGAACATCTATATAAATGGAGAGATATTTCATGTTCACAGATAGACTTAATAGTGTTAAGATGTCCATTCTTCCCAACTCAATTTATAGATTCAACACAATCCCAATAAAAGTCCCAGAAAATTATTTTGTGGGTATCAACCAACTCATTCTCAAGTTTATATGAAAGCCAGAAGACCCAGAATAGCCAACACAGTGTTGAAGAAGAATAACAAAGTCAGAGGACCGATACTACTGAATTTGAAGTCTTCATATAAATTCTATAGTAATTAAGAGATTGGTAATGGCAAAAGAACAGACAAATACAGCAATGGTACAGAATTGAGAGCCCAGAAATATGAGACTTCTTTGTATTTTCTGCTCAATTTTTTCCTGTAAATCTAATACTGCTCTAAAAAAATAGTCTATTAATTAAAAAAAGATAAATAAAAGCTAGTTAACTGTTCCCTCTTCCAACACCCTTTTCCTGGGAATCCATTCCTTAAATCCTTAAACAACCTGGTCTGTCATCTTATCTCAGCCACTTTCTCCCATGGTCATATCCTAGCCAAGTCCTCTATAATTTCAATTTCATGCTCCCATTCTCTGACAACCTCTTGATTTTCAGCTTACTCCATCAAGTACTCAGATATCAATATCTTTTGACCCCCACTGGGACCTCCAATCAACTGATCCTACCACTATTTCACTGTCCTTTACCCCCTGATGTCTTCACTCCCCCCTTCCTTAATTTCCATGGTTAATCATTATATTTAATCCCTTGAATATATTCTCAGTTGTCTTACCATTCTCGCATTTAGTTGTACTCGCTTGGCAAAATTATAGTCCTGGTTAAATCCAAACTCTGCACCTGCCTCCATGCAACTAAACATGGCTGGCAAAACACACAGACACATACACTACACTATACTATTTTACGTTCCCATCAGCAGTGTAGGATGGTTCCAAATTCTCCATACCCTTGCCAAAGCTTTTACTGTCTTTTGTATTACAGCCATCCCAGTGAGTATGATGTGGTATCTCACTGTAGTTTTGACTTGAAGTTCCTAATGACCAGTGATGCTGAGCATCTTTTCACATATTTATTGGCCATTTGTATATCTTCTTTGGAAAAATATCTATTTAAATCCTTTGAGCAGGACTTCCTTGGTGGTGCAGTGGATAAGAATCCGCCTGCCAATGCAGGGGACACGGGTTCGACCCCTGGTCCAGGAAGATCCCACATGCTGTAGAGCAACTAAGCCCGTGTGCCACAACTACTGAGCCTGCGTGCCACAACTACTGAGCCCACATGCTGCAACTACTGAAGACTGCACACCTAGAGCCCGTGCTCTGCAGCGAGAGAAGCCACCGCTCGCTTCAACTAGAGAAAGCCTGCATGCAGCAACGAAGACCCAGCACATCCAAAAACAAAAATAAAATCCTTTGAGCATTTAAAAATTGGTTCTCTTGGGCTTCCCTGGTGGCGCAGTGGTTGAGAGTCCGCCTGCCGATGCAGGGGACACGGGTTCGTGCCCCGGTCCGGGAAGATCCCACATGCCGCGGAGCGGCTGGGCCCGTGAGCCATGACCGCTGAGCCTGCGTGTCCGGAGCCTGTGCTCCGTGATGGGAGAGGCCACAACAGTGAAAGGTCCGCGTACCGCAAAAAAAAAAAAAAAAAATTGGTTCTCTTTTTGTTATTAAATTATAAGAGTTCTTTATGTGTTCTGGATACTAGTCTCTTATCAGATATATGATTTGCAAATATTTTCTCCCATTCTGTGGGTTGTCTTTTCACTTTCTTGTGCCCTTTAATGCACAAAGTATTTAATTTTGATGCAGTCCTATTCTTTCTTTAGTTGCTGGTACTTTTTGTTTCATGTCTAAGAAACCACTGCCTAATCCAAAGTTACAAAGATGTACACCAGTATTTTCTAGGAGTTTTATACGTGACCCTGTTACATTTAGGCCTTTGATCCATTGTGAGTTAGTTTTTATATATGGTGTTAGGAAGGGGTCCAATCCACTCTTTACACGTGGATATGCTGTTGTTCCGGCACCTTTGCTGAAAAAGCTATTCTTTCTCCATTAAATTATCCCGGCATGCTTGTCAAAAATCCAGTGGCCATAGATGCATGGGTTTATTTCTGGACTCTCAGTTCTAGACCATTGATCTATATATGTCTAACCTTATGCCAGTCCATCCACTGTTCATATTTAAAGGGTACAGTCTGATAAGTTTTACGTACAAATATTCCTGCGACACAACGATCACCATCAAGATCACTCTCAAGTTTTCTTGTGCCTTCTTGCAATCCTTCCTGCCTGTCCTTTCTACATTCACCTAAGCCAGTTAGCTCCTGGGCAAACACGAACTGCTTTTTGTCCATGTAGATTGGTTGCATTTTCTAGAATTCTGTATAAATAGGATCCTACAATATGTATATTTTCGGCTTGGCTTCTTTAGATCAGCGTAATGGTTTTTAGATTCATCGATGTTGCTATATGTATGAATAATTCATTCCTTTTTACTGCTGAGTAAATACACCACAATCTTTCTGTCCGATCTCGTGTTGATAGCTATCTGGGTTCATGGTCGGCAGTTTCTGGTACGGCTCCCGGTGATCCGTGCCTCTGGTATTCATTCTTTCGTGCAATTATTCCTCCTGGAGTGTGGCTGGACCTAGTGACTTCCTTCTGACAACAGAATATGGCAAAAGTAATGTGATGTCAGTTTTCTGGAAGAGCTTGTGTAGAATTGATACTATTTCTTTCTTTAATGTTGGGTGGAATTCACATAAGTTTGGTAGAATTTAGAAGCTATCTGGGCCTGGAGATTTAAACTAATTTCTTCAATTGCTATAGGGCTATTCATGTTATCTATTTCATTCTGAGTGCATTTTGGTAGTTCATGTCTTTTAAGTAATTTGTCCATTTCATCGAAGTTGTTGAATTTATTACCGTAAAGTTTTCTGTAATAGTTTCTCATTGTTCTTTCAATATCTGTAGATACTGTGCTGTCATGTCTCTCATTTCCATATTAGTAATTTATGTCTTTTATTTTTTTTTCTGATCAGTCTGGCTAGAGGTTTATGTTTTCTTAATTTTATCAAAGAACCAGCTTTGGTTCATAAGAAAATCTATGGAAACATACCATTTTTCCGTTTTTTTCATTTCATTGATTTCCACTCTATTCTTAATTATTCTCTCTTTTCTACTTACTTTGGTTTCAAATTTGCTCTTTTTTTCTAGTTTCTAGGTAGAAGCTGAGGTTGAGAGCCTTTTTCTTTTCTAATATGTACTTAGTGCTATGAATTTTCTAAGAACTGTTTTAACTGCTGTACCTTATCATTCACTTTGTATACAGAAGAGAAGCAGCCTAAGGCTAAAATATATATAAATTCATATGAAATGGTGAATGGCCTGGTTGACTGGTCAGGGGCCCAGAAAGAAGATTAAGGACAAGGGCGTGGGTCCAAGGGGGCAAAGTAGAACTGACCCTGCTTATCCCTCCCAGTGACCTTCCTGGGGAACTTGTGCTTATTATCCCCATAACTCTAGGAGGTTCTGGGTTGTATCACTAGGTTAGGGGAATCTAGGTGAAGGAATAAAGACCTGGGCCCCTCGACAAACTGTGACAACAAGGAAAGGCCATCTCAGCTTCAGAACTCCCTGTGGGGGTTGTCTGAGGCCTTGGCTGAATTTGTAGAATTCGCCTAATTCTGCTTCCTTTCCTTCTCCAACAGCGGTTAGTCCTGAGAGCACTTCCTAATAAACTTCCTGCAGGCTAATTTCCACTTTAGAGTCAGTTTGTTTCCTGGATAACCCAACCTGTAATAGGCAGCTGAGCAGTAGCTGCTGATGTAAAGAACAGTGGAGGAGGAATATGGCTCAGGTTTTTGACTTTTAATTTGAGAAATGTTCTGGGTATTACTGGGTCTATTTCAGTAGATTTAACATATGAGTTAGGCATTCAGAGGAGAGAGAAGAGTGAGATAAAGGTTTGGGAATTCTTGGTAGAAAAGCTGGAAATTAAAGCCAGTGTATGTAAGAAGCCAATAGAGCGGGTACAGAATGAGAAGTGGGCCACGGGCAGAAACTTAGAGGACAGCAACATTTAAATACGAGGTAGAAAAAGAGTAGTCCTCAAATAAACTGTGCTGGGAAAGTCACGGACATCAGAGAAGAACCAGGAAGATTTGATATTATGAAAGCCAAGGGAGTTTCAAGAAAGGAGAGGTCAAAAACACCCACATCAGAAAAAAGGCAAATAAGAAGAAACAAGAAGTGTTCACTGGATAAGAAGATATCACTTTGACTTTAGTGAGAAGTGTTTAGTGGACTGGCGGGAATGGTAGTCAAAAGTGTCCGAAGAAGGACCACCATCCCCCAAATGTGGTGATGTAGCGCTGGGAGAGTCCCTCAGATGTTTGCTGGTCTGCTTGAAAAATGGGTCCTTTCCTTAGTTACCCACACACAGATAACCAGTAGGGTTCCTTATGAATAATCCACTGGGGAAATGACTAAGAATTATAAAAATGTGATATTCACAATTTAAATCTGGAATGTTACTGGGGTCTACTGAGGACTCTACGTCTGTTTTTTACTAATTGGCAACATTGCAAAGACGCTACCTTGCATTTGCACACATACATATTTGGAGTTCTCTCAACTTTCAAGAATGATTTTTTTAAATCAGTCCTTCATCAGTGTGCTCCTGAATCAATCATTAGTATTTTGACCTATAATATTCCATTTGCTCAATTTTTAAACAAACAGCCTCAAATTTCTATATTATCTAGACCCTCCGTCACCTCTCTTCCCTATGCCAGACTGTTTTTCCCCTCTGTACTATTCCTCAAACATGTAAGGCCCACTCCCACCTTGCGACCTTTGCATTCGACATCCTCTCTGCTTGGGATTCTCACAGGTACCTGCGTGCTCAGCTCTTAAGCCTCCATCTGCACGTCACCTGCGTATAGACATATGGCCGCTCAGCTTACAACAACAAACTCTAACCCCTATTCACCATTCTGAACTCTATCATGTTTTTGTGTTTTATTTTTTCTCTAAAGCACTTATTACCTTTAAATATTGTTCATTAATTTATTTAGTTATTTTCCCACTAGAATGAAAGCACCATGAGCTAAGGATCTCTGTTTTGCTTTCTGATGTCCCAGGGCTTAGGAGAGTATCTGACACATAGCAAGTATTCAACAGATACTTCCTGAACTAACAAACATGGAAGGTTCTAGTAAGAGCCTGTATTCTTAATTTACTTATTTATTTTTGGCTGCGTTGGGTCTTCGTTGCTGCGTGCGGACTTTCTTTAGTTGCAGAGAGCGTGGGCTACTCTTCGTTGTGGTACACGGGCTTCTCATTGCGGTGACTTCTCTTGTTGCGGAGCACAGGCTCTATGCACGCAGGCTTCACTAGTTGTGGCTCGCGGGCTCTAGAGCGCAGGCTCAGTAGTTGTGGTGCACGGGCTTAGTTGCTCCGTGGCATGTGGGATCCTTCTGGACCAGGGATCCGAACCTGTGTCTCCTGCATTGGCAGGCGGATTCTTAACCACTGCGCCACCAGGGAAATCCAGAACCTATATTCTTTAGTCACTGGAAAGAGGAATAATAATAAAGAGGCTACAGGGTCTTTTTCTTCTGTTTAAATTGCTAAAATGAGGAAATGAGCAGGATACAATAATGAGGAAATAATGGGATTTGAGAAAAAAAGTATTTGTGAAGAAAAACAAAATGTAAGGCAGTAGTCAGGGAGGGCACAGGATGAAGGGAGTTTATCTTAAAAATCACAGAGAAAGAGAAATGGGAGAAAGGGGGGGGAGGGAGACAGACATGTTTAAATGATGATGGAAGCAAGTAAGAAAAATTTAGGGTAACAAAGTGAGGTAGGGCACATAGTGGAAAGAAGACGTTTAAGCATGGAAAGGTGAGGATCAAACGCTATTCTGAAAATGTTAGGCTTGAAGTGAAAAAATAGGTAAGTCAAGATAGCTAATACAAAATTGCATAAAGGGAAGAAAGAGGCTAAAAATACAAGACTTTGACATCTATAAACAGGGAGATAGAACAGTCTATGTCTATGTATTGAAAATTATTCCATGAATATTTTACTTACCTGATCTAGGTTTGAAAGACTGTTTGGATCTTGACTGAGAGTTTGGTACTGGCCCCGGAGCCTGTCACCTGCTGCGATTCTCCTGAACTTCTTGAGATCTACCACGTATAAGGCACTGCAAGAAATGAAGACTCCTTGAGAGCCTACGGTGTTTACATAGATTTACTTTCCTCCAGTGATTGTCTACAGTGTTGGTACTAACGTTAGATATCCCTGGGTCTAATAATAATGAATCCTTTCATAATTTGCTCCTGATGTCTAATACTGTTTCCAAGGAGTTTGAAGTTTGATATGACGCTGTTAGGATCCACATCCTCTTAAGGTCACCTTACGTTTTTCCAAGATCTCCTGAAACTCATGGGCCTACAAAACAGTAACAGCTTTGAAGACAATCTTCATTTTGCTATGCGACAAACCAAGTTGAAATCTTCTACAGTAGTTAGGAACATACAGCTGAGCCACAGTACTTGGGTTTAACTCCGGGCTCAGCTATGAACTAGCAGCATAAGCCTGGGCAAGGTACACAAATGCTGTATGCCTCGGTTTCCTCATCTATAAAATAGAGATGGTAGCAATATCTCAAAAGCTTGTCATAGAGATTTTATGAGCTAATATATGTAAAGTCTTGTAAGAATAATTGGCATGTAATAAGCACTAGATAATGGGCTGCCATTATTGTATATTTTCCAAGAAAACTGAGTATTGTAATTCAACAAGTTATTTATTCACTCAAAGGTAAGAGTATGACTTTTCTTACCTGATATGGTATTTCCTTCTTAAAAGATGTGATGCCCAGTATCCCGTCTTCCAGAAACGATACCCATCCATTTCCGTGCGGCTATCACAGAAGGGAGTATACCCATAAGGAGCTCCATCCAGATCAAAGTCTCGGAGTTCTTTTAGGTCATGTCTCACAACCTAAATAATTAGAATACTTTCTCTGATGAAGACTATAAAATAATAGAAGCCCCTGTAATATGAATCTCAAATCATCATCACCTTGTTGTAGAAAGACAGAGAACTGAGTTTTCCCCACAGTTCTGTCATGTAGCATGAGTTTACCAAATTTCTATTTTTTCCTTTTGCCCTTACAGATTAAAAGAAGCCTAAAATTTACATACCCAGTCTGTATGACAGTGGTCTTACTCATTAATAAGAATAGCTTGTTACATCATTTTTAATCAAGGTATTTTTTAATATTCTTTTTTAAATTAAAGTACAGTTGATATACACCTGTAGTATATATTACAGATGTACAATATAGTGACTCACAATTTTAAAGGTTATGCTCCATTTATAGCTATTATAAAATATTGGCTATATTCCTCGTGTTGTACAGTATATCCTTGTAGCTTATTTTATTCCTCATAGTTTGTATCTCTTAATCTCCTACCCTTATATTGCCCCTCCCTCCTTCCCTCTTCCCAGTGGTAACCACTAGTTTGTTGTCTACGAGTCTGCCTCTTTTTTGTTTTATTCACTAGTTTGTTGTATTTTTTAGCTGCCACATATAAGTGATATCGTACAGTATTTGTCTTTCTCTGTCTGACTTGTTTCACTTAGCATAATGCCCTCCAAGTCCATCCATGTTGCTCCAAATGGCAACATTTTATTCTTTTTCTTCTTTTCTTTTTTAGGCTGAGTAGTATTCCATTATATACAGACACACACCCCTCACATCTTCTGTATCCATTCATCTGTGGATGGACACTTGGGTTGCTTCCATATCTTGGTAACTGTAAATAATGCTGCTATGAACACTGGGGGTGCGTGTATGTTTTTGAATTCGTGTTTTTGTTTCTTTTGGATATACACCCAGGACTGGAATTGCTGGGTCATATGCTAGTTCTATTTTTAGTTTTTTGAGGAGCCCCCCTACTGTTTACCACAGCGGCTGCACCAGTTTACACTCCCACCAACAGTGCTGGAGGGCTCCCTTTCCTCCACATCCCTGGCAACGTTTGTTATTTGTGTTCTTTTTGATGATGGCCGTTCTGACAGGTATGAGGTGATATCTCACTGTGGTTTTGATTTGTAATCAAGGTATTTTGAACAAAATATATTTTGGTAAGGAATTAAATATACAAGCACATAGCTCTTAATTTCTCAAGGTATAGATTAATACTTCAAAATGATTTCTATGATGTAACTCCATTATTAAATATTGGCAAATATTAGTTTGAATCATAAAGAAAAATCTCTTAATTATTCTCAGTGGCTTCAAAGACATAATGTTAGTATGCTTCATTTTTTAATAGACTCTAGCCTGCTGGAAAAATATTATTGTATATATTGGGGGAAAATAGGAAAAATAAATTTTATGTCAGACAGTATGCTTGGAAATGCTTACTTCATTACACTTTTCCCTATTAGTTTTTAATTATAATGATTCATATCTATCAATCTGAAAAATAATACAAAAGTAATAGAATTTAGAATACAAGTAAATTATAAAGTAGGATTTGAAAATATACTTTTGGTCCTAAATAAAAATACTAACTTGTGCATTTGATTTATGTAATATTTATATTTACATATTATCGTTCTTAGAAATTCTGTGTATTTTTTTAAATTTTTAAGAGAAATTCTGTGTATTTTAAAAATATTTTTTACCATTAGTGATTAAAAAGGCATGCAAGGAGAAAAGGGGAAAAGTCATAAAACCTTCTGGATATATAAATTTTGAAAGCTGAGGACCATAATTTTTTCTGGCCAAATTTAGGACTCTTTCTTTAAGTGGCAGAATGATGGGATTTGGTTATTGGCTAATTGCCAAAGAATGTGGCCGAAGGTGGAAAAATGAGAGGAGTGTGTGTGTAATTGCTAACTTTTCCAGCAAGAAGAAATAGTTCACTTTAAACAAATTTCAGCTCATATCCATAGGAACTCACATAGCTACTTTTATTATGACTAATATAAGTATTTCTTTTATTTTTAATTACCAACCCCCCCCCCCAAAAAAAACAAAAAACTACTACTTCAGAGGAAAAAACTGCCTCGTCCTAAGGAATAAATGGTACTTCTGGCAACACCTTTGATTTTCCCCTGGAATACTGACTTTTTTTAAAAAAAAAGATACTTTGCTTATATGTCAAAATTATGTCTTATGTTTGCATAGCGTGGCAACAAAGACAGTAATAAGAAGCGGCAACATAAATTGCATCCCTATACTCAGAAGTGTAAAAAAGTCTTAAGTACTCTTAAAAACAATAGTTAATCTTATTACCTGGTCAGCATCAACAAAAATGATTTTGTCCACCGCAAGAGGAAAAAGGACATCAAGGAAAAGAATCTTATAACCCCAAATAATCCTTTGTTTTTCTGTCTGTTGATGAAGCCACTGGGGCCACCTGTACTGGACTAGTTCATATTGGAATCCATACTCCTCAGCCATGTGAGGGATCACCTCCTAAAACACACACACAAATCAAAGACTGTGTTCAAGGAACAGAAAGCAGTTTTTGTTTTGGAGAAAAAATTAACATTTTAAAGGTTAGAGTTTACAAGTTGTTACAAATGAATCGGTAAAATGTCTGAACAGTACTTCTACAACTTACACCTATTAATCAGAAATAAGACAATGCTGACAAACTTAAAGATGGAAGTATACATAAAACTTTGTAGTTTAAAGGCATTAAAAATAGGTACACTAGCAGGCTTATTAAATAAGATAATTGTTCCTCTACTTTTACTACTAATGTTTGACCTGAGAAAACCTGATGATAGAAAGGAAAGCCTCTGGATCATGGAACACCTGTGCATCAAACACTTTATGCACATGTCAACATGCTGGTTGGTCAGAGAGATAGGAAGATGAAAAGGGTGTACAAAGCCCACAAAATTAGTAGTAAATTGATAAATTATATTCTCCATATGAGTTTCATGTTTGAGATTTATGACTATTTAATTCAAGGATTAAAAATACAAGGTAGTTATTGTGGCATGAATATTTGATATTTGATTCAGTGTCTTATAGGCTTAGAGTATCTTATTCTGTTTAAAACAGAGCAGTTAATTAAATATGTACACTGTTATCTAAGTTTGGCTAAAGAGTCCAGATATTGAGAGGGATGACGGTAAAGGAGTGGGTAAAGACGGGTCAGCAAATGTAGAATTTGCATTCATCTCCTCAATTCTCACTTGTAGCTAGTTGCTGGTTATATGCTTAGTTTAATTTTCTCCCTGCTCTTGTAAGAACGATGTAGATTTAAAGTATGTTCCTTACTGTAAGCATTGGTTTTATCTGTGAGTTGCAAAATGTTGAAATTATGGCTAGAACAGTTACCGGGAGTCACTGCTTTCATTTCAAACTTAAAAAAAAAAACTAGGATAAATTAGAAAAACTTTTTTTTAATTCAACGAATATGTATTAAAATATGTTCACTGAGAATGCACTATGTGCCAGGCACTATGCTAGGCCCTAGGGATCCAGTAATGAAACAAAACAGACACAAATCATGGCTCTCGTGAGGCTTACATTTTAGATAAAATAAGTGAAATTAGTAAGGTATCTATAGAAGATAGTGCTATGGAGAAAAATAAAAGGGGAAGGGAAATACAATGAAAGATCAGAAGGGACTGTCATTTTACATAGTGTAGTCAGGAAAGGGTTATTCCCAAAGTAGGTATAATTCAGCGAAGATCTGAAGGAAGAAAGGAAGTATGCTTTTAAAATTGAAGGGAAAAGATCTAGGGTACTAGCAATTTCTGTTTCCATAGCTGGCTGCTGGTTACACAGGTGTTTTAAATTTGTAAAAATTCATCAAAGTTGCACATTTACCGTTTGTACACGTTATATTTCCCTGAAAAAAATATAAAAGGTAAAAATTTCGAGCAAAAAGAACAAATTACAAAAAGAAGGAAAATATTATTTCAGATATGGTATCACCCTTGGCCATGCAGCAGAACAAGGCTTTTTTCCACACATAGCACTGCGTTTCTAGTGAATGATATAATTTCCTGTTAAGAGAATCTTCACATTGTATCATCTCAGTATATGCAGAGTTAAATCCCCCGATGCAGTGTTGCATCACATGTTAAAAGTTTAGTAACAAACTAGTAAGACTTCTTGTCTATATTTATGGGTTCTTTTTCAGTTTACAAGTAAGTACAGGAGGCGGCACTCTTGGTGGTGGTGGGGAGGGTAGAGGAGCTGTTTCATAAGTGTTAAGCACCTGGGCTTTGAGGTCGGAACACTTGGGCTCAAATCTCAGCTACTAATTAGCTATTTGATCTAAGGCCTGTGCCATAAAGGACAAATCCTGCTCAAAGAATGGTTGGGACCTTTGCCCTTCGCTCCTGGGAAGTAAGTGCTAACTTTGGAATATCCTGCCTGATGAGAACGTCTGTATTTACCTGGGGACCTAGGGCCACACCTGACAGTCTGTGCCAACAATGTGATTTATGATGGAGACCTTGGGCCACAAGATATCAGCTCAAGCTCTGGAGGGGCTAGATGCTAAGGTCAGTCATGGTGGCCGTCAGGTGGGTCTATGTACCCAATTCCCAGTAAAAACTCTGGACAGCAGGTCTGAGTGGGCTTCCCTAATTGGCAACACTCCATGTGTACCGTCACAGTTTTGCTGGGAGGTATAAGCTCTGTCCACATGACTCCACTGGGAAAGGACAACTGGAAGCTCGGTCTGGTGTCCCCTGGATTCCGCCTTATGCATCTCTTTGCTTTGCTGATTTTAATCTGTATCCTTTTGCTGTAATCAACTGTAATTGTGAGTATAATTGCTTTTCTGAGTTCTGTGTGTCCTTCTAGTGGGTTTCTAAACTTAAGAGTGGTCCTGGATACCTCCCAACTGTGCGGGCCAGTTATGTAACTTCTGAGTCGTGGTTTTCTGGGAATAGGACTTTATGAAGAGCAACTGAATAATGCAGGTAAAGTACTTAGCAATGTGCCTGGCAACGCCAAGGAATAAAAGCATGGTTGCCTGTTTTTATTTCTGCTTTCACAGCTGGTTTTGGTCTAGAAAGAAAATTTCTCTGAACTGCTGTTGAATGAGACCCTAACTTGCCTGGAATCTGATTAATAGGAAGAAACGGGGTACACTCTGTGGCAAGAGTGTAGGGCTGAGTAAAGGGTAACAGATGTTGGCCGTCGAAAAACTTCTAAATACAAATTGCTGGAGACACTACCTATAGTGCCCACATTACCACACCAACCGATGTACCGCATGTGATACCAGAGCCCCACTCCTCTTGGTCCTATCAAACTATTCTCTGTGGTGCAGTTTTCATATTTTCTACTGTTCCTGCCTTTCTTTGTCAAAATATGACAGAATCTAATTCTTTTAATTAACAATCTGTACATATTTTTCATTGCCAACTTTTATTTACTTATTGTTATGAAAACCCACTAATCCTGATTTTGAGTTTACTTAAACATAAACCATCTTCTGCTGTGTTTTTAATCACTTCTTTAAATAAAAGCTGCATAGAATTTTTCTTAAAATAGATTAAAAAATACTGATTATCAAGGTTTTAAATTGATTACATATAGTAATTTGAGTAAATATACATTTCAAAAGACCCATTCTGAAAAGAGAAATGTTATGTGAACTTACAATGATATAAAGAATTTACTTCTGAAATATTAACTACTCTATTAAAAAAATTAATGTACTTACTTTAAATGTTGGTGAGAGATAATTTTTAAGAAACCAGAACTTCACTGGTGTTTTGGTGTTCCGTAAAACAGAAAGCATCATAATTCTGCATAAAACAACAATAAACTCAATAAATTAACATTAATAGGGGTTCATCCTACTTCTCTTAAGGCTTTTAAATATTTAAAGATATTAGTTGGTAGGTTTCACTATGAATTATGGAGAAATAGTGATGTATCTTCAAATATTATGGCTGCTCAGCAAGTGTGTAACGTATAAGAATATATGTATATATACACATATATTGTATATACGTAAGTATGTGTGTGTATATATATGTGTGTGTATATATATATATATATATACCTGGTATAGACTAAATTGATTGCTTTTGTTTGGTCCAGCTGACAAGAGAAAGAAGCTAGTCTGAAACAGTCTTGTTTAGTTAAACTAGCGTCTAATCTTGGCTCTGTTACCGTGTCACTAATAGCAGGTGTGTAAACCTTGAAGGGCTGAACAACATGTCGTATTTTGATAAAGTTACTGGACAGGCCACTTGTTTTGCTATCCTAGACCTCTGATTGGAGAAGATACAGATGTATCTAAAGTACATCTTAAAATATCAACACATATTCAAACATTTTTGAGGCGTTCTCTGTGATCCTTCTATAGAAGCAGTTAAAAAATAGCCCTTGGTAGTTTATAAATATTGCTTTCCTTCTCTCAGACTCCTCCCCCTTTTTATAAAACATGGTATTTCTTCACCAGGAAAGGAAAATTTACTATATATTCTTTTTTTTCCTCACACATCTTACTACAAAATATGTCCATTTTCTAACCTTAAAGAATAACAATATTTCAAATCAAACACATGGAATTTCACTGTATTTAGAAAATATACTTCCCTCATAATTTTAGGTAAGAAAAAAATAAAAAAGGCAAGGTGCAAAAGCACTATGTACTTTGTTACTATTTGGGAAAAGGGAGTTAAAAAAAGCAAAAATACATATTTGGGCTTGTCTATACATATATTTGGCAGGCTATGAAAATAATAACATTGGTTTCCTGTGGGAAGGGGAACTGGGTATCAAGGAAACAGAGGTGGGAGATTTTTCTTTTTCCACTGTAATTTCTTTTATTTTTTTAAACTTTAAAAATTCTTTTTGGACCATGTAAATGTATTACTTTTCAAAACATTAAATAAAAAAATATACCTACCTTAAAAAGCGTTCATATAAATGGCCAGAAGCAACTGAAAAAATGTTTAGAACGTCTGTTTCCTTATTGTCTTCTTTTTTATGCAGGCTCCTTGTGAAACTTTGAATGAAAAAGAAGTGACTGTCATTTTCTTAATACACATCTGCAAACTTTACATACCTAAATATTAAATTTGATAAGAAATAAAAATAGGAAGGCTTTTCAAACTGAATGGTTATTACACCGTAAACAAGTACTTATCCTAAAAATTATGAATTATTTAAACATGTGACAATGTAACTTGAAGTTTTATGATTTTTTAAAATTGGACAACATAGAATGCAATTCTGTTTTCTCTAGGTTAATGAGATAATACCTTTGAATCTTTGTGAGTTACAAAAGTTGTTTTAAGAGCAGAGGATGAACTGTGGCATTCTATGGCTATATGCAACATACTGAGGCTTTAGGAAGGCCAATCGTGAGCGAAGAAACAGAATGTGCAAGTGTTAACAGTGGCACACCAGAGCTTCCGTCTGTGCTAACGGGGAGGCCCCTGAGTGCTGTGGATGTGCCTTCCCAGGACAAGATGCTATAAGAGGCACCCACAGCTTAGAGCTCCTCCGGCCAGGGACAGCCTCCCCACAGGCTGCGGGGACCTCTGTGCCTTGGGCGTGTCTCCAGGAGGGATAAGACAGCACTGGGGAGCCACGTCCGTTCACGATGTGGTTTAAATCGCCACAGCCTCATCTGGGCCCAGCTGTCACTGTCACCCCTTTCTGGACCCAGACCAGCCTTTGATAGGCCCCACCTCATATATAAAAGTGATTGAATCTTATTTGGGGTATTCATAGTGTATCGTTTCTTCTTTTTCCTATTGAAAATGTTTATTTAATTAGAAATCTCATTTTTATATGCACAGATATTTAAAATGACTGATTTTAGAAAACTAAACAATTCACAATTGACATGGAATATATTTTGCCAAATAAGAATTGTTATGGCAGATGTATTCTTGCAATGTTTTCTCATTGTAATCCCCCAAATAAGAAAAATACACAGTTGATTCAGGGAGGAAAAAAAAAAAAATCACTTGAAGTTAGGATTAAAACTAAGATAAAAAAGTGAAAACACTGTAACATACTTATGCATCTGGAGGAGTTACCATCCCCCAAACTTACCCTCTCTCTTTCTAACAAAGCAGCATTTGTTTTGGCATCCTCGCTGTGTGATAAGTGGCTAAGCCATAGGCTAACAGTTATCTTTACTCCTTCTCGTCTCTACCTTTGGTTTTCATGGAAGCTCATGAACAGATACTCTTTAAAATGCCCGGATCCTGTTACATTATCCCCTGTCAAACGAACCTGCTCTGAAGTCCTCTCAAAGTAGTGAGTTCGAGCCTTTCTTGGTCAGTAACCAGTTCAATGCACATACTGGGACAGTAACACGATTCTTCCTATCAAACAAGGAGTCAACTATAGAAAAAGAGGCCGAAACTGGGCAACATCCAAAATGACGGGAGTGCTTCTGCTTAGGTTGCTGAAGCTATTTGGCCTGAAGTTTCTATTTCTTATCTTTGATAAAAATGATCAATAGTCCTCTATCATAATTCAAATTAAATTCAAATCTCTAAAATGGACTTTCCGAGTTGTCTACAATGTGGATCACAGCAGCCCACTTCTGTGTTTGCCCACCTAACGCTCTTTACACTTCTAGTCACAGTAACTTGGTATTGTGGGCAGGTGGGTGGGTGAGTAGCTATTCCTCCTCTAATTTCATTCTACGAGGTTTAGGCAGGATGGGCCTTCTTGCTGGCTCTAGAGGTAGCCACACGACCCAAGATTAGTCAGTAAGTCACAGGGATCAGTTCAGTCTGGTATACAAGGCAACAGCTGGGCCAATGAGTCAGACTTGGAACGTGTGCTGGTAACTATCTGGAAAGAGGCAATTTCTTCCCATGGGAGATAGATGGCAAGCTCTTTCTTGTAAAAGTTTGTCTGAAAATGAAGGAAGCACAGATAATAGAACTAGGCGTTGGAGAAAGAGTTTCTGGACTACATCACCTGAATGCCCAAAGTCAGTTCTACTCCTGGACTCTTTAGATATGTGAGCCAAAATATTCCTTTTTTGATTAACTAATATAGGTCCCAACCTAACTTAAAGATTCCCCCTTATATTCAACATCCCAGCTAACCTGGGCTACTTCCTGTTCCTTGAGAAACACACCCAATCTTTTTGACTTCACGTAACCAGGTACCTTCACTCTGTCTCCTGTCCATCCTTTAGAACGTATCTTAGCCACACACTCCTCCAGAGTCTTTTCTGAGGTTCCTCCTAACTGGATATAGACTTTCCCTTCCCTGGTTTGAACAGCCCTTTATGTTCAGTTGTCTTATAGCTCCAGTTTCCTCTCTTACATCAGTAACATTTATGTATTTGTCTTATCCTTTCTAGAGAAGATCTGTGCTTGACTTAAATATTTACCATCTGCAGGGCTTCCACAAACTAGACTCCTGATGGGTCTATAGTTAAAATATTAATTAGTAATCACCTTTTAATGGAATCCCACACTCCTTTTTTTTCATCTTTATCAGAAAGGATATCTTCCTGAATTCTGTCTGGCTTTTTTTGTACCTAGATAGCATGGTAAAGAAAAACTTTAGAATTTTGTAGATTTAAATATTATGCTGCATGGTTAGAAATATATAGACAAGATGACCCTTGTAAATCTAAGATAGTTGTAGTAAATGAAGCCAAGAAAGATCTTAGTATATTATAGACACAATCTGATTTCAACTATCAGTTCAGCCTCTTGTTTTTAGTGGCTACCTCCATACTGCTAAATAATGTGCTTATACTCGTATTTACTGAATTGTCAACCGTGGATGTTATCTACTGTATATCTGATTCATAGAGTTTAGGCATTATTCATTCTTTGTAACAAAAGATGAACAGCTTACTTATATCACCCTTCCCTTTCCCTCTGTCTGGAGGTTTTGATAATACTATGTCATTAGTTCTTCTACTGAGTATTTTGTAACTTTAAATAATGCTTAAATCTGTATTTTTTATTCCAACAAATTCAAGTTTCTCTTGCATGGCCTGTTATAAGGACACTAATATCTCTACCTTTTCCCTCTGCCTCCCAACTTATATTAGCTAAAACTTTACTTTAGCATTGTAAGTATGGATAATATTTACATTTAGCTTGGTAAACATAACTGTATCTTTTGCACTATGCCATGTTTATTCTACAACTTGAAAATCAGTAAGAAGTGCTTATTGTGACACTGTAAACACAACGCACTGAAGAGCTGAAAGGCTACTACAGTTACATTTCCTCCACAGTTATGATGATGTGACCACCACGCCCTCCTAGGACACTCCTGCTTCCCATGGATTCTGTTTTCTCACATTTCACCAATACAGAAGTGTATTTTTCTTGGAATTTTATTGTATTTATTTTTTCTTGTGGTGAGATATACTTCTTCTTTACCATATACCTAATATTTTCCAGTTTATTATTCTTGTTACTTAACTGTCTGGAATTCCTGTCTTCTTGAAGACATTTTTCTTGGGGCTTAACAATCAACTGCCTCTTTCGAGCTTTCTTTGCATTGGTTTTCACACTGATTTCACCATTTCTTACAATACCTATTTTCCTCTTTCTTCTGCTTCATCTTCATCGTGCTGGCAAACACCTTCAAGAAGGGGTGTGAAAGATAATTTTTCTAAATCTTCACCCTTCAGAGAATATTTGCCTGAAGAATCCTAGATTCAAAGTAATTTTCCTCAAAACACTGAAATCTTTGTTTTGTTGTCTTGAAAATGAAACATCTGATGCTAGTGTGTCGTTCTATTGCAGTGACCTGCCTCTTCTCCTTGGTAGTTTTTAGGATCTCGTGTGGGCCATTTTTCACTCATTTGTGGACCCCTTGACATGGATGTGTTTATATTTCTCTATCTGTGGGATACTTTCCTTCCTCCATTTTCTGTTCTTGCTTCCTGGAATACCTATTAGTGGCTACTGGAGTTCATGGGCTGAAACTTTATCTTGCTTATCTTTTCTCCTCCCTTTTTCCTGTCCTTTTGTATAATTTTGAGAGATGGAAGGTGAGCAGATAAATCTGTTACTAAGAAACAACCGAAGCACCTAGGTAAGGTTAGGCTGTAGAACGTTTGCTTCAGGTAAGGCATGATTATCACCCTCAAAGATTTGGTGGCTTTGGTGAAAGAGTCAGACCTCCTCTATACCAGGGACCAACAGGTAAAATTAGAGCCAATACAGACAGTGAAAAAAAAAACCAGCTCAAGAAAAAGAAAATAATTTTTCAATGATCAAAATTCCTCAAAGATAAGACATCCCAAGTCTCCCAGCAGAAATATTTTTCTCTCCTGTTTGTAGGGCTAGGATAAAACTAGCTGGAATGCTGGTCCTAAAAGGCTTGGGATGAGTTAGTAACTTAAGCAGCTGGTCTGAGTTTGTGGGGTTTTTCATCTGGAAGGACACAGTATAAGTTTCTCTTCCTGAGAAAGGAAGCCAAAGCCAGTAGAGGAAAAACAGTATCAAAGATGAGTATAAACATGTATAACTGATCACAGGAAAAAGAGCAGAGGTGATAAGAAACAGGTTATGATGTGGGACGCAAGGTCAATTTTGATGATTTGGTGGTTGAGAATCTCTGCAGTATGTCAGGCTTGAGTTCTGGTAGGCTACCACTATTAGATCACAGAGGTTCTGGCAAAATGGGTGTTTTCTAGTTATCTTTGCATATTAATTTCTACTGCACTGTAGACGGAGAACATACTCTGTATGAGTTCATTCTTCTGAAATCTGTTGAAACTTGCTTTTCAACTAAACGTAAAGCTAATTTTTATTAATGTCTGTGTCTGAAAGATTGTTCATTTGGTGTTATTGGCTATTGTGTTCTATATACATCTAGTAGGTCAAGATTTATAATCACACTGCTCAAATCTCCATCTCTAATGAGTTGTTGGTCTGCCTGTTATATCAAGTACTGAGAGACGTATGTCAAAAATATCCCAGTATTTTAGAGAATTGCCAGTTTCTCTTGGTAATTCTATATCTGCCTTATATACACATATAAGGTAACCTTCTTTACCTTTAATAATGTTGTTTTAATATCTCTGATATTAGTATAGCCATACAAGCTTTGTTTAGGTTAGTATTGGCCTAGTATACTTTTGCCACACTTTTATTTTAATCTTTACCCTGAAACTGTATTGTTATATATTAGGTGTTTCTTCTTGCAAACATAGAGTGGGATTTAAAAAAAAAATCCTGTCTGACAATCTTAGTCTTTGGATTGGAACATGTAGTCCATTTACATTTAATGTAATTGGGTTAAATTCTAACTTACTATTTTGTGCTTCTTCAATGGTGCATGTATTCTGCTTTATTTCTTGTTTCTTAGTCCATTTATATTAATTTGCTTCATTCCATTTTCCTCTTCACTATGACATTATGCCTTGTTTCTATTCTTTTAGTGGTTATCTTAGAAATGTAAAGCATTCAGATTTGCCCTTAAGTCTAAAAGTAATCATAATCCTTGTCCTGGTCAATATAAGAACCTTATATGTTATTATACACACCCTTATTTATATAATGCCTTAAATACTATTGTTATTTTTTAATTGATTTTTAAGATCCTAAGACATAACTGTTGTTTTATGTATTCACTGTTCACAGATTCATCCACAGAGTTGCCATTTTCTTTTCTCTTCATTCTTTTTTCAAACTCAGATCTATCCATCTGAGATAATTCTTTTTCTGCCTGAAGTATACCATTTAGAATTTCCTTTAGTGTGAGCATGCTGGTGGCAAATCCAGTTTTTTATTTGTCTGAAAATACCTTATGTTTTTTCTTGAAAAATACTTTTCAGGGTGAATTATACGAGGTTGACATTCCTTTTTTCTGTCAGTGCTTTTAGATATCATTCATTATCTTCTGGCTTCCATTATTACTGCTGAGAAACCAACTGTCAGGCTAACTATAGTTCTTTGAAGGTAATTTTTCTTTTTTCTTCTGGTTACTCTCAAGATTTCTCTTTGTCTTTTGTTTTCTGCAGTTTTATTAACAAGAGTCTAGGTGTAGATTTCCTTTTCATTGTCTTGCTTGGGAATCACTCGACTTCCTGAATATGCAAATTAGTACCTTTCATCACTCATGAAAATTCTCAGCTATTATTGCTTCAAATAATACCTGTACCTCATTCTGTCTTTCGTCACCTTCTGGAACTCCATTTAAATGAATTTTATTTTTAAACACTCACAAAGTACTTCATAAAGCTAAATTATCTTATCCTTATAGTAGACCTATAAGGAGGGTTTCATCATTAACTCCTATTATGGATAAGGAAAATGAGATAGAAAGAGGTTAAGTAATCTGTCCAAGGTCACACAGCTAATGAGTGGCAGAGCCACGTTTAAATGCAATCCTGGTATCTTAGATTTCTCACTCTATTCTCTATGCCTTTTATATACTCTCTGCTGTAGTTTCCTCTTTTATAAGGTCAGTTGCATTTGGGATACGTCTTTTGGTCTATCTTCCAACTCACTAGTTCTCTCCTGAGGCCTTGTTAAAGGCTGAATTCTTTGGTCATTGTATTGTTCAGTTTTAGAAGTTTTACTTTAAAAAAAAAATCAGATATGCACTTTTTATAGTTTTTTATTCCCTGCAATTGTTTTCAAGCCTGTCTTTTATTTCTTTAAACACTTTAGGCATAGTTGTTTCAGTGTCTGTGTCAATAATTCTAACATATGGAGTGTTTGTGCATCTGCTCTCTGTTATTTGCCATTTCTGTTGGTTTTCCTTGTTTATTTGGATATAGTAGTCTTATTCCAGAGATATCTGGATGTTTCTGTCAGATGCCTGTAAAACCTTATTAATCTGGAGCCATTTTAGTGCAAATTCAAGGTTCAGGGCTCCTTTGATTCCTTAGGTGATACCCATTTGGGCTAAAAGACTGCGTGGTATACTTTACTATGGTTCATCCTTACCCTGAAGCTATAGCCAGCTTATTGCAGAAAGGGTCTTCTAATAGATTACCCACTTTATGTGGGTCTAGGGTTTTAAGTTCTGTCCCCATCGCCTTGCAGATTAAATCAAAACGATAGTTCAGGTGTACCAGGACGAACAAATGTTTCAGGGCAACAACAGCTTTCCTGGGATAAGAGAAGCTTCGGTGCCTGCTTACTTCGCTAGGCTCTCATTTTCCATTTAATTTTGGTTTTGTATTTCCTTATTATCATTCTTGTCAGCTCCTCAGTGCTTTTAAAATTTTTAAAAAACATTTCGCCCAGCATTTTTACTGATTTTAAGTAGGTGGGTTTGTCCAAAAGAACTAAACCTGCCATCATTAAAAACTTTTCTGGTTTTTGAAACATCACTTTTTTTTTTTTCCTGTTGAAAGGGGTAACTTTTCAACCTGCATTCCTGATCTCATCTCTGAAGCCTAATTTATAACATAATTTGGTTACAAATATAGTAGATACAGTAGACACATCATAACTTAAAAAAAAAATCGTTTCTTCTCTTCTATCTTCAAGCTCTCTGCTTTCCCTTCATGATTTAATCCTCTTCTTCCTTTCACTGCCAGAGCTCCAATATGAGATTTTAGGTACTAAAACTGTGAAATCAGTAGTAAAATAAAAACTAATTAATTAAGGACAAAAAAAGAATTCTTAATACTAAGAACAAAGCCTGTAAAGAGCTTTGGCCTCACACACTTGTACTTCCAGTATTTTGCTTTTGAAGCTGTTTAGCACAACAATGACATCTCCTAGGTCTGGTTGAGAGTCAGTTTCTTCATGCCTAGAAGCAGAAAAAACATGTAAATATCTATAATCAATTTAAGAAAAGACATACAATTATGATGGTACAAATAACAGAATAAATTCATTTTGCAACAGACATAAGTATAATATCATTTGTGTATATGTCATATCTGCTGTTTCTATAGTCAATTAAAATATGCTGCAGGGCTTCCCTGGTGGCGCAGTGGTTGAGAGTCCGTCTGCCGATGCAGGGGACACGGGTTCGTGCCCCGGTCCGGGAGGATCCCACATGCCGCGGGGCGGCTAGGCCCGTGAACCATGGCCGCTGAGCCTGTGTGTCCGGAGCCTGTGCTCCGCAACGGGAGAGGCCACAACAGTGAGAGGCCCGCGTACCGAAAAAAAAAAAAAAAAAAAGATATGCTGCAATACACTACAATTTTCAAAATTATCCAATTTTAACTTAATTAATACTTAATTAATAAGTATTAATATTAATACAAATTAAGATCGTACAAAAATAACTCACTAAATTTGATATCACCTAGTCAGTCAGAAAGCGCAGATTATAGCTTATCTTTATTACTGTATACTAAAATTATCACGAAAGTCAGATCTTTCATATATTGTAATGATAATTAAAATATGAAACATTTTCTAGACTTTAAAATAAGTTGTTTATACAGCATAATCAAAGGAAATCTACACCATACAACTACTTTTCATTATTTACTAGCCATTTTCAAATGCCAAAATTTGAAGTATATCATTAAACTTAAAAGACTGCAAATGTGTCTGTCATGTCCATCTGCATCACTTGGATCTATTTTATATTACACATTATGTAGTTCATAGTCTAATTTTCAACACTGCATAAATAAATCAAACATGACAGCTTTGCTCAAAAATTTTTTGATACTATTTTCACTATGAACTGAAAAATGCTACTGTAAAAAGCATTTACCATAAAACTGAATTTTTTCAAAGAGGGAAAGCAATCAGATGTCAAATTAGTAGATACTTTGCATTCAGTCAGACATAACATACGCTTGAAAATTTCTCTAAAATAAAAACCTGGGGATTCTAGGGCTATGCCGACTAACACGTCTCTGACTCTCACTCGCAGTTCCTCAGATGAGGTGCCTGACCCGCAGCACGAGGCACAGCCCCTGCCAACATTTACCACTGGAGAAAAGAAAGTATTCCAACTTATGTAGTAGAAGCGTCAAATCTCTTAAAAACGTGCAAGAGCTTCCAGTCCCAAATGTTGCTCAAGGACATCAGCAACTTCAGCCGTAGGATCCACCATCCACTGAGACCAGAACAGAGGCAGCACAGCACTGCAGTTAGGCCCGTACAAGACCTAAAGCAACTGCCTCCATCCCACGTGGTAGAGGGGGCAGTGATGACGATTCTTGTTCTACTTCGGGCACTATTTTAAGCACTTTATAGATATTAACTCATGCAATCCACACACCCATCCTCTGAGGAAGGTACAATAATTATCCTAGATCCAGACTAAGCCCTAGTAGTCTGGCTCTTCACGACTGCACTGTTACACCTGTGTAAGTAACACTAAGCAACTAAAACCACTGGATACATGAAGACAGTCAGCCACTGAAATGAAGGGAACAAGCCAAGAAGTCAGAGGACACGGGCTTCATTGATAAGGAGTTAATACAGGGGAAAAAAAGGAGCACTCAAATCATTTATATTCTCAATAAGAAACGTGAGAGAGCATTTCTCAGTAAAAGTCATTTACTTCAAAATGAAAGGATTCATTACACATCAGGAAGTATTACTTTACAAAAAAGGATGCTTACATATTTGTCCTGGAATTCTAACTATAAATATCATTTAATTTTTTGTAAAGGAAAAGTTAATCACACCGCCTCTCATTTCGGATCCAAAACACTGGATGGCAGAATATGAAGATGAAGTCTTGTTTCAAGCATTCTGAGGAGAATTATAGTCAGTACTATTATCAGGACTTAGAAAATAAGCCAAAGAAAGGCAAAAACATTTTCAGGCCTTTAAAATCGAGAGTATACCCCTAAAGTTTCTATAGAAACTTTTTGTAGAAATCTGGTGCATATTGTGATATGGCAGGCAATATCTATTCCACCGTTTAGCATATACTGCAGAGGTTAGAAAGCTAAAGACTCTTTTTTGTTTGTAGATTCTTTTACAGCTATGGTTCTGGTTGATAATTAGATTCTACTAAACAGATACATGTGCATGTGATTTGGAATTTACAAGTAAGGGAGGGTCAATGCAGTGATGCCTGTTTTCTTTGGGCAAGCGACGTCATGGAGACCTAGAGGTTGTCTATGCCAGGGTTCCAGTGTGCAAACTCAGCTCTCTGGGGACTGACAGGGAGTTGACGTGTTGGTGGGGCAGCTTCATGCTTTCTCACTCTTCTGATCATGGGAGAGGTAGCAGTTCTTTCTGGCTGGTGAGTTCCTGGGCTGGTCCTGGGAGCCAGCTCTCCTGGAGAGCTAGCTCCTCCAATCCTTCCTGGTCCAATCAAGAATCCATTTCCCTGTGTTAACTCCGTCTCTGATATGGAAAGTCAGCCACCCAAACCAAAAATGAATGTGAAAGATGAAAGAAACATATAAAACCTATGATCAATAGTGAATTTGGTCAAGCTTATATTTAACTAACGGCAATGTGATGGTAAAGAACTAAAAGTTTGGGGGGTGGGGTGCTAAAAAGATACTAAAATGCTTCAACTGAGGCACTTGATAGGAGGAAAGGAGTGAGATGAAGGCTGAAGAGCGTCTCTGGAGAAAGCTGTTGCCAGGCTGTGAGTGTGCACCTCTACACGCCCCCTGGGGGAGTGTGGGGAGCATTACCTTCTAATCCTAAACTCAGTAAGGCAGATGCTTTAAGGGGAAAGCACCTTGCAATGTACTTTCCTGAAGTTGTGAGACACAGAGGACTGCATTTGGCTCTTGTCTGGGAAAGTTAAAATGGACCATGGACTGATATTTGAGGACTGACCTATTACCACTCTTACTGCCTTTGAGACCAGCCTGCACTCCTAGAGTTTGCTAGGCAAGTGATGTGTAAGTACTTCTCATGGATCAGAAGTAGCCAAGTAGGAGAGATTTGGTTTTGTTATCATGGGGTAGTCATGCGTCCTGCCAGAACAGCAACCTGGAGATATGAGGAGACCTCGGCAGAAATACGCTGTGGGTATAGCCCAGGACGCCCAGAGACCGAGGAAGATGCTAGAGAAGCCACCTGGAATAGAGATGCACCAACTGGGACCAGGGAATCAAACGAGAGTGAGGTGCAGCAATTAGAGACCTTCTAAGAGCTCACAGAAGGGCTTCACAAAGAGTGAGCTATAACCACCGCCAGGGCCAGTGGGCAGAGCTCTGAAACCTCTCTTGCCTTCTCTATAAAGCACAGGAGAAGCAGATCAGTTTCAAAGGTGTAAAATAACTACGAATTAGGTAATCTGTTTTCCTGAAGATTTCAAGTGAAAAAGACTAGCAAAATAATTTAGCATGTTGAAGGCATATATAAAAATATATATGTATATGTAAAGCATCTGCTATTCTCTGTAATTAGGAAAATCTGAGAAGCATTTGTCTGATTTTAGTAGAGCTACAAAAATTTTCTAGGAGAGAATAATTTTATTGAGTATTTTTGAATTCAAGGTAAATAATAGTCAACACAGAGTATGGGTAGATGATTTGCAGTTAAAGATGATAAAAACATGGATAGACATAAAAAGTACATATGTGAGGATTATGCCTAATAAACAAAAAGGCAAATTTTAAAACATCAAATTATATAGTCATGGTTTTAAAATCTGAACTTAGAAACTCATGTCAATATTACTTTAGCTTAGCTTTTCAGCATATTTCAAGAATACTTTGCTTAAATATAAATGTAATATCAATTAGAACTAAATCATAAATTGGGATAAATAGAATTTGCATTTTTGTCATATTTCATATTGACCTGTTTTTCATTACTGAAACTTTAATTTCAAAAAAATCAAAGAGTAGCATCATTTATGTTTTTTCCACTCTGGCTATCTAGTGACATACTAATCGTATTTGGAGTTAAGTGAATTATGACTGAGAGAAATTTATGATATTATCATTTATAAGGAACATAAACAAATTTGAAATTCCTTCCATCACCAAGAGTTGGGTAACTGTGAATGAGAAAAATCAGTTTTGCACTAATTTGTTAGTGGTACTTAAACACAAAATCAGGGGCTATTTTCTCCCTAAACCATCCATTTATAGGCTGTGTATAATAACAAATAATGGTAAAGAAGATAAAATAGAACCTAATATAGTAACTGTTTTACATAATATATACTATGCATATTATATATAATGCATATTGCATATGTATTATACAATATACATATACAATAATATATGTAACTGTAAAGAAGAAAGAAAGAGTAAGTGAGGAGGAAATGGACATTTACTCAGGACATGAGACACTAATCTCATGTAGTCCTTACCAAGACTCCACAAGATAGGTAGGATTATCCCCTCTTGTTATGAGGAAATAAAGACTTCAGAAACTTTTGCAAACTCATACAGAGAGTTGGTGGCAGAGAAGGAATTTGAATCACAGCTTACCTAATTGTTTGCAAAAAACAACAGTGAAACAATAGTGGCAGATTTAGAAACACAGAGTTCTTGGCAGTACAGTTTGCAAAGACCAAAGAAGACGAAGCAAATTTATCCTTTGAAACCATGATTTTTATAAGAAGAGTCAATATGAAAGTCAACAGTGTATTTTGCTTATTTTCTGTACCACCACAGCACTCTTTTGTAGCACTTAAAACGTTATACCGTCATTCATTTCCTTAACTGTCTTTCCTACTGGGATGAATTGTGGAAGGGTAGGAACTGTGTTTTATTCACCTGTTTATCTCCAACACTTTGCCTGCTTACCTGCCCCTTCCCCACCCCAGCTGCCCTCCATCTCCAAGCAGCAAGTGATCTGACTTCCGTCACCATAGTTTGTCTTAATTACCTACCGTTTTACAACTTATAAAAGGAATCATACAGTACAGACTCTCTTTTTTTCTTTTGCCTCACTTCTTTTACTCAGCATTAATTATTTTGAGATTCATCTATGTCACTGCATGTATCAATAGTTGATTCCTCTATATTGCTGGGTGGTATTCCATTGGATGGATATACCACATTTCGATAATTCCTTCACTTGTTAGCATTTGGGTTCTTTCCAGTGTCTCGCAATTACAAATAAAGCTGCTATAAACATTAATGTACAAGTCTTTGTATGAACATATATGTCCTTTTATGTTGGGTAAATACCTATGAGTGAAATGCCTGGATCATATGGTAAGTGTGTATTTAAATTTTTATGGACCTGCTAAACTGTACCAAAGTGGCTGTACTATTCTACATTCCTAATGATAGTGTATGATAGTTCCTGTTGCTCCATATTTTCATCAGCACTTGCTAGTGTCAGTCTTTTTAATGTTACACATTCTAATAGATGTGTGGCAGTATCTCACTTTGGTTTTAATGTGCATTTTCCTTATAACTAACAATGTTGAACATCTTTTTTTACGTGCTTATTTGACATCCATGTATCTTCTTTGGTGAAGGGTCTGCTCAAGTTTTTTGCACATTTTTTATCAAGTTTTCTTATGGTTGAATTTTGATAGTTCTTTATATAATTCTTTGTTGAATAATGCTTTGCAAATATTTTCTCCACCTGTGTCTTGTCTTTTTGTTTTCTTTTACAGTCAGTATATATTCCTTTAGTGTGAATTTCACACGTTTGTGACAGAAATGATATTTAATGAAGCGCTTTCTTAGATCCTGCTCAATACATCATAATATATGATATGCGTACTATACTAACTTTCTAAAATTTGGAAAATGCTATATTCTAAAACACATATGGCCCTAAGAGTTTTAGATGAGAGATCTGTACCTCCACCCTCTTCCTGGAATGTTCTGGCTGTCGTATGACTAGCAGTAAGTTCCTATAATTCTTCAAAACTCTCTTGAGGTATTATCTCATTTCTAGTGTCAATACTGACTTCCCCCTACCCTTCACCCTATCACAGAATTAAGCATTCCCCATGCTCCCTGACTTCAGACTATACCACGAAGTTACAGTAATCAAAACAGTATGGTACTAGCACAAAAACAGACACACAGATCAACGGAAGAGAACAGAGACTCCAGAAATAAATCCACACACTTATGGTCACTTAATCTATAACAAGGGTGGCAAAAGTATACAATGAAGAAAAGACAGTCTCTTCAATAAGTGGTGCTGGGAAAACTGCACAGCTACTTGTAAAGGAATGAAGTTAGAACATTCTCTAATACCATATATAAAAATAACCTCAAAATGGATTAAAGACCTAAATATAAGGCCAGAAACTATCAAACTCTTAGAGGAAAACATAGGCAGAACACTCTATGACATAAATCACAGCAAGATCCTTTCTGACCCACCTCCTAGAGTAATGGAAATAAAAACAAAAATAAACAAATGGGACCTAATGAAACTTCAAAGCTTTTGCACAGCAAAGGAAACCATAAACAAGACCAAAAGACAACCCTCAGAATGGGAGAAAATATTTGCAAATGAAGCAACCGACAAAGGATTAATCTCCAAAATTTACAAGCAGCTCATGCAGCTCAATAACAAAAAAACAAACAACCCAATCCAAAAATGGGCAGAAGACCTAAATAGACATTTCTCCAAAGAAGATATACAGACTGCCAACAAACACTTGAAAGAATGCTCAACATCATTAATCATTAGAGAAATGCAAATCAAAACTACAATGAGATATCATCTCACACCAGTCAGAATGGCCATCATCAAAAAATCTAGAAACAATAAATGCTGGAGAGGGTGTGGAGAAAAGGGAACACTCTTGCACTGCTGGTGGGAATGTGAATTGGTTCAGCCACTATGGAGAACAGTATGGAGGTTCCTTAAAAAACTACAAATAGAACTACCATATGACCCAGCAATCCCACTACTGGGCATATACCCTGAGAAGACCGAAATTCAAAAAGAGTCATGTACCACAATGTTCATTGCAGCTCTATTTACAATAGCCCGGAGATGGAAACAACCTAAGTGCCCATCATCGGATGAATGGATAAAGAAGATGTGGCACATATATACAATGGAATATTACTCAGCCATAAAAAGAAACGAAATTGAGCTATTTGTAATGAGGTGGATAGACCTAGAGTCTGTCATACAGAGTGAAGTAAGTCAGAAAGAAAAAGACAAATACCGTACGCTAACACATATATATGGAATTTAAGGAAAAAAAATGTCATGAAGAACCTAGGGGTAAGGCAGGAATAAAGACGCAGACCTCCTAGAGAACGGACTTGAGGTTATGGGGAGGGGGAAGGGTGAGCTGGGACAGGGCGAGAGAGAGTCATGGACATACACACACTAACAAACGTAGTAAAGTAGATAGCTAGTGGGAAGCAGCCGCATGGCACAGGGATATTGGCTCGGTGCTTTGTGACAGCCTGGAGGGGTGGGATAGGGAAGGTGGGAGGGGGGAGACGCAAGAGGGAAGAGATATGGGAACATATGTATATGTATAACTGATTCACTTTGTTATAAAGCAGAAACTAACACACCATTGTAAAGCAATTATACCCCAATAAAGATGTTAAAAAAACAAAAACAAAAAAAACAAAACCAAGACAACCTACTGAATGGGAGAAAACACTTGCAAATGATATGACCAATAAGGGGTTAATAATCTACATATATAAACAGCTCATACAACTCAGCATCAAATAAACAAACAACCCGATTAAAAAATGGGCAGAGGAAGTAAATAGACACTTCCTAAAGAGGAAATGCAGATGGCCAACAGGCACATGAAAAGATGCTCAACATCGCTTGTCACCAGGGAAATGCAAATCAAAACCACAACAAGATATCACCTCACACCTGTCAGAATGGCAATCATCAAAAAGAACACAAATAACAAATGTTGGCAAGGATGTGGAGAAAAAGGAACCCTCCTACACTGTTGGGGGGAAAGTAAATTGGTGCAGCCAACTGTGGAAAACAGTATGGAGGTTTCTCAGAAAACTAAAAATAGAATTACCATATGATCCGGCAATTCCAGTCCTGGCACCCCAGTGTTCACAGCGGCATTGTTTATAATTGCCAAGACATGGAAGCAACCTGAGTGTCCATCAACAGATGAATGGATAAAGAAGCTGTGTTGTGTGTGTGTGTGTATATATATATACACACACACACACACACACACACATATACTATTCAGCCTTTAAAAACAAATAAAATTTTGCCATTTGCAGGCACATGGACGGACTTGGAGAGCATTATGCTAAGTAGTCAGAGAAAGACAAATATTGTATGATATCACTTATATATGGCATCTAAAAAATACAATAACCTAGTGAATAATATTTAAAAAAAGCAGACTGACAAATATAGAGAGAGAACAAACTAGTGGTTACCAGTGGGGAGAGGGAAAGGGGGGCACTATAGGGATAGGGAAGAAAAGAGTTATTATGGGATTACATGAAATAGTGTGTGTGAAACTTTTGAAAATTGTAAAGCACTACAGAATTTAAAGAATCTTTCATTCAATAAAAAAAAAAGATTTAAAAAGAAGAATTCAGCATTCCCAGCTTTGTATGCTTAAATTATTAAGCATGTTTGTTAAATGACACTATGTTCTAGGCACTATAAGGAAAAGGGGAAAAAAGCATTGAAAAAAGGTACAGTAACCCCTGCCCATATATTACCTTTGTTAAGCACACTGCTTGTTATAATCATAGGTGCCCAATAAATACTTATTGAAATAAATGAACACTACAGATATTAAGGGGAACAAAAAAGAGTTTACCAGGTGCTGGCAAACGATGGCTGATGAGCAATAACAAGCTGGTGGCTTATTTTTGTATGGCCCCTGTGCTAAAAATGATTTTTACATTCTAACATGGTTGTTGAAAAAGAAAATATTGACAAAAATCATATGTGCCCTCAAACATGAAATATTTACTATTGGCTCCTAATAGAAAAAGTTTGATGATCCCTGCTGTATACTAGACTCATTAATGAGTAGGAAATTTACTATGAAAGAAACCAATTCTTATTTATAAAAATGAAAAACTGAACATAACTCACAGATAATGGCTTTGCTATATAAGATGCTATACATACTATATAGTCATTTAAAAGATAAATATGTTCATTATGTTAACACATGGAAAAGTCTATAGAAAATTAGGAGATGGAGTAAAGAACAAGATGTATACTTCAGTCATACCTTTTATATTTTGAAATAAAACAATGATAGGAACAAATGTCACAGTTTTATAAGAAGTTTTTGTTTTATACTAATGGTATTTGTGAGTATTTCAGTTGTTTTGATGATCTTGGTCATATCACACTAAAAACTTATTTATATATAAAAATTTGAAAGTGGTTTATATAACTCACCCAACTATTTGATAGATGTCTTCAGATTTTCCTTGGCGTAATTTCAGTATCCAAGCACCTGGGTTTGCTTTTAATTGAAAATATCCCTTTTAAGATGAGAAAAACATGATCATAGTTATATGAATGAAAATGAGGTCCAATTGTTCAAGAAAGATTATTCATGAATACTCCAAGATAAGTGTTTACTAACTGTGGAACGAATGATTTCTATAAATGAATTCCAAGGAAGAAGACTCTGTAATAACCTTAAAAGCACATTCTGAAAGTATGACTCTCTTCATGTTCGCTTTATTTAATTACCTTATTCAAGGATTTTTTTCTGGGAGCTGTTCAGTAACAGTAGGATACAAATTATTTCCTATTATTAGGAAAACTTGGAGGATTTCACCAAAACATTTAATTAAGTATCATCCATTGAGTATGTATAATACTTACAAGATTGGCCATCACTATTGTATCAACGACAACAGGTTTATTTTTTGTGCCCAGTGTAAACTCCAGACCCCAAGGAGGTTCTTCTGTGATTATGTCAAAGCAATGTCCTTCGAGCAGTAGATATTCTAGTTCATATTCTGCTGTGACAGTTTTCTCAATCTACGGAGGAAATATGTCATTGTTTTTGGTGTTAGTAATTCTCATGATGTAAATTTTGTAATAAATATATGTGATTATTTTAATATTAGCCAATATATTTTGGGGGGCAACCTCAAGTCTTTCTTTTAGACAAGTGAACCTAAGAGCTGAATCAATTTCTTGAACACTAAAGCTCATGATGAATTTTCTTCCTTTCCCATGACATCATCAGCTCTACTCCAACATCATGATACATGCACCAAAACCACAAGCAGGAGAGATGTGAGAATGGATGAGTGGCTCGGTAAGTCGTAGCGCTCAAAGGATCTGCTTCGTTGGCTGTGCCCCAGATCTCCTGCTTCAGACCTGGCAAGAAGGCCAACTTGTCATCATTATCACCTTTCTTGCAATTAAAAACAATTAACGGTGAATTGTTTCGCACTCAAAAAAACATATGCTCGTTAAAGAAAATTTAGCAAATATAAGAAAGTGTAAAAGGGAAAAAATAGAAACTACCTACAGACTAAACATTCATATACACATCAATGCACTGATTTCTACTTTTGCTCCATAATTTTTTTCTAAGAAAGTATAACCTTTTTCATTAAACATAGTTTTCTAAGAACAAGTCCTTTACTTATTTATTTTTTAATTTTTTTGTATTTTTGCGGTACGCTGGCCTCTCACTGTTGTGGCCTCTCCCGTTGCGGAGCACAGGCTCCGGACGCGCAGGCTCAGCGGCCATGGCTCACGGGCCTAGCCGCTCCGCGGCATGTGGGATCTTCCCGGACCGGGGCACGAACCCGCGTCCCCTGCATCGGCAGGAAGACTCTCAACCACTGTGCCAACAGGGAAGCCCCATGTCCTCTTTTTAAAACATCTTTTTAAATGGCTGGACATTCCAAATGTTTCCAGATTTTACTCTATTGCAAATGTTATAATAAATATTTTAGGGAGAAAGTTTTTTCTCTACATCACATGAAAAACATAACCAAACATAAAAATAAATCAGATGGTAAGTGATTTTTATATAGTCTGGCAAACTTTGTTGAGCAGATAAGACAATGATGCTATCTATCTCTAATTTTATTTCACACTACGAGGTTTTTGATACTACTTTTAATGATGTTTAGCATACAGAGTATTTGAAAATATTCTGTACTGTATAGTTGTTTTTCTTTGACTATAATTACTACAGAAATAATTATAGCACTTGTATACAGTATTTCTTTCTTGAGCCCTGTTCTTATAATTTTACTGTTTTTAAGAACATGAAATAAGTAACTTGTTTGAAAATAGCATTTGTTTCAATGACTTTACTTGAGCTCTGAATTAGTTGTTGAGTTATTACTACTCTAATGATGAACTTCATATACTGCATTAACTTGTATCCACAATCCTTACAGCGTTTTGGATAGAAAGATTTCTATGGGATAGTCTCAGAACATGAGAAATCCTAGAGATCATCCAGCTTAACTCCTTCACTTTACAGACAAGGAAACTACCCCAGAGGGATTATGAAGTAAAGCTTAACTATTTTAAATTATGAATTAGATATCAGGGCAGAGTTCAAATACACTCAATCAGTTTGTGACTAAATAATATCTTCATTTATAATACATTAATGTGAAAATTTCTCTTCCTTATATATTTGTATAACAGACATCAATTGTGTTGACTTATTCAAACCACAACACTAAAAATAGCAAATTCATTTTTCAAAGAGTACTTTCTAGTGCGTATTTAAAATTTTGTGAATATTTAAAGTTTTATAATAATTTCATAAAGGTGATTTGAGTTAAATTAGTTCCTATTATCAAGGTTTATTTTTAGCAAGAATAGGAAAGCTAGTGATCTTTTTTGATGTTTACATCTCCTTTATATTTTTATTTATCTGTTCTAAATATTAACTATTGACATGAGACATGAATTTAATATCTTTCCAATATAACTTTGGTGCATATTAGTATTTCTAAATAGAAGTGTTTATCGTATTGTTCTGTGACTGAATAGTTAAGAATTTAGCTTCCTCCTTTAATAAGAGTATAAGTTTGATTATAAAGATTAACATTTGGGTTTATTAATATTATCTATGGCATTCAAATAGGAATTCTTTGACATTTACATTGGTAATGAACGCCTTGTCAATAAAACTGATGTCTAAATTATTTACATTTCAAAAGGGGCTAATGCGTTTTTCTGTGAATTCCTTTTAACATAGCCACATACCATTTTCCTTCAGCAATCTTTTATTTACTCACTTCCTCTTTACTGGGTAAACAATCACTATTGTTTCAGGTATTTTGACATCTGTCAGATAAAGGCTATGATGAAATATAACCAGAGAGTCTTTGGATGCAGTTCTAGTTACAAGCTCTGAGAACCACCTCTGAACTCCAGGTAAAAGTAACTGTCACATTTTAAGCTTTCCTAGAACCACTTTTGTCACCTTTAATAATGGCATTAATGCCGGCTGTGCAATAAACCATGTGAACAAAGACCTGGGAAGGAAGAATCTTTCTAGATCAAGCTTTTTTCAGGTGGTTATATAATGTTCGGGAATTAGATGTAGCAAGGAGTACTGACTATACAAGCTAGTGTGTAGTGACACATCTCTCATTATTAGTCTCACTTTTTTCCTTTACCTACAACTCCTTCTTTCTACTTGAGCACATGTCTTTGTTATGTCATATATTTCTAGGATAGTTGCAGGTAATACTGTAAGTATGTACAGCACAGAGTGGAAGAGAAGAGCCTTAGAGGTAGTTAACTTTTACAGCTGCTAGAATTTGTAATTTCCTTTTGTTTACTCGTATTATCTACGACAATAGGGGAAATTATTTATTTCCGTCTTCTAAAATACTGTTCATTTAAATAGGTTCTAAAAAGGCATTGCTATATTTGCCACTCACAACAAAATGTTTAATCTCTATTAACTGTACAATAGAAACTAAAATTTTTTTACCAGCAGACTCAATTTAAAAACTTTAAGCTGCATTAATTCTCCCACCGCAAACTTTTTACCCTTCTGGTTAGAATCTTTAAAGTTATTTACTGATATATATTGCTGAACTCTCTTAATGAAGAACCAATAGACCGACAGAGATCCAACTAATCATGGAGGAAACAGGATTTTTTTTACTTCATGCCAAATTCACTTCTGAACTTTCCCTCATGGATTTCATTGTTTTGCTCTCTTTCTATTTTTTCCCTCAATTTGAAGGACCGATTTCAGATGATTGCTATGACTGAGTTTTAGGCTCTTCTCCGGGTGGGTAAAGTTGGTCGTATAAGTGAGTATGTTCCAGGGAAGTGACTCAGGATCCCACAGAATCTATACGAGTGAATCAGAAGAACGCTGCCTAGAAGGAAAATCTTTGGACAAAAGGTGACACATGAAAAGCATGAGAAACAAATAATGAACAACCTGAACCAAATTATTAGAGGTAAAATGTTTATGCCTGGGTCAAGGTAATGGCTACCTTCTGAAGGAGCTGTCAAATGCAGAACTGGAAATAGGTCAGGGGCTGTGCAGGACCGGGCAACGGGGAGGACAGTGAGAAGGAAGTACTGCCCCCAGCCACCCCAGTTTCTAGATACCTGTCTTCTAGGTAAACTCTCCTAAAATGCTTCTGTTTTTTTTTTTGTGTGTGCTTTCTGAATGCCTTTCCAATTTTGAATAGCATGTTTGGAAAGACTCCGAATATTATAAAATAGTCTCCTGTCGGTGGTTTTGTTTTGTGTGTGTGTGTGTGCTGTGGATTGAATGACTACAGGTGGGGAAGAGAACTCCGGTCATTTACTGGACAAGGGTCACACTGGAGGTGGTGGGAAAGAATGCACTCAGCCCGAAGTATATAAGCAAACTTCTTCCTGCTTTCTACTCTAATCTCATTAGAACTGCTTTCTCTGGCTATGAGCTGTGGGGCAAAAAAGAATTTCAGATGAAACTGTTCCTCTCTGAGTTAAAAACAAAACCTGAAGGGCAAAGGTACTTAATGGTTTTGTCCTAAGCTGCCATTCATCTGTCTCCATAGTTTCTACATTGTTCATCTTAGGGTAGCACTTCTGAAGCAACAAAAACAGTGAGGGCATTTAAGAACCCATAAAACCAGAGAAGCTGAATTTGGAAGTTAGGGAAACTCGAAAATCAAAGGAAAGACTGGATCAGGACCTAGAATCATAAAGGAGAAAATTCTGGTGAGCAGTGAGTATGCACTTGGTACAGGAATAATAGCTCATAAGAATTTATCCTATTCCTCTTTCTTTGTAACTTACATCCTTTAAATGAATATTATCAAGGTCACAGTTGCTGTGTACTGTTTCAACCAACCAGCTTTCAGGAGTAATCATGTTGAGGGTTAGAAGGGGTGATTCAGGGATATCCAAGAATTTTGCCACTGGTCCAGTAACATCATTAGGTGGTAATGTCAGTTCCGGTTCCAGAACAAAACGGTAGAAGCTGTTGGCAGAACATAAATAAAATACACAGTGTGACCAAAACTGAGATTTCTTCTAAAATATTTTAAAACTGAAAATGGCTTAAAAACATGACCAGAAAGTCTTAAGTTAAAAACACACTAAAGATTTAAAACACACTAAAGTCTTAAAGACTCAAAACACGCTATACTGAAGTTAATGCTTATGTAAATGGTAGGCAATCATTATTTTGTTTACACTGTTATCTATTTTAAGACTGTGTATATTATATACCCTTGTTAATTATTTCTTAATGAACACGATTAGAATCCCTTTAAGATACACTGACTTATGCAGGTTCCAGCAGTTTATGATCTGTATTCACTCAACTGATCCTTCTTCAAAGTTTGTGCATGGTCTATTTTTAGTGATTTTTATTAGCCCTTAGCACCATTAAGAACATGAAGAGAAATGATAACCAGAAAGCAAGTAAAATTTAAGCTAAAATTCTGGTACTAATTCAAAAAGTGCAATTAAAAACAAACAGGAGTGAGTTTAAAGCAGCTGCTTATTAATAGAGCTTTTAGAAGTACCAGCAATCTTAATGTATTTAGCCTCACGCCCTAGTATCTTACATAATAAGAAATAGTTATAATACTAAGAACGTTGACTTTCACTATTCTGGGACTACAATCAAGGTGTCCGCTGTGCTGTGGTTATCTCAAGGCTCCATGGGGGAAGGATCCACTCCTAGGCTCCTGCAGTTCCTCAAGGTCCACTAGCATGAGGGCAGTAGCTCCTCACTAGTTGTTGGCTGGAGACCTCCTTCAGTCCTTGCCACAAGGGCATCTCCAGCAAGCGTAGAGAAGCACACAAGAGCAAGAGAGAGAGAATGCCAGCAAGACAAGCCTCTTACAACCTAATTGCAGAGGAGACATTCCATCGCTTTTGCCATATTCTGTTCACTGAAAGCAAATCACCAGGTGCAGCCCGCACTCAAGGAGAACGTACGCTGAGTGTGACCCCAGGGGCGCTCATCACTGGCAGCCGTGAAGCTGCCTATGGCAGGCAGGCCGGCAGAGTCAAAAGAGAAGCGTGGGTAAGAGGAGACCCTGGAGAGCACACAGTCCAACCCAAGTAGCTGGTACTGTCAAATGCAGCAGAAACCTCATTAGGTAAGAAGTAGCCCATGGATGTTGCAAACAGCAATTTCTTTGTGATTCAGTTAAAGCCCAGCTTCAGTGGAGGTACCGGTGAATGAGAGATGAAGAGGGGGCTTGGCCACACGTCTGCAAAGCTGAGACGATAAAGACTGGAGAAGAGGAGGAAAAGCCAGGGCTCCAGAGGAGAGGAAGTTAAGTTTATTTCTTTTTAAAAATTGAATAATTCTTAAGACTGAAAGAAGAGGGCTAGTAGAGAGGTTAGAGATACAGAACCAGGAACTATGTGATAAAGCAAGGATCCAGAACAAATGGATGTTATGCATATACTGTATATATATTCTTTTTTATATTCTTTTCCATTCTGGTTTATCACAGGATATTAAATATAGCTCCCTGTGCTACACAGTAGGACCTTGTTGTTTATCCATTCCATATATAATAATTCGTATCTGCTAACCCTGAACTCCCAATCCATCCCTCCCCCAACTCCTCCTCCTTGAAAACCACAAGTCTGTTCTCTATATCTGTGAGTCTGTCTACGTTTTGTAGATAGGTTCATTTGTATCATATGTTAGATTCCACATATTATGATATCATATGGTACTTGTCTTTCTCTTTCTGACTTACTTCACTTAGTATGATAATCTCTAAGCCCATCCATGTTGCTGAGCCCACTGTATATTTCTTTTGTTTGTTTGTTTGTTTGCTTGTTTTTGCGGTATGCGGGCCTCTCCCTGCTGTGACCTCTCCCGCTGTGGAGCACAGGCTCCGGACACGCAGGCTCAGCGGCCATGGCTCACGGGCCCAGCCGCTCCGCGGCACGGGGGATCTTCCCGGACCGGGGCACGAACCCGCGTCCCCTGCATCGGCAGGCGGATTCTCAACCACTGCGCCACCAGGGAAGCCCCCACACTGTATACGTCTAAATAGGTATTCCTAGATCACATTTTTAGAAACACCCATGGATGAACACAAATCCATGTAAATTCTGTAATTAGATTGGGTCAATTTTACTGGTTAGGTTACTTCAGTTTTATATCAATTAAGGTTAATAAGTTATCTCTGATCTTCTGATCTATTTCAGTTAAACATTTTGTGAAGACAAAAACAACAGATGCAGTAATTATGTTCCTTTTTTTCCTTTTAGCATTTGCAAATTTTTCAAAATGAAATTACATTCACGTAGACCCACCTCTTTAAAGGGGCTTCTGAAAGCTTACCCCTACAGTTCATGAACAATTTTATCTTCATGTTGATAATCTTGCCAAGTACCTGTTAGAAAAAATTTCCATATTTGAAATTAATAGCTAACACTTACGGAGTATTTATGATCTACCAGCTACTACATTAATACTTGACATCCGTTATCTCATCTGATTCACACAACATCCTTTTGAGGTAGCTACTTTTACACAGCTGAGGCACAGACAGATACAGTAATTTGCCCGAGATCACGATCACACAGCAAGTCATGGCAGAAGTAAGATCTGAATCCACACAGTTGATTTCACTGCCCAAAGGTTATGCTGCCTACCTTTTGCCTAGTGTGACTTTCTTTACTGGTATCCAAATTTCCTTAC